>NC_136058.1:70457195-70994695 GCF_964261635.1 Lissotriton helveticus | reverse complement strand
GGATGAAGGCCCGGGACGCATGGAGCCCGTCCTGGGCACTTTTCCATGCCATCGGCCTGGAGCGCCCCGACACCCAGGGGGAGACCACCCTGAAAACCATGGAGCCCGACCCGGGCACTCTGCCATGCCGTCAGCCTGGATGGAGCCCCGGACGCCCGGGATGCATGGAAACCGTCCTGGGCACTTTTCCATGCCACCGGCCTGGAGCGCCCCGACACCCAGGGGGAGACCACCCTGAAAACCATGGAGCCCGACCCGGGCACTCTGCCATGCCGTCAGCCTGGATGGAGCCCCGGACGCCCAGGGGACGAAGGCCCGGGACACATGGAGCCCGTCCCGGGCACTCTGCCATGCCGTCGGCCTGGATGGAGCCCCGGACGCCCGGGGGACGACTGCCCAAGAGCCATGGAGCCCGTCCTGGGCAATTTGAAATGCAGTTGGCCTGGAGGAAGGAAGCCCCGGGTGGCCTAGGGAGGTGTTGCCCAGGCATAGCCTATCTGGTCCCCATGGCAGAGAACCACCAGCCTTGGAGGGGTGTCTGGGCGTACCCTGCCCCTAGTAATCCGGAGGGAAATTACCCCCCTTTCTTGTAATCGGTGCACACGAGGTGACAGAGGGGACCAAAGGCGTGAAAGAACCCGACCTCATGGAGCCCTCGCTGGGATCCGGGAGGCGAATGGCACCTCATCGGGACTTCCCGGGAAGCCCGGCCATCTGGTCGCCCCATTGGAAAGCATTACGTGCGAGCAGATGGCCGAGCGGTACCGTGCGACCAGATGGCCGGGATCGAAAGTGCTTCCCACCCCGAGCCTTCGAGGTAGGGCTCCTGCCTGCCTGCCCAGGCAAGTCAGGGCTCAGGGACCCTGGCTGGGCCTCAGGCACGGGGTGGACCACCGGCGCTCTCGGACTGCCCGGGACCCATGGAGCCCGTCCTGGGCACTTTTCCATGCCGTCGGCCTGGAGCGCTCCGACACCCAGGGAAGGACCACCCTGAAAACCATGGAACCCGACCCAGGCACTCTGCCATGCCGTCAGCCTGGGTGGCGCCCCGGACGCCCGGGGGACGAAGGCACGGGACACATGGACCCCGTCTTGGGCACTCTGATCTGCCGCCGGCGCCGGGGATCGAACCGTGATCACCAGATGGGGATATCCCAAAAATCTGGCATGGATACGGCCCGCCAGGACAGGTTTGGACACCCCTGTATTGCAGCAATATATAATGAGTCAATGGACAAATGCCTTCCTTACCTCATTGAATTACTTTTTTTCAATATGTTATTATGCGTCGGGACAATCACACAGCACTGGAAAGGCTGGGTTATGTAGCTGAGAACCCACTCTGCTAGTAGGCAATGCTTTAATGATCATTTGTAGAAATAGAAAGAGGAAATAGGCGATATTTACCAAATAGAGTGAAAGAAGCAAGTATAGATGCGTAGTTCATTAATTGACAAATGATGGGAAAAAAAGGCCAGAGAGCACCCGCGGGACTAGAACCATTTAAAGGTTAAACAAGTTAAATCATGTAAACTTGAGAAGGAACCGCTGGGCTATAGCTGACCCAACAGCAACATCTTTCTTCAAGCTATAACACAGTGAACATCAACTAGGGAATTAATGTAAATTTTTTGGACTCTCAGGATAAACATATTGCACAAATTGCTTTCATGTTATTGAAGCCATTAGCGATAAGGAATATATATTCTTCACTTTGAGCTACTCCTAAATATTGGAAGGGTGTTCAGCCTCAAATGAAGGTACAGACACCAGAAACATTTATGGTATGAAAATCTTAACCCATGGAATTGTCTCTGTATTCAGATGAAGAACTCTGAACTTCTGTAAGGGGATGTGTTGTAGATCAGGCAGTCCATTGTTTGTGGCAGTCTGAGATTTGTAGCGGTGATTTATTAACAGGATTAACAACAGAATAAAAAATCCTTCTGAGTGACTAGTTTAACATTAAATTCAAATCACAGAATTCAATGTAAATGCAGCCTAAATTAGGTTTTGACATATTAAACCTGGAAACCCTGTCAGGTCTGCATCCCCAGCAGCAACAACTGTACATTGTCATAAACACCTGTCGTTGCAGTTGTTATCAATGTAGGAACATTTTGGTAGGTGACTTTGTCAAACATTATGCAGTTCGTCAACATTTTCAGGGTTCCTTTTTTGTAGAAGAAACCACTAAATTAGGATTTTATTTTTTAAAAAGAAACACAAATGATTCCAACACCATGCTGTGGGGTTATACATTTTTTCAAATTCATCACTGCGCTGATATACCTTGTGGTGATGTGAAGTTGAAAAAACTGGAAGCCAACTAACGGTCCCCTCAAACAATGTTAAAGGGGGCTGCATGCATCACGTTACTCACTTGCTTATTCTATACCTAATACTTATGCATTCCAACAAATGATGTCAACTCATAAAAAAGGTAATTTCCAATAGTTCTTATTACAGCAATATATAATGAGTCTACTTGAATTACTTAACTTTCTCTTAGTGTATTATGGTGAAAGCGTTATGTCATCATAGTGATACATTCTAGTTTAAGCTAGAATACTGACAATCTGGGAATTTAGTTTCATAAGATTTAAAATTCTGTCTTCAACATTATCATCATTATTGCAACAGGCTTGTAAGTTAAAAAAGTTTTACAAAATTAGTTCTAAAGCAATCAAAAGGTGATGTTTGGTTTTGATGGACAAATGCCTTCCTTACCTCGTTGAATTACTTTTTTTCAATATGTTATTATGCGTCGGGACAATCACACATCACTGGAAAGGCTGTGTTATGTAGCTGAGAACCCACTCTGCTAGTAGGCAATGCTTTAATGATCATTTGTAGAAATAGAAAGAGGAAATAGGTGATATTTACCAAATAGAGTGAATGAAGCAAGTAAAGATGCGTAGTTCATTAATTGACAAATGATGGGAAAAAAAGGCCAGAGAGCACCCGCGGGACTAGAACGATTTAAAGGTTAAACAAGTTAAATCATGTAAACTTGAGAAGGAACCGCTGGGCTATAGCTGACCCAACAGCAACATCTTTCTTCAAGCTATAACACAGTGAACATCAACTAGGGAATTAATGTAAATTTTTTGGACTCTCAGGATAAACATATTGCACAAATTGCTTTCATGTTATTGAAGCCATTAGCGATAAGGAATATATATTCTTCACTTTGAGCTACTCCTAAATATTGGAAGGGTGTTCAGCCTCAAATGAAGGTACAGACACCAGAAACATTTATGGTATGAAAATCTTAACCCATGGAATTGTCTCTGTATTTAGATGAAGAACTCTGAACTTCTCTAAGGGGATGTGTTGTAGATCAGGCAGTCCATTGTTTGTGGCAGTCTGAGATTTGTAGCCGTAATTTATTAACAGGATTAACAACAGAATTAAAAATCCTTCTAAGTGAGTAGTTTAACATTAAATTCAAATCACAGAATTCAATATAAATGCAGCCAAAATTTGGTTTTGACATATTAAACCTGGAAACCCTGTCAGGTCTGCATCCCCAGCAGCAACAACTGTACATTGTCATAAACACCTGTCGTTGCAGTTGTTATCAATGTAGGAACATTTTGCTAGGTGACTTTGTCAAATATTATGCAGTTCGTCAACCTTTTCAGGGTTCCTTTTTTGTAGAAGAAACCACTAAATTATTATTTTATTTTTTAAAAAGAAACACAAATGATTCCAACACCATGCTGTGGGGTTATACATTTTTTCAAATTCTTCACTGCACTGATATACCTTGTGGTGATGTGAAGTTGAAAAAATTGGAAGCCAACTAACGGTCCCCTCAAACAATGTTAAAGGGGGCTGCATGCATCATGTTACTCAGTTGCTTATTCTATACCTAATACTTATGCATTCCAACAAATGATGTCAACTCATAAAAAAGGTAATTTCCAATAGTTCTTATTACAGCAATATATAATGAGTCTACTTGAATTACTTAACTTGCTGTTAGTGTATTATGGTGAAAGCGTTATGTCATCATAGTGATACATTCTAGTTTAAGCTAGAATACTGACAATCTGGGAATTTAGTTTCATAAGATTTAAAATTCTGTCTTCAACATTATCATCATTATTGCAACAGGCTTGTAAGTTAAAAAAGTTTTACAAAATTAGTTCTAAAGCAATTAAAAGGTGATGTTTGGTTTTGATGGACAAATGCCTTCCTTACCTCATTGAATTACTTTTTTTCAATATGTTATTAAGCGTTCGGACAATCACACAGCACTGGAAAGGCTGGGTTATGTAGCTGAGAACCCACTCTGCTAGTAGGCAATGCTTTAATGATCATTTGTAGAAATAGAAAGAGGAAATAGGCGATATTTACCAAATAGAGTGAATGAAGCAAGTAAAGATGCGTAGTTCATTAATTGGCAAATGATGGGAAAAAACAGCCAGAGAGCACCCGCGGGACTAGAACCATTGAAAGGTTGAACAAGTTAAATGATGTAAACTTGAGAAGGAACCGCTGGGCTATAGCTGACCCAACAACGACATCTTTCTTCAAGCTATAACACAGTGAACATCAACTAGGGAATTAATGTTAATTTTTTGAACTCTCAGGATAAACATATTGCACAAATTACTTTCATGTTATTGAAGCCATTAGTGATAAGGAATATATATTCTTCACTTTGAACTACTCCTAAATATTGGAAGGGTGTTCAGCCTCAAATGAAGGTATAGACACCTGAAACATTTATGGTATGAAAATCTTAACCCATGGAATTGTCTCTGTATTTAGATGAAGAACTCTGAACTTCTCTAAGGGGATGTGTTGTAGATCAGGCAGTCCATTGTTTGTGGCAGTCTGAGATTTGGAGCCGTGATTTATTAACAGGATTAACAACAGAATTAAAAATCCTTCTAAGTGAGTAGTTTAACATTAAATTCAAATCTCAGAATTCAATGTAAATGCAGCCAAAATTAGGTTTTGACATATTAAACCTGGAAACCCTGTCATGTCTGCATCCCCAGCAGCAACAACTGTACATTGTCATAAACACCTGTCGTTGCAGTTGTTATCAATGTAGGAACATTTTGGTAGGTGACTTTGTCAAACATTATGCAGTTCGTCAACCTTTTCAGGGTTCCTTTTTTGTAGAAGAAACCACTAAATTAGGATTTTATTTTTTAAAAAGAAACACAAATGATTCCAACACCATGCTGTGGGGTTATACATTTTTTCAAATTCATCACTGCACTGATATACCTTGTGGTGATGTGAAGTTGAAAAAACTGGAAGCCAACTAACGGTCCCCTCAAACAATGTTAAAGGGGGCTGCATGCATCATGTTACTCACTTGCTTATTCTATACCTAATACTTATGCATTCCAACAAATGATGTCAACTCATAAAAAAGGTAATTTCCAATAGTTCTTATTACAGCAATATATAATGAGTCTACTTGAATTACTTAACTTGCTGTTAGTGTATTATGGTGAAAGCGTTATGTCATCATAGTGATACATTCTAGTTTAAGCTAGAATACTGACAATCTGGGAATTTAGTTTCATAAGATTTAAAATTCTGTCTTCAACATTATCATCATTATTGCAACAGGCTTGTAAGTTAAAAAAGTTTTACTAAATTAGTTCTAAAGCAATCAAAAGGTGATGTTTGGTTTTGATGGACAAATGCCTTCCTTACCTCGTTGAATTACTTTTTTTCAATATGTTATTATGCGTCGGGACAATCACACATCACTGGAAAGGCTGTGTTATGTAGCTGAGAACCCACTCTGCTAGTAGGCAATGCTTTAATGATCATTTGTAGAAATAGAAAGAGGAAATAGGTGATATTTACCAAATAGAGTGAATGAAGCAAGTAAAGATGCGTAGTTCATTAATTGACAAATGACGGGAAAAAAAGGCCAGAGAGCACCTGCGGGGCTAGAACCATTGAAAGGTTGAACAAGGTAAATGATGTAAACTTGAGAAGGAACCGCTGGGCTATAGCTGACCCAACAGCAAAATCTTTCTTCAAGCTATAACACAGTGAACATCAACTAGGGAATTAATGTTAATTTTTTTGAACTCTCAGGATAAACATATTGCACAAATTACTTTCATCTTATTGAAGCTATTAGCGATAAGGAATATATATTCTTCACTTTGAGCTACTCCTGAATATTGGAAGGGGCTTCAGCCTCAAATGAAGGTACAGACATCAGAAACATTTATGGTATGAAAATCTTAATCCATGGAATTGTGTCTGTATTCAGATGAAGAACTCTGAACTTCTGTAAGGGGATGTGTTGTAGATCAGGCAGTCCATTGTTTGTGGCAGTCTGAGATTTGTAGCCGTGAATTATTAACAGGATTAACAACAGAATTAAAAATCCTTCTAAGTGAGTAGTTTAACATTAAACTCAAATCACAGAATTCAATGTAAATGCAGCCAAAATTAGGTTTTGACATATTAAACCTGGAAACCATGTCAGGTCTGCATCCCCAGCAGCAACAACTGTACATTGTCATAAACACCTGTCGTTGCAGTTGTTATCAATGTAGGAACATTTTGCTAGGTGTTTTGTCAAACATTATGCAGTTCGTCAACATTTTCAGAGTTCCTTTTTTGTAGAAGAAACCACTAAATTAGGATTTTATTTTTTAAAAAGAAACACAAATGATTCCAACACCATGCTGTGGGGTTATACATTTTTTCAAATTCATCACTGCACTGATATACCTTGTGGTGATGTGAAGTTGAAAAAACTGGAAGCCAACTAACGGTCCCCTCAAACAATGTTAAAGGGGGCTGCATGCATCACATTACTCACTTGCTTATTCTATACCTAATACTTATGCATTTCAACAAATGATGTCAACTCATAAAAACAGGTAATTTCCAATAGTTCTTATTACAGCAATATAAAATGAGTCTACTTGAATTACTAAACTTGCTGTTAGTGTATTATGGTGAAAGCGTTATGTCATCATAGTGATACATTCTAGTTTAAGCTAGAATACTGACAATCTGGGAATTTAGTTTCTTAAGATTTAAAATTCTGTCTTCAACATTATCATCATTTTTGCAACAGGCTTGTAAGTTAAAAAAGTTTAAAAAAATTAGTTCTAAAGCAAAGAAAAGGTGATGTTTGGTTTTGATGGACAAATGCCTTCCTTACCTCATTGAATTACTTTTTTCAATATGTTATTATGCGTCGGGACAATCACACAGCACTGGAAAGGCTGTGTTATATAGCTGAGAACCCACTCTGCTAGTAGGCAATGCTTTAATGATCATTTGTAGAAATAGAAAGAGGAAATAGGCGATATTTACCAAATAGAGTGAATGAAGCAAGTAAAGATGCGTAGTTCATTAATTGACAAATGATGGGAAAAAGAGGCCAGAGAGCACCTGCCGGACTAGAACCATTGAAAGGTTGAACAAGTTAAATGATGTAAAGTTGAGAAGGAACCGCTGGGCTATAGCTGACACAACAGCAACATCTTTCTTCAAGCTATAACACAGTAAACATCAACCAGGGAATTAATGTTCATTTTTTTTAACTCTCAGGATAAACATATTGCACAAATTACTTTCATGTTATTAAAGCCATTAGCGATAAGAAATATATATTCTTCACTTTCAGCTACTCCTGAATATTGGAAGGGTGTTCAGTCTCACATGAAGGTACAGACACCAGAAACATTTATGGTAGGAAAATCTTAACCCATGGAATTGTCTCTGTATTTAGATGAAGAACTCTGAACTTCTGTAAGGGGATGTGTTGTAGATCAGGCAGTCCATTGTTTGTGGCAGTCTGAGATTTGTAGCCGTGAATTATTAACAGGATTAACAACAGAATTAAAAATCCTTCTAAGTGAGTAGTTTAACATTAAATTCAAATCACAGAATTCAATGTAAATGCAGCCAAAATTAGGTTTTGACATATTAAACCTGGAAACCCTGTCAGGTCTGCATCCCCAGCAGCAACAACTGTACATTGTCATAAACACCTGTCGTTGCAGTTGTTATCAATGTAGGAACATTTTGCTAGGTGACTTTGTCAAACATTATGCAGTTCGTCAACATTTTCAGAGTTCCTTTTTTGTAGAAGAAACCACTAAATTAGGATTTTATTTTTTAAAAAAGAAACACAAATGATTCCAACACCATGCTGTGGGGTTATACATTTTTTAAAATTCATCACTGCACTGATATACCTTGTGGTGATGTGAAGTTGAAAAACTGAAAGCCAACTATAGGTCCCCTCCAACAATGTTAAAGGGGGCTGCATGCATCACGTTACTCACTTGCTTATTCTATACCTAATATTTATGCATTCCAACAAATGATGTCAACTCATAAAAAAGGTAATTTCCAATAGTTCTTATTACAGCAATATATAATGAGTCTACTTGAATTACTTAACTTGCTGTTAGTGTATTATGGTGAAAGCGTTATGTCATCATAGTGATACATTCTAGTTTAAGCTAGAATACTGACAATCTGGGATTTTAGTTTCATAAGATTCAAAATTCTGTCTTCAACATTATCATCATTATTGCAACAGGCTTGTAAGTAAAACATTTTTTACAAAATTAGTTCTAAAGCAATCAAAAGGTGATGTTTGGTTTTGATGGACAAATGCCTTCCTTACCTCATTGAATTACTTTTTTTCGATATGTTATTATGCGTCGGGACAATCACACAGCACTGGAAAGGCTGGGTTATGTAGCTGAGAACCCACTCTGCTAGTAGGCAATGCTTTAATGATCATTTGTAGAAATAGAAAGAGGAAATAGGCGATATTTACCAATAGAGTGAATGAAGCAAGTAAAGATGCGTAGTTCATTAATTGACAAATGATGGGAAAAAAAGGCCAGAGAGCACCCGCGGGACTATAACCATTTAAAGGTTAAACAAGTTAAATCATGTAAACTTGAGAAGGAACCGCTGGGCTATAGCTGACCCAACAGAAATATCTTTCTTCAAGCTATAACACAGTGAACATCAACTAGGGAATTAATGTTAATTTTTTTGAACTCTCAGGATAAACATATTGCACAAATTACTTTCATCTTATTGAAGCTATTAGCGATAAGGAATATATATTCTTCACTTTGAGCTACTCCTGAATATTGGAAGGGGCTTCAGCCTCAAATGAAGGTACAGACATCAGAAACATTTATGGTATGAAAATCTTAATCCATGGAATTGTCTCTGTATTCAGATGAAGAACTCTGAACTTCTGTAAGGGGATGTGTTGTAGATCAGGCAGTCCATTGTTTGTGGCAGTCTGAGATTTGTAGCCGTGAATTATTAACAGGATTAACAACAGAATTAAAAATCCTTCTAAGTGAGTAGTTTAACATTAAATTCAAATCACAGAATTCAATGTAAATGCAGCCAAAATTAGGTTTTGACATATTAAACCTGGAAACCATGTCAGGTCTGCATCCCCAGCAGCAACAACTGTACATTGTCATAAACACCTGTCGTTGCAGTTGTTATCAATGTAGGAACATTTTGCTAGGTGTTTTGTCAAACATTATGCAGTTCGTCAACATTTTCAGAGTTCCTTTTTTGTAGAAGAAACCACTAAATTAGGATTTTATTTTTTAAAAAGAAACACAAATGATTCCAACACCATGCTGTGGGGTTATACATTTTTTCAAATTCATCACTGCACTGATATACCTTGTGGTGATGTGAAGTTGAAAAAACTGGAAGCCAACTAACGGTCCCCTCAAACAATGTTAAAGGGGGCTGCATGCATCACATTACTCACTTGCTTATTCTATAACTAATACTTATGCATTCCAACAAATGATGTCAACTCATAAAAAAGGTAATTTCCAATAGTTCTTATTACAGCAATATAAAATGAGTCTATTTGAATTACTTAACTTGCTGTTAGTGTATTATGGTGAAAGCGTTATGTCATCATAGTGATACATTCTAGTTTAAGCTAGAATACTGACAATCTGGGAATTTAGTTTCTTAAGATTTAAAATTCTGTCTTCAACATTATCATCATTATTGCAACAGGCTTGTAAGTTAAAAAAGTTAAAAAAAATTAGTTCTAAAGCAATCAAAAGGTGATGTTTGGTTTTGATGGTCAAATGCCTTCCTTACCTCATTGAATTAAAAATTTTCAATATGTTATTATGCGTCGGGACAATCACACAGCACTGGAAAGGCTGCGTTATGTAGCTGATAACCCACTCTGCTAGTAGGCAATGCTTTAATGATCATTTGTAGAAATATCAAGAGGAAATAGGCGATATTTACCAAATAGAGTGAATGAAGCAAGTAAAGATGCGTAGTTCTTTAATTGACAAATGATGGGAAAAAACAGCCAGAGAGCACCCGCTGGACTAGAACCATTAAAAGGTTGAACAAGTTAAATTATGTAAACTTGAGAAGGAACCGCTGGGCTATAGCTGACCCAACAGCAACATTTTTCTTCAAGCTTTAACACAGTGAACATCAACTAGGGAATTAATGTTAATTTTTTTGAACTCTCAGGATAAACATATTGCACAAATTACTTTCATGTTATTGAAGCCATTAGCGATAAGAAATATTCTGTCTTCAACATTATCATCATTTTTGCAACAGGCTTGTAAGTTAAAAAAGTTTAAAAAAATTAGTTCTAAAGCAAACAAAAGGTGATGTTTGGTTTTGATGGACAAATGCCTTCCTTACCTCATTGAATTACTTTTTTTCAATATGTTATTATGCGTCGGGACAATCACACAGCACTGGAAAGGCTGTGTTATGTAGCTGAGAACCCACTCTGCTAGTAGGCAATGCTTTAATGATCATTTGTAGAAATAGAAAGAGGAAATAGGCGATATTTACCAAATAGAGTGAATGAAGCAAGTAAAGATACGTAGTTCATTAATTGACAAATGATGGGAAAAAGAGGCCAGAGAGCACCTGCGGGACTAGAACCATTGAAAGGTTGAACAAGTTAAATGATGTAAAGTTGAGAAAGAACCGCTGGGCTATAGCTGACACAACAGCAACATCTTTCTTCAAGCTATAACACAGTAAACATCAACCAGGGAATTAATGTTCATTTTTTTTTACTCTCAGGATAAACATATTGCACAAATTACTTTCATGTTATTGAAGCCATTAGCGATAAGAAATATATATTCTTCACTTTCAGCTACTCCTGAATATTGGAAGGGTGTTCAGCCTCACATGAAGGTACAGACACCAGAAACATTTATGGTAGGAAAATCTTAACCCATGGAATTGTCTCTGTATTTAGATGAAGAACTCTGAACTTCTGTAAGGGGATGTGTTGTAGATCAGGCAGTCCATTGTTTGTGGCAGTCTGAGATTTGTAGCCGTGAATTATTAACAGGATTAACAACAGAATTAAAAATCCTTCTAAGTGAGTAGTTTAACATTAAATTCAAATCACAGAATTCAATGTAAATGCAGCCAAAATTAGGTTTTGACATATTAAACCTGGAAACCCTGTCAGGTCTGCATCCCCAGCAGCAACAACTGTACATTGTCATAAACACCTGTCGTTGCAGTTGTTATCAATGTAGGAACATTTTGCTAGGTGACATGGTCAAACATTATGCAGTTCGTCAACATTTTCAGAGTTCCTTTTTTGTAGAAGAAACCACTAAATTAGGATTTTATTTTTTAAAAAGAAACACAAATGATTCCAACACCATGCTGTGGGGTTATACATTTTTTAAAATTCATCACTGCACTGATATACCTTGTGGTGATGTGAAGTTGAAAAACTGGAAGCCAACTAACGGTCCCCTCAAACAATGTTAAAGGGGGCTGCATGCATCACGTTACTCACTTGCTTATTCTATACCTAATACTTATGCATTCCAACAAATGATGTCAACTCATAAAAAAGGTAATTTCCAATAGTTCTTATTACAGCAAAATAAAATGAGTCTACTTGAATTACTTAACTTGCTGTTAGTGTATTATGGTGAAAGCGTTATGTCATCATAGTGATACATTCTAGTTTAAGCTAGAATACTGACAATCTGGGAATTTAGTTTCATAAGATTTAAAATTCTGTCTTCAACATTATCATCATTATTGCAACAGGCTTGTAAGTTAAAAAAGTTTAAAAAAATTAGTTCTAAAGCAATCAAAAGGTGATGTTTGGTTTTGATGGACAAATGCCTTCCTTACCTCATTAAATTACTTTTTTTCAATATGTTATTATGCGTCGGGACAATCACACAGCACTGGAAAGGCTGTGTTATGTAGGTGAGAACCCACTCTGCTAGTAGGCAATGCTTTAATGATCATTTGTAGAAATAGAAAGAGGAAATAGGCGATATTTACCAAATAGAGTGAATGAAGCAAGTAAAGATGCGTAGTTCATTAATTGACAAATGATGGGGAAAAAAAAGCCAGAGAGCACCCGCGGGAATAGAACCATTGAAAGGTTGAACAAGTTAAATGATGTAAACTTGAGAAGGAACCGCTGGGCTATAGCTGACCCAACAGCAACATCTTATTTCAAGCTATAACACAGTGAACATCAAGTAGGGAATTAATGTTAGATTTTTGAACTCTCAGGATAAACATATTGCACAAATTACTTTCATGTTATTGAAGCCATTAGCGATAAGGAATATATATTCTTCACTTTGAGCTACTCCTAAATATTGGAAGGGTGTTCAGCCTCAAATGAAGGTACAGACACCAGAAACATTTATGGTATGAAAATCTTAACCTATGGAATTGTCTCTGTATTCAGATGAAGAACTCTGAACTTCTGTAAGGGGATGTGTTGTAGATCAGGCAGTCCATTGTTTGTGGCAGTCTGAGATTTGTAGCCGTAAATTATTAACAGGATTAACAACAGAATTAAAAATCCTTCTAAGTGAGTAGTTTAACATTAAATTCAAATCACAGAATTCAATGGAAATGCAGCCAAAATTAGGTTTTGACATATTAAACGTGGAAACCCTGTCAGGTCTGCATCCCCAGCAGCAACAACTGTACATTGTCATAAACACCTGTCGTTGCAGTTGTTATCAATGTAGGAACATTTTGCCAGGTGACTTTGTCAAACATTATGCAGTTCGTCAACATTTTCAGGGTTCCTTTTTTGTAGAAGAAACCACTAAATTAGGATTTTATGTTTTTTAAAAGAAACACAAATGATTCCAACACCATGCTGTGGGGTTATAAATTTTTTCAAATTCATCACTGCACTGATATACCTTGTGGTGATGTGAAGTTGAAAAAACTGGAAGCCAACTAACGGTCCCCTCAAACAATGTTAAAGGGGGCTGCATGCATCACGTTACTCACTTGCTTATTCTATACCTAATACTTATGCATTCCAACAAATGATGTCAACTCATAAAAAACAGTAATTTCCAATAGTTCTTAATACAGCAATATAAAATGAGTCTACTTGAATTACTTAACTTGCTGTTAGTGTATTATGGTGAAAGCGTTATGTCATCATAGTGATACATTCTAGTTTAAGCTAGAATACTGACAATCTGGGAATTTAGTTTCATAAGATTTAAAATTCTGTCTTCAACATTATCATCATTATTGCAACAGGCTTGTAAGTTAAAAAAGTTTAAAAAAATTAGTTCTAAAGCAATCAAAAGGTGATGTTTGGTTTTGATGGACAAATGCCATCCTTACCTCATTGAATTACATTTTTTCAATATGTTATTATGCGTCGGGACAATCACACAGCACTGGAAAGGCTGTGTTATGTAGCTGAGAACCCACTCTGCTATTAGGCAATGCTTTAATGATCATTTGTAGAAATAGAAAGAGGAAATAGGCGATATTTACCAAATAGAGTGAATGAAGCAAGTAAAGATGCGTAGTTCATTAATTGGCAAATGATGGGAAAAAACAGCCAGAGAGCACCCGCAGGACTAGAACCATTGAAAGGTTGAACAAGTTAAATGATGTAAACTTGAGAAGGAACCGCTGGGCTATAGCTGACCCAACAGAAATATCTTTCTTCAAGCTATAACATAGTGAACATCAACTAGGGAATTAATGTTAATTGTTTTGAACTCTCAGGATAAACATATTGCACAAATTACTTACATGTTATTGAAGCCATTAGCGATAAGGAATATGTATTCTTCTATTTGAGCTACTCCTGAATATTGGAAGGGGGTTCAGCCTCAAATGAAGGTACAGACATCAGAAACATTTATGGTATGAAAATCTTAACCCATGGAATTGTCTCTGTATTATGATGAAGAACTCTGAACTTCTGTAAGGGGATGTGTTGTAGATCAAGCAGTCCATTGTTTGTGGCAGTCTGAGATTTGTAGCCGTGATTTATTTACAGGAATAACAACAGAATTAAAAATCCTTCTGAGAGAGTAGTTTAACATTAAATTCAAATCACAGAATTCAATGTAAATGCAGCCAAAATTAGGTTTTGACATATTAAACCTGGAAACCCTGTCAGGTCTGCATCCCCAGCAGCAACAACTGTACATTGTCATAAACACCCGTCGTTGCAGTTGTTATCAATGTAGGAACATTTTGCCAGGTGACTTTGTCAAACATTATGCAGTTCGTCAACATTTTCAGGGTTCCTTTTTTGTAGAAGAAACCACTAAATTAGGATTTTATTTTTTAAAAAGAAACACAAATGATTCCAACACCATGCTGTGGGGTTATACATTTTTTGAAATTCATCACTGCACTGATATACCTTGTGGTGATGTGAAGTTGAAAAAACTGGAAGCCAACTAACGGTCCCCTCAAACAATGTTAAAGGGGGCTGCATGCATCACGTTACTTACTTGCTTATTCTATACCTAATACTTATGCATTACAACAAATGATGTCAACTCATAAAAAAGGTAATTTCCAATAGTTCTTATTACAGCAATTTAAAATGAGTCTACTTGAATTACTTAACTTGCTGTTAGTGTATTATGGTGAAAGCGTTATGTCATCATAGTGATACATTCTAGTTTAAGCTAGAATACTGACAATCTGGGAATTTAGTTTCATAAGATTTAAAATTCTGTCTTCAACATTATCATCATTATTGCAACAGGCTTGTAAGTTAAAAAAGTTAAAAAAAATTAGTTCTAAAGCAATCAAAAGGTGATGTTTGGTTTTGATGGACAAATGCCATCCTTACCTCATTGAATTACATTTTTTCAATATGTTATTATGTGTCGGGACAATCACACAGCACTGGAAAGGCTGTGTTATGTAGCTGAGAACCCACTCTGCTATTAGGCAATGCTTTAATAATCATTTGTAGAAATAGAAAGAGGAAATAGGCGATATTTACCAAATAGAGTGAATGAAGCAAGTAAAGATGCGTAGTTCATTAATTGGCAAATGATGGGAAAAAACAGCCAGAGAGCACCCGCGGGACTAGAACCATTGAAAGATTGAACAAGTTAAATGATGTAAACTTGAGAAGGAACCTCTGGGCTATAGCTGACCCAACAGAAATATCTTTCTTCAAGCTATAACATAGTGAACATCAACTAGGGAATTAATGTTAATTTTTTTGAACTCTCAGGATAAACATATTGCACAAATTACTTTCATGTTATTGAAGCCATTAGCGATAAGGAATATATATTCTTCACTTTGAGCTACTCCTGAATATTGGAAGGGGGTTCAGCCTCAAATGAAGGTACAGACATCAGGAACATTTATGGTATGAAAATCTTAACCCATGGAATTGTCTCTGTATTCAGATGAAGAACTCTGTACTTCTGTAAGGGGATGTGTTGTTGATCAAGCAGTCCATTGTTTGTGGCAGTCTGAGATTTGTAGCCGTGATTTATTAACAGGATTAACAACAGAATTAAAAATCCTTCTGAGAGACTAGTTTAACATTAAATTCAAATCACAGAATTCAATGTAAATGCAGCCAAAATTAGGTTTTGACATATTAAACCTGGAAACCATGTCAGGTCTGCATCCCCAGCAGCAACAACTGTACATTGTCATAAACACCTGTTGTTGCAGTTGTTATCAATGTAGGAACATTTTGCCAGGTGACTTTGTCAAACATTATGCAGTTCTTCAACATTTTCAGGGTTCCTTTTTTGTAGAAGAAACCACTAAATTAGGATTTTATTTTTTAAAAAGAAACACAAATGATTCCAACACCATGCTGTGGGGTTATACATTTTTTAAAATTCATCACTGCACTGATATACCTTGTGGTGATGTGAAGTTGAAAAAACTGGAAGCCAACTAACGGTCCCCTCAAACAATGTTAAAGGGGGCTGCATGCATCACGTTACTCACTTGCTTATTCTATACCTAATACTTATGCATTCCAACAAATGATGTCAACTCATAAAAAAAGTAATTTCCAATAGTTCTTAATACAGCAATATAAAATGAGTCTACTTGAATTACTTAACTTGCTGTTAGTGTATTATGGTGAAAGCGTTATGTCATCATAGTGATACATTCTAGTTTAAGCTAGAATACTGACAATCTGGGAATTTAGTTTCACAAGATTTAAAATTCTGTCTTCAACATTATCATCATTATTGCAACAGGCTTGTAAGTTAAAAAAGTTTAAAAAAATTAGTTCTAAAGCAATCAAAAGGTGCTGTTTGGTTTTGATGGACAAATGCCTTCCTTACCTCATTGAATTACATTTTTTCAATATGTTATTATGCGTCGGGACAATCACACAGCACTGGAAAGGCTGTGTTATGTAGCTGAGAACCCACTCTGCTAGTAGGCAATGCTTTAATGATCATTTGTAGAAATAGAAAGAGGAAATAGGCGATATTTACCAAATAGAGTGAATGAAGCAAGTAAAGATGCGTAGTTCATTAATTGACAAATGATGGGAAAAAACAGCCAGAGAGCACCCGCGGGACTAGAACCATTGAAAGGTTGAACAAGTTAAATGATGTACACTTGAGAAGGAACCGCTGGGCTATAGCTGACCCAACAGCAACATCTTTCTTCAAGCTATAACACAGTGAACATCAACTAGGGAATTAATGTTAATTTTTTTGAACTCTCATGATAAACATATTGCACAAATTACTTTCATGTTATTGAAGCTATTAGCGATAAGGAATATATATTCTTCACTTTGAGCTACTCCTGAATATTGGAAGGGGGTTCAGCCTCAAATGAAGGTACAGACATCAGAAACATTTATGGTATGAAAATCTTAACCCATGGAATTGTCTCTGTATTCAGATGAAGAACTCTGTACTTCTGTAAGGGGATGTGTTGTTGATCAAGCAGTCCATTGTTTGTGGCAGTCTGAGATTTGTAGCTGTGATTTATTAACAGGATTAACAACAGAATTAAAAATCCTTCTGAGAGAGTAGTTTAACATTAAATTCAAATCACAGAATTCAATGTAAATTCAGCCAAAATTAGGTTTTGACATATTAAACCTGGAAACCATGTCAGGTCTGCATCCCCAGCAGCAACAACGGTACATTGTCATAAACACCTGTTGTTGCAGTTGTTATCAATGTAGGAACATTTTGCCAGGTGACTTTGTCAAACATTATGCAGTTCTTCAACATTTTCAGGGTTCCTTTTTTGTAGAAGAAACCACTAAATTAGGATTTTATTTTTTAAAAAGAAACACAAATGATTCCAACACCATGCTGTGGGGTTATACATTTTTTAAAATTCATCACTGCACTGATATACCTTGTGGTGATGTGAAGTTGAAAAAACTGGAAGCCAACTAACGGTCGCCTCAAACAATGTTAAAGGGGGCTGCATGCATCACGTTACTCACTTGCTTATTCTATACCTAATACTTCTGCATTCCAACAAATGATGTCAACTCATAAAAAAGGTAATTTCCAATAGTTCTTATTACAGCAATATAAAATGAGTCTACTTGAATTACTTAACTTGCTGTTAGTGTATTATGGTGAAAGCGTTATGTCATCATAGTGATACATTCTAGTTTAAGCTAGAATACTGACAATCTGGGAATTTAGTTTCTTAAGATTTAAAATTCTGTCTTCAACATTATCATCATTTTTGCAACAGGCTTGTAAGTTAAAAAAGTTTTAAAAAATTAGTTCTAAAGCAAACAAAAGGTGATGTTTGGTTTTGATGGACAAATGCCTTCCTTACCTCATTGAATTACTTTTTTTCAATATGTTATTATGCGTCGGGACAATCACACAGCACTGGAAAGGCTGTGTTATGTAGCTGAGAACCCACTCTGCTAGTAGGCAATGCTTTAATGATCATTTGTAGAAATAGAAAGAGGAAATAGGTGATATTTGCCAAATAGAGTGAATGAAGCAAGTAAAGATGCGTAGTTCATTAATTGACAAATGATGGGAAAAAAAGGCCAGAGAGCACCTGCGAGACTAGAACCATTGAAAGCTTGAACAAGTTAAATAATGTAAACTTGAGAAGGAACCGCTGGGCTATAGCTGACCCAACAGCAAAATCTTTCTTCAAGCTATAACACAGTGAACATCAACTAGGGAATTAATGTTAATTTTTTGAACTCTCAGGATAAACGTATTGCACAAATTACTTACATGTTATTGAAGCCATTAGCGATAAGGAATATGTATTCTTCACTTTGAGCTACTCCTGAATATTGGAAGGGGGCTCAGCCTCAAATGAAGGTACAGACATCAGAAACATTTATGGTATGAAAATTTTAACCCATGGAATTGTCCCTGTATTCAGATGAAGAACTCTGAACTTCTGTAAGGGGATGTGTTGTAGATCAAGCAGTCCATTGTTTGTGGCAGTCTGAGATTTGTAGCCGTGATTTATTTACAGGAATAACAACAGAATTAAAAATCCTTCTGAGAGAGTAGTTTAACATTAAATTCAAATCACAGAATTCAATGTAAATGCAGCCAAAATTTGGTTTTGACATATTAAACCTGGAAACCCTGTCAGGTCTGCATCCCCAGCAGCAACAACTGTACATTGTCATAAACACCTGTTGTTGCAGTTGTTATCAATGTAGGAACATTTTGCTAGGTGACTTTGTCAAACATTATGCAGTTCGTCAACATTTTCAGGGTTCCTTTTTTGTAGAAGAAGCCACTAAATTAGGATTTTATTTTTTAAAAAGAAACACAAATGATTCCAACACCATGCTGTGGGGTTATACATTTTTTCAAATTCATCACTGCACTGATATACCTTGTGGTGATGTGAAGTTGAAAAAACTGGAAGCCAACTAACGGTCCCCTCAAACAATGTTAAAGAGGGCTGCATGCATCACATTACTCACTTGTTTATTCTATACCTAATACTTATGCATTCCAACAAATGATGTCAACTCATAAAAAAGGTAATTTCCAATAGTTCTTATTACAGCAATATAAAATGAGTCTACTTGAATTACTTAACTTGCTGTTAGTGTATTATGGTGAAAGCGTTATGTCATCATAGTGATACATTCTAGTTTAAGCTAGAATACTGACAATCTGGGAATTTAGTTTCATAAGATTTAAAATTCTGTCTTCAACATTATCATCATTATTGCAACAGGCTTGTAAGTTAAAAAAGTTTTCAAAAATTAGTTCTAAAGCAATCAAAAGGTGATGTTTGGTTTTGATGGACAAATGCCTTCCTTACCTCATTGAATTACTTTTTTTCAATATGTTATTATGCGTCGGGACAATCACACAGCACTGGAAAGGCTGTGTTATGTAGCTGAGAACCCACTCTGCTAGTAGGCAATGCTTTAATGATCATTTGTAGAAATAGAAAGAGGAAATAGGTGATATTTGCCAAATAGAGTGAATGAAGCAAGTAAAGATGCGCAGTTCATTAATTGACAAATGATGGGAAAAAAAGGCCAGAGAGCACCTGCAGGACTAGAACCATTGAAAGGTTGAACAAGTTAAATGATGTAAACTTGAGAAGGAACCGCTGGGCTATAGCTGACCCAACAGCAAAATCTTTCTTCAAGCTATAACACAGTGAACATCAACTAGGGAATTAATGTTAATTTTTTGAACTCTCAGGATAAACATATTGCACAAATTACTTTCATGTTATTGCAGCCATTAGCGATAAGAAATATATATTCTTCACTTTGAGCTACTCCTGAATATTGGTAGGGGGTTCAGCATCAAATGAAGGTACAGACATCAAAAACATTTATGGCATGAAAATCTTAACCCATGGAATTGTCCCTGTATTCAGATGAAGAACTCTGAACTTCTGTAAGGGGATGTGTTGTAGATCAAGCAGTCCATTGTTTGTGACAGTCTGAGATTTGTAGCCGTGATTTATTAACAGGATTAACAACAGAATTAAAAATCCTTCTAAGTGAGTAGTTTAACATTAAATTCAAATCACAGAATTCAATGGAAATGCAGCCAAAATTAGGTTTTGACATATTAAACGTAGAAACCCTGTCAGGTCTGCATCCCCAGCAGCAACAACTGTACATTGTCATAAACACCTGTCGTTGCAGTTGTTATCAATGTAGGAACATTTTGCTAGGTGACTTTGTCAAACATTATGCAGTTCGTCAACATTTTCAGGGTTCCTTTTTTGTAGAAGAAACCACTAATTTAGGATTTTATGTTTTTTAAAAGAAACACAAATGATTCCAACACCATGCTGTGGGGGTATACATTTTTTCAAATTCATCACTGCACTGATATACCTTGTGGTGATGTGAAGTTGAAAAAACTGGAAGCCAACTAACGGTCCCCTCAAACAATGTTAAAGGGGGCTGCATGCATCACGTTACTCACTTGCTTATTCTATACCTAATACTTATGCATTCCAACAAATGATGTCAACTCATAAAAAAGGTAATTTCCAATAGTTCTTATTACAGCAATATAAAATGAGTCTACTTGAATTACTTAACTTGCTGTTAGTGTATTATGGTGAAAGCGTTATGTCATCATAGTGATACATTCTAGTTTCAGCTAGAATACTGACAATCTGGGAATTTAGTTTCATAAGATTTAAAATTCTGTCTTCAACAACTCATAAAAAAAGTAATTTCCAATAGTTCTTAATACAGCAATATAAAATGAGTCTACTGCGTGGTGCTTCATCGCTTTCTACCTGGCTGCTGGAGGAAACGCTGCTGGAGTGTCTGCAGCTTGACACTTTGCCGTCTAACACTTGGTCGCCTTCTCTACCCACGCCTCGCGGCCCCCGCTCCGCGGGCGCCGCTCGTGGGTAACGCACCTGCACCAGCGCCGGATTCACTGCAGGGGGACCTGCCACTAGTTCCATTAACTGTCGGGACTGCGAGGACCAGCAGGCGCAGCGCTGCTCAACTCACCGCAGCTGGTCCTCTTCCCGCCCCTCCAGCCTGGTCTTGAAAAACTGCGGGTTGGGGAAACACTGCGTGGTGCTTCATCGCTTTCTACCTGGCTGCTGGAGGAAACGCTGCTGGAGTGTCTGCAGCTTGACACTTTGCCGTCTAACACTTGGTCGCCTTCTCTACCCACGCCTCGCGGCCCCCGCTCCGCGGGCGCCGCTCGAGGGTAACGCACCTGCACCAGCGCCGGATTCACTGCAGGGGGACCTGCCACTAGTTCCATTAACTGTCGGGACTGCGAGGACCAGCAGGCGCAGCGCTGCTCAACTCGCTGCAGCTGGTCCTCTTCCTGCCCCTCCAGCCTGGTCTTGAAAAACTGCGGGTTGGGGAAACACTGCGTGGTGCTTCATCGCTTTCTACCTGGCTGCTGGAGGAAACGCTGCTGGAGTGTCTGCAGCTTGACACTTTGCCGTCTAACACTTGGTCGCCTTCTCTACCCACGCCTCGCGGCCCCCGCTCCGCGGACGCCGCTCGTGGGTAACGCACCTGCACCAGCGCCGGATTCACTGCAGGGGGACCTGCCACTAGTTCCATTAACTGTCGGGACTGCGAGGACCAGCAGGCGCAGCGCTGCTCAACTCGCCGCAGCTGGTCCTCTTCCCGCCCCTCCCGTTATTTAGCATCCGCTATTGACGCGCTAGCGGGACGCGCGCGGAGCAAAGCGCGGAGCTAAGCCCGGGCAAAGGGCGGGCCCTCTGTGGCCCTCAGTGGCCGAGGTAGGCTGGGCTGGGCCCGGTTATTTACATAGACTGAGTTATTTGTTTTGTGTATTCCTGCGTTGAACTGAGTGTGTTGGACGATCCCAGGAATACTTATCTTCTGACATTGTGTTGATATTCCCTAGAACTGTTCTTTTTTGGCGGTCACCATTGGATCTTCAGGACTATATTTTTTTATTTTTGGGAAAACATTTTTAAATATTTTATATTAATTCTTCTGGAAGTTGGTACTTTTGTATTATTATTTCGTGAGGTACACTTTTAAAAATGTTTAAAACATTGCGTTCAGGGAGGGAAGTTGGAGGCATTTTGGCCTCACAAAAAGACCCTGTCCGCATAAGAAATAAATCTGTGAATAACCCCCCATTGAAGGGTCAATGCCAACTATCTGATCTCTGGGTTCTGCCGACCCTTAAGAACGCTAATGTGTCGATGAATAAAGCCACCGGTGCCAAGGGCCAGGAGATCCATACCTCTGCTCTTATGTCTCCTCCACCCACTTCGGTGCTGTCTTTTGCACCACATTCTGTATTGGCGGTGTCCTCTCCTCTTGCTAACCTTGAAGGGAAGGGAGAGGGCACGGCTGATCTTGTGGGACCTGAAGGAGATCATACGATGCATCCACTGCTGTCTTATACTCCACAGATTGACGGGTCGGGTGGCGGTTTGTTGTCATCATCCACCGACCCTGAACCCTGTGGGCAATGTGTAAATATAGCTAAAGTGGAAACTAAGGCCCCCAGTAGATCTCCGGGCGATGTGACCCCTTCCAGGCTTATGCTGCATAGTAGTACCCCCTCCTTAAATGATCAGGACATGTCCAATCTGTTAGATGTTTCTGGGTCTTTGGGTCTTAACCTATCAGGTATATGCCACCCCCACGAGGCATGTGAAAAACCCATCTCTGATTCCATGATTGCCCTGGAACAATTATTATCCTCGATATTAGCCTTATTGGGGAAATTTGTTGGCAGCTCAGATTGCATCTTGGATTCAGTTACCCAAATCCTGAAGGCTCTGTTACAAAAATCAACTGATTTGAAAGGTGCCCCTCTCCCCATGACGGAACATTGCTTACAAGCGGGTGAAATAAATGTCGGTGCACAAGTCGCCATTACGAAGGATGTATCGACATCTCCCCAATTACATACTGTAGCTATCCCCTTAACTGCAGCGCCGAACTGCATTAAGAACTCTGCTTTGGAGATTGAGGATGAAAATGATTCTATTGTTGGTCGTAACGGGGTTCAAGACCTTTTTCCCATTTTTACGTCTGAGAATAGAAAAGACGTGTATGACTCTAAACCTGTTGTAAAGAAAAAAATCGGCAAACATGGAAACAATAAAGGGAATAAAAAGAAACCTATTCGTAAATATAGGAAGAAAAGGCAGCGCCGAATAATATTTCAAAATTGTTCGGCCGAAGGGGAGAATGAAGTAGCTGATTCAGAACCCCGCTCACTACCCGCAAAGGCGGATGCTGAGTTGAATTCCTTCTCTTCTGTACCCTCAAATGGTGAATGTGAACCGGGTCCCCTATCATCCCAGGAGGTTTTGTTGCGAATGGGGGGTCCCTTGCCTAGTCAGTCTCTACCGCCTGTGAATGGAGACCCAAGTAATTTTCCATCCGGGTCTCTTAATCCCTTGGCGCCTTCCTTTTCTTTAGCTTTAGAGACTGCTGATGGCCCTATTGCGGATGTCCCCCAATTTACATCTAAAGCTCCAGTGGACACTCTTGTCTTGGACTTTTTACCTTTATTTGATGTGGACCTTCCCCTAAATAGAGCCTGGCTTCTTAAGCGCTTTAGTGAGAGTGAAAGCCTCCACCATATCCAAACTAGGGATATTGAGTTGGTTACCCTGTTTGGTGAAGTCAAGGTTTCTAGTATAAGGGTTAAATTCTATTCTCCAATTTTTGTAAACCTGATATTGCAGCAAGCTGAGATTTTCCAACGCACGGGTATTGATATTCTCCCGATCTTTAACCTGGGCAACATTAAGTATGCATCTGGGGAGGCTTTTGGAGGAGATAAAATCAAGGGGGTACCCTCTTCCCTTGGGGATCTGAAGATTCAGGTCTCCAAGGGAAAACGTTTGGTCTTGCAAGCGAAACCACCCCCGTTAATACAGACTTCCTCTTGCACAGAGGATAAGGATCGGTGGAATTGGCTGCACGGAGCCTTAACTACAAAAATTAAAGACAATCCCAGACTGTTTCAGCATCTTTAACAGCTCGCTGAAAATTATTTCTTGGAATGCATCTGGGATTCATAGCAGCCCAGAGAAATTTGATTTTCTCTTCTCATTAGGAGCGAATGTGATTTGTTTACAGGAAACCTGGTGTGTCAATATGTTGAATGTGTTTAAAGATTTTTATGTCCTGGAAGTGCCTGCTGCCCCTTCCAAGAAAGGACATGCCAGGGGGGGAATCGCCTGTTTATTATCTAATAAATTGCAATGGAGATTCTCCCATTATATTGATTCCAGCAAACTTTTCCATGCCATAACTATTGAAAATTTGTTTAATGCTGGCATTAAGGCCCCTATTGTGATTTTAAATGTTTACATTCCTCCAGAAGTATTTTTTAACGTGTTAATGAAGCGGGTCTTTCGCTATGTAGATCAAATCAAAAATGTCCCATCTCCCCCGGAGGTTTTGATTATGGGTGATTTGAATTGTAAGATTTCTAATGTTAGTCTGGAGCTTTTCAGGAATAAGTCTAAAGAAGAGGCGCACTTTATCCCCCAGGCTCTCTTCCCTGAAAAGTCAGTGACAAATAGAAGAGGGAAGATCCTGCTAAAAGAGCTAATGGCCGTCGATGGGCTTATAGTAAATGGGAGATTCCCGTCGGACGTCCCTGCAAAATTTACCCATAAGTCTCCCTTTGGGTCTTCCATTTTGGATTATGTCATTGCTGATTATAGCCTGTTTCCATCTATTCTTGACCTCAAGACTATACCTACCCCTCTGAGTGATCATACTTTATTACTGGTAACTATTTCCTTAAAAACCCTGCCTACTGCACCCTGGTCCCTTAATGGCAGCGATGCGGCCTTCCATGTTTCTACGGGAAGGTGCTATTGGAATTCCTTTGCCATCAAAGGGGTGCAGGAACTTTTATCCGATACTATTTTAGTTCTTAATGAGTGGCATGGTAACGAAATAGTATGCTTTGAAGAATTTTTGCGGAAGGTCATCTCTTGTGCTAAAAAATCTTCACGAGTGAGAAGAGGGGTTGAAGTTCCCAGGGCACTGTGTATTTTAAATAAGGAAATTAACAACCTTGTCCGGGAACAATATCTAGAAAGAGGCATTGAACGTGGAAGAGAGATTGCCAGGCTAAAAAGAAAGAGAAATAGACTTAAGCTAAAAATAAAAAAGGCTAAGGAAGACATTATCTGGATTGACCTGCGGGAATCTGTTATACATGGCAGGATTAGAGATTTTTGGGCAATAATAGGTAAGGGGTGTGGGTCTAGATTAAGCCCCTCCCCTATTCCTATAGCGGAAGAGGTATGGTCCATTTATATCCGGGACCTGTATGCAGGGAATTGTACGTCTGATACTATCGCCCCTGAAGTTATCATAGGTGATGTTAGTATCATTGGTCCTGATGCGGATGGCCTTACGAGTTATCCTTCAGTAAAGGAAATTGAGATGGCCATAAAAAATATGCGTGTCTCTGGGGCAATGGGTCCAGACGAACTCCCCATGACGGTCCTCAAACAGGACCCGTTCGGGTGGAGTAAAATTTTGTACCCTCTGTTTAAAGTATGTTTTATGACTAAAAAGGTACCCGCCTCGTGGAGGGGGAGTATCCTGGTCCCCATTTTTAAGAAGGGAACTAGGGATTGCCCAAGTAATTATCGCTTGGTTGCGCTCCTCGACTCAATCGGGAAGGTTTTCGCGAAATGCCTTCTAGGATCCCTCTCCGCTTGGGTTGAGGAGAACAATATCCTGCCGTTTGCTCAGACTGGGTTCCGCAGGAATCACGGAACCCTGGATAATCTTACCGCTCTGCATGTGGTTACGGACAAATATGTACAGGTGCGACGGGGGACGGTGTATGCAGCCTTTATTGATTTCTCCACCGCGTTCGATAAAGTGGACCGTGGAATGTTGTGGAGAAAGTTGGCTGCGCTTGGTCTCCCGCCTTACCTGTTGGAGCTGGTGCGGGCCCTCCATACAGAGACCTGGTGTAGGATCCTGTTGGGGGGTGAAGGGGGGCTTTCTGACCCAATTCCATCGGGTAATGGCCTCAAACAAGGCTGTTTATTGGCTCCCCTTTTATTCTCCTTATATACGGCTGATCTGCCCGCCGCTCTGTCTGCCACAGAGGGCATCGCCCCCTTGGTGGGGGGGACCCCTATATCTTGTTTGATGTATGCAGACGATGTCCTCATCCTTGATCTAACTCCCAAAGGACTTTCAAATCGGCTACATGCTCTTCATAGTTATGCTGTGGCTCATTGCATGAAGATTAACATAACCAAGAGTAAAGTTATGTGTATAGTAGGTAAAAAGAGGTGTCGAGCAGCAGATTTTGGTTGGTGCATCGGGGGGCAAAAATTAGAGGTTGTCAAGTCATATATTTTTTTGGGGAAAATTGTTACGGCCAATCTGAGTGAGAAACTCCATATAGAGCACTGCTCGCGCAAAGCTCTTGCTCATGGCAAAGGTCCAAATTCACTATATCATGCAACGGGGAAACGGCACTTCCCGATTTTATTGGAGGTGTACAGATCTAAAATCCCGGCAACAATCCTCTATGGCATAGAGTTAATAGAGGTGAAAAAGTGGGACTTCTGCCATAGGATTGAGGGGAAACTTTTAAGATCTCTTTCCTCATTAAATACTGCATGCTCTCTGGCCGCCTGTAGGCTCGAATTCGGTCTAAGGAGCAGTTGGGTGCAGGGACTCTGTGCCCTAGTAAGATGGGTGGCTTGTCTTGCAAGAGCGGAAGTTGGGACATTGAGAGCATTTCTCAAAAATGAACTATTAGGTAATTTCAATGAGTTCTCCCAACTTGTTCGTAATTTCAGAATAGCCGTAAAGTTTTTAAAATTAGATGAAACAATTCTTTTTGTGTACTCCCCTACACAGTTAAAACTTGTTTTAAAAGCAGCCTCTTGGGACCTCTGCTTCCAATCGGACAAAAAATTAATTCATGGAAAGAGGAATGTAGATATCCTGTATGATACTTATCTGATGAAGCAGCCACAACCTTATGTGCGATGGTCCCTCCCACACGGCATACGAAGATTCTGGTTCCTGCTACGCTATGATTTAATACCCTTAAATCTCCTACTATCTAAATGGTATGGCTCCACCTCTCTGTGCAATCTATGTAATTCAAATATTCAGGACTGCATGCATGTTCTATTGATTTGCCCGGCGTTATGTAAATGGCGCTCTAAATGGATAAAAGTAATTTGTCTCCGTCTTGGCATTTTAACCCTGAATGATTTTCTTCATGCTCTGTATTGTCCTCCTAACGAAATGTTCTGCTTCCACATTTTTAATTTTTTTAAAGGTTTTTTAGCTATCTATTGATACTCCATGGAGATGCTTCTTGACTTGCCAATTATTTACTGTTCTGGTGTGTAAATTAGTCTGTATGTAAGTTAGGTACTTCTTGGGCGGATAACCTCTGCATTTGTATTGTTTTGTATTGTATTTCTGTATATTTTATGTGGCCCTCTGTCGAGAGCCAAAGCATAATAAAATAAATTGAATTGACAATCTGGGAATTTAGTTTCATAAGATTTAAAATTCTGTCTTCAACATTATCATCATTATTGCAACAGGCTTGTAAGTTAAAAAAGTTTAAAAAAATTAGTTCTAAAGCAATCAAAAGGTGATGTTTGGTTTTGATGGACAAATGCCATCCTTACCTCATTGAATTACATTTTTTCAATATGTTATTATGCGTCGGGACAATCACACAGCACTGGAAAGGCTGTGTCATGTAGCTGAGAACCCACTCTGCTATTAGGCAATGCTTTAATGATCATTTGTAGAAATAGAAAGAGGAAATAGGCGATATTTACCAAATAGAGTGAATGAAGCAAGTAAAGATGCGTAGTTCATTAATTGGCAAATGATGGGAAAAAACAGCCAGAGAGCAACCGCGGGACTAGAACCATTGAAAGGTTGAACAAGTTAAATGATGTAAACTTGAGAAGGAACTGCTGGGCTATAGCTGAACCGACAGAATTAACTTTCTTCAAGCTATAACATAGTGAACATCAACTAGGGAATTAATGTTAATTTTTTTGAACTCTCAGGATAAACATATTGCACAAATTACTTACATGTTATTGAAGCCATTAGCGATAAGGAATATGTATTCTTCTATTTGAGCTACTCCTGAATATTGGAAGGGGGTTCAGCCTCAAATGAAGGTACAGACATCAGAAACATTTATGGTATGAAAATCTTAACCCATGGAATTGTCTCTGTATTCAGATGAAGAACTCTGAACTTCTGTAAGGGGATGTGTTGTAGATCAAGCAGTCCATTGTTTGTGGCAGTCTGAGATTTGTAGCCGTGATTTATTTACAGGAATAACAACAGAATTAAAAATCCTTCTGAGAGAGTAGTTTAACATTAAATTCAAATCACAGAATTCAATGTAAATGCAGCCAAAATTAGGTTTTGACATATTAAACCTGGAAACCCTGTCAGGTCTGCATCCCCAGCAGCAACAACTGTACATTGTCATGAACACCCGTCGTTGCAGTTGTTATCAATGTAGGAACATTTTGCCAGGTGACTTTGTCAAACATTATGCAGTTCGTCAACATTTTCAGGGTTCCTTTTTTGTAGAAGAAACCACTAAATTAGGATTTTATTTTTTAAAAAGAAACACAAATGATTCCAACACCATGCTGTGGGGTTATACATTTTTTCAAATTCATCACTGCACTGATATACCTTGTGGTGATGTGAAGTTGAAAAAACTGGAAGCCAACTAACGGTCCCCTCAAACAATGTTAAAGGGGGCTGCATGCATCACGTTACTTACTTGCTTATTCTATACCTAATATTTATGCATTCCAACAAATGATGTCAACTCATAAAAAAGGTAATTTCCAATAGTTCTTATTACAGCAATTTAAAATGAGTCTACTTGAATTACTTAACTTGCTTTTAGTGTATTATGGTGAAAGCGTTATGTCATCATAGTGATACATTCTAGTTGAAGCTAGAATACTGACAATCTGGGATTTTAGTTTCATAAGATTTAAAATTCTGTCTTCAACATTATCATCATTATTGCAACAGGCTTGTAAGTTAAAAAAGTTTAAAAAAATTAGTTCTAAAGCAATCAAAAGGTGATGTTTGGTTTTGATGGACAAATGCCATCCTTACCTCATTGAATTACATTTTTTCAATATGTTATTATGCGTCGGGACAATCACACAGCACTGGAAAGGCTGTGTTATGTAGCTGAGAACCCACTCTGCTATTAGGCAATGCTTTAATGATCATTTGTAGAAATAGAAAGAGGAAATAGGCGATATTTACCAAATAGAGTGAATGAAGCAAGTAAAGATGCGTAGTTCATTAATTGGCAAATGATGGGAAAAAACAGCCAGAGAGCACCCGCTGGACTAGAACCATTGAAAGGTTGAACAAGTTAAATGATGTACACTTGAGAAGGAACCGCTGGGCTATAGCTGACCCAACAGCAACATCTTTCTTCAAGCTATAACACAGTGAACATCAACTAGGGAATTAATGTTAATTTTTTTGAACTCTCAGGATAAACATATTGCACAAATTACTTTCATGTTATTGAAGCTATTAGCGATAAGGAATATATATTCTTCACTTTGAGCTACTCCTGAATATTGGAAGGGGTTTCAGCCTCAAATGAAGGTACAGACATCAGAAACATTTATGGTATGAAAATCTTAACCCATGGAATTGTCTCTGTATTCAGATGAAGAACTCTGTACTTCTGTAAGGGGATGTGTTGTTGATCAAGCAGTCCATTGTTTGTGGCAGTCTGAGATTTGTAGCCGTGATTTATTAACAGGATTAACAACAGAATTAAAAATCCTTCTGAGAGAGTAGTTTAACATTAAATTCGAATCACAGAATTCAATGTAAATGCAGCCAAAATTAGGTTTTGACATATTAAACCTGGAAACCCTGTCAGGTCTGCATCCCCAGCAGCAACAACTGTACATTGTCATAAACACCTGTTGTTGCAGTTGTTATCAATGTAGGAACATTTTGCCAGGTGACTTTGTCAAACATTATGCAGTTCTTCAACATTTTCAGGGTTCCTTTTTTATAGAAGAAACCACTAAATTAGGATTTTATTTTTTAAAAAGAAACACAAATGATTCCAACACCATGCTGCGGGGTTATACATTTTTTCAAATTCATCACTGCACTGATATACCTTGTTGTGATGTGAAGTTGAAAAAACTGGAAGCCAACTAACGGTCCCCTCAAACAATGTTAAAGGGGGCTGCATGCATCACGTTACTCACCTGCTTATTCTATACCTAATACTTATGCATTCCAACAAATGATGTCAACTCATAAAAAAGGTAATTTCCAATAGTTCTTATTACAGCAATATAAAATGAGTCTACTTGAATTACTTAACTTGCTGTTAGTGTATTATGGTGAAAGCGTTATGTCATCATAGTGATACATTCTAGTTTAAGCTAGAATACTGACAATCTGGGAATTTAGTTTCTTAAGATTTAAAATTCTGTCTTCAACATTATCATCATTTTTGCAACAGGCTTGTAAGTTAAAAAAGTTTTAAAAAATTTGTTCTAAAGCAAACAAAAGGTGATGTTTGGTTTTGATGGACAAATGCCTTCCTTACCTCATTGAGTTACTTTTTTTCAATATGTTATTATGCGTCGGGACAATCACACAGCACTGGAAAGGCTGTGTTATGTAGCTGAAAACCCACTCTGCTAGTAGGCAATGCTTTAATGATCATTTGTAGAAATAGAAAGAGGAAATAGGCGATATTTACCAAATAGAGTGAATGAAGCAAGTAAAGATGCGTAGTTCATTAATTGACAAATGATGGGGAAAAAAGGCCAGAGAGCACCTGTGGGACTAGAACCATTGAAAGGTTGAACAAGGTAAATGATGTAAACTTGAGAAGGAACTGCTGGGCTATAGCTGACCCAACAGAAGTAGCTTTCTTCAAGCTATAACACAGTGAACATCAACTAGGGAATTAATGTTAATTTTTTTGAACTCTCAGGATAAAAATATTGCACAAATTACTTTCATGTTATGGAAGCCATTAGCGATAAGGAATATATATTCTTCACTTTGAGCTACTCCTGAATATTGGTAGGGGGGTCAGCCTCAAATGAAGGTACAGACATCAGAAACATTTATGGTATGAAAATCTTAACCCATGGAATTGTCTCTGTATTCAGATGAAGAACTCTGAACTTCTGTAAGGGGATGTGTTGTAGATCAAGCAGTCCATTGTTTGTGGCAGTCTGAGATTTGTAGCCTTGATTTATTTACAGGATTAACAACAGAATTAAAAATCCTTCTGAGAGAGTAGTTTAACATTAAATTCAAATCACAGAATTCAATGTAAATGCAGCCAAAATTAGGTTTTGACATATTAAACCTGGAAACCCTGTCAGGTCTGCATCCCCAGCAGCAACAACTGTACATTGTCATAAACACCTGTCGTTGCAGTTGTTATCAATGTAGGAACATTTTGCCAGGTGACTTTGTCAAACATTATGCAGTTCTTCAACATTTTCAGGGTTCCTTTTTTGTAGAAGAAACCACTAAATTAGGATTTTTTTTTTTTTTAAAGAAACACAAATGATTCCAACACCATGCTGTGGGGTTATACATGTTTTCAAATTCATCACTGCACTGATATACCTTGTGGTGATGTGAAGTTGAAAAAACTGGAAGCCAACTAACGGTCCCCTCAAACAATGTTAAAGGGGGCTGCATGCATCACGTTACTCACTTGCTTATTCTATACCTAATACTTATGCATTCCAACAAATGATGTCAACTCATAAAATAGGTAATTTCCAATAGTTCTTATCACAGCAATATATAATGAGTCTACTTGAATTACTTAACTTGCTGTTAGTGTATTATGGTGAAAGCGTTATGTCATCATAGTGATACATTCTAGTTTAAGCTAGAATACTGACAATCTGGGAATTTAGTTTCATAAGATTTAAAATTCTGTCTTCAACATTATCATCATTATTGCAACAGGCTTGTAAGTTAAAAAAGTTTTACAAAATTAGTTCTAAAGCAATCAAAGGGTGATGTTTGGTTTTGATGGACAAATGCCTTCCTTACCTCATTGAATTACTTATTTTCAATATGTTATTATGCGTCGGGACAATCACACAGCACTGGAAAGGCTGGGTTATGTAGCTGAGAACCCACTCTGCTAGTAGGCAATGCTTTAATGATCATTTGTAGAAATAGATAGAGGAAATAGGCGATATTTTCCAAATAGAGTGAATGAAGCAAGTAAAGATGCGTAGTTCATTAATTGACAAATGATGGGAAAAAAAAGGCCAGAGAGCACCTGCGGGACTAGAACCATTTAAAGGTTAAACAAGTTAAATCATGTAAACTTGAGAAGGTACCGCTGGGCTATAGCTGACCCAACAGAAATATCTTTCTTCAAGCTATAACATAGTGAACATCAACTAGGGAATTAATGTTAATTTTTTTGAACTCTCAGGATAAACATATTGCACAAATTACTTTCATATTATTGAAGCCATTAGCGATAAGGAATATATATTCTTCACTTTGAGCTACTCCTGAATATTGGAAGGGGGGTTCAGCCTCAAATGAAGGTACAAACATCAGAAACATTTATGGTATGAAAATCCTAACCCATGGAATTGTCCCTGTATTAAGATGAAGAACTCTGAACTTCTGTAAGGGGATGTGTTGTAGATCAAACAGTCCATTGTTTGTGGCAGTCTGAGATTTGTAGCTGTGATTTATTTACAGGATTAACAACAGAATTAAAAATCTTTCTGAGAGAGTAGTTTAACATTAAATTCGAATCACAGAATTCAATGTAAATGCAGCCAAAATTAGGTTTTGACATATTAAACCTGGAAACCCTGTCAGGTCTGCATCCCCAGCAGCAACAACTGTACATTGTCATAAACACCTGTCGTTGCAGTTGTTATCAATGTAGGAACATTTTGCTAGGTGACTTTGTCAAACATTATGCAGTTCTTCAACATTTTCAGGGTTCCTTTTTTGTACAAGAAACCACTAAATTAGGATTTTATTTTTTTAAAAGAAACACAAATGATTCCAACACCATGCTGTAGGAAGGTGGATATCTGACTATGGTTACCCCCAAACTTTTTGCCTGGTGTTTAGCTGGTTTTTGACATAGTTGGTCTGGGATCCTGCTATCCAGGGCCCCAGGCTGATTGCTCTCTCCTTAAAATGGACTCCATGTACCTTAGGTACATACACAATTGGAACTGGTTCACCTTATTGGCCCCTGTAACAGTGTACCCAGGTACCCAGGGCATAGGTGCTTCCAAGGCCTACCAGGGGCTGCAGCACGCATTGTGCCACCCCTGGCCTGGTCTCCATATTTGACACAACTGGCTGATCACTCAGCTGGGGTAAGTCGGTGTAACCACCCCTTATTAAGGTGTAGTATGCCTATACCTAACCTAAAATGGACACATATGTTCCTATCAGCCACTCCTATGGAAGGCCTCATCAATCCTGGAGGCAGAGTGCTTGGGAATATGTGAGATGGTGCTCTGGCATGATCTGAGCCTGTCTGCAGCTTTCGGAACCATGTCCTTTAGCTGTTTCATGATACTGCCATACCATATACTCTTAAGTGCATTATAATCCTCGCGGTTAAATGCTATCTTAGGTTTGGCTTTATCAAAACATGTCGAGTAAGGTGTCATACGAATTGGAATACTACCCCCTCGCCAGTTCTGGCGACGGGGGTAGCATTCCACCCTTCTAGAGGGACACGACATGTACCTAACCTGAACCCCGGTTAAAGTTAAACAGAGCCTTAGCATCACAAAATGGATGCTGCCACCACAGACACAAGTCTGACCTCCTGCTTCTGGGAGTCCTTCCAGCGAGGGCAGCTTGGACAAAGGGTTTCCTGCCTTGGGAGGTGCTAGCACCACCCCAGACAGGATTTTGTGTATTGGGTAGGACAGGGCTGAATAGAATCAGACATGCCTGGGGCACACAAGGTGTCCCTGTGCATAGGCCAGTTCAAACCGGTGCTGGGGCTTTCCTGCCCCAGTCCTGGTGCGAAACTGGACAAAGGAAAGGGGGTGTAACCACCCCCCTTCCTGGTTCCACCCAGAGGAGGGACCTAGTAGGTGATCCGGCCCCCCAAATTCGAATAAGAGTGGGAGCTGTGTCCTGAGACTTCAGATTATCCTGAATCAACTTGAAATAAAGAAGAAGACTGGACTTCGACATTCTGCTGCTCAGAAGACGGAAGAGAATCTCCCTTGTGGCCAAGGAGTGACCACCCTGTGAACACAGGCACCAACCAGCAACTCGACGTCTGCTTTGCCGCCGCCTCCCGCCGGAGCCCGAGCCCAGAGCCTGACAAGACCCAGACTGCCAGACTTCTCACCGCCCGATCCACAGTCCCTGCAAAGAAGGGACCCGTGGAGGCACCGAGAGACGTGGGACCGGACATCTTGGAAGACCCCCGAAAAGCTGACTGCGCAGCATCAGAGGCACCCTTGACACTGTGCTTTGGGGTTTGAGAAGCCTTAACCTCGAGCAGCCTTTGCACCAAAGATCAGCCCCCCAGCATCTCCACGATCTGCGTGGGGCCCTTTTGCACCGTGCCTCTTGACGCGCCATCCCGGCCACTTGCCACGTGGCTAGCGGCCATCTTGCCAACGAAATCTACAATTGTCACTGCAGGTCTAGTTGCTCCAGACTTGCCCCTGCTCCTGTGAAAAGGAGCACCCGCTCTGACCTTGCTGGTCCGAGTGACAAGCCTTTCTTGATTCCTGCGTGGCTTGCATTAGCCAAGGCCTGTTTGCTTCCATCCGGTTGTCGACACCGCCACCAGCGAGAAGCCTGCGTGGGACAGCTCGTGACCGAATCCTGGACGTCTTCGACCCCTCGTGTCCACGTGGCTGCAGAGAGAATCTACACCTCGACGCCTGTTTGCACCCGACATCACCTGGTTCCACTCTGGTTCCACGGTAGTCACTGGCTAGTGACTTTGAACATTGTCCCCTCTGCTTTCAGGTCTTCACGACTTCAGATCCTCCCTTGGATCCACCGGAACTCTTCACCTCGAGCCGCCTGCAGCATCTTCAACTCCAAGCACCATCGACCAGCGTGACGAAACCCGACACTACTTCGACCCTGTGCACCCGCTTCCTGTGGGTGAGGTAACTCAGCTCCGCCGGTGTTCCCACACTGGTACACACCTCTAGGGCCTGTGTCTTAAGTTTCATCCTTCTAGGTCACTCGGAAGGTTCCTTTTTAACTAACTTTGTAACTTTTACGCACCATTGACATTGCATTGGTATTGCGTGCACTTTCCGCACTGCACCCGAGTCCTGCGGGCCTTTCCCGACTTCATCACTGCTAGTCTCGAACAGCTCCAGCGATTCCCCAGGCCCTAGGCCTCTTCACTTTCCTCATAGTGGTCCTTATACCACTATTTTAGTATATGGTTTAGGTGGCCCCTAGGGCTCATCCATATTCGTGCAACTTTTGTGTATTTAAACTGTGTTTTGTTTTAACGCTTGTGCTTCTGTGCTCATAAAGAGTATAGGGTATCTTTTAAGAAATAAATCTATATATATTTTCAATATATATCTGTGTGGTGTCCTTTCATTTGGTATTCAAGGGATTGTGTATGGTAAAACAGCTTGCTTCACATGCCTTTACAGAGTTTAGCCTAAGACTGCTTAGTCCATGCTACCCCTAGGATAGCTTGTCTATAAGGTTGACTTTACAACCTGCACCATAAGGGTTGCTTGGCAGGATACAAGGTGATCACTAGAACTAGTGAGCATCATATATCAGGCGAACTTCTCACACATGCTGTGGGGTTATACATTTTTTCAAATTCATCACTGCACTGATATACCTTGTGGTGGTGTGAAGTTGAAAAAACTGGAAGCCAACTAACGGTCCCCTCAAACAATGTTAAAGGGGGCTGCATGCATCACGTTACTCTCTTGCTTATTCTATACCTAATACTTATGCATTCCAACAAATGATGTCAACTCATAAAAAAGGTAATTTCCAATAGTTCTTATTACAGCAATATATAACGAGTCTACTTGAATTACTTCACTTGCTGTTAGTGTATTATGGTGAAAGCGTTATGTCATCATAGTGATACATTCTAGTTTAAGCTAGAATACTGACAATCTGGGAATTTAGTTTCATAAGATTTAAAATTCTGTCTTCAACATTATCATCATTATTGCAACAGGCTTGTAAGTTAAAAAAGTTTTACAATATTAGTTCTAAAGCAATGAAAAGGTGATGTTTGGTTTTGATGGACAAATGCCTTCCTTACCTCATTGAATTACTTTTTTTCAATATGTTATTATGCGTCGGGAAAATCACACAGCACTGGAAAGGCAGGGTTATGTAGCTGAGAACCCACTCTGCTAGTAGGCAATGCTTTAATGATCATTTGTAGAAATAGAAAGAGGAAATAGGCGATATTTACCAAATAGAGTGAATGAAGCAAGTAAAGATGCGTAGTTCATTAATTGACAAATGATGGGGAAAAAAGGCCAGAGAGCACCCGCGGGACTAGAACCATTTAAAGGTTAAACAAGATAAATTATGTAAACTTGAGAAGGAACCGCTGGGCTATAGCTGACCCAACAGAATTATCTTTCTTCAAGCTATAACACAGTGAACATCAACTAGGGAATTAATGTTAATTTTTTTGAACTCTCGGGATAAACATATTGCACAAATTACTTTCATGTTATTGAAGCCATTAGCGATAAGGAATATATATTCTTCACTTTGAGCTACTCCTGAATATTGGAAGGGGGTTTAGCCTCAAATGAAGGTACAGACATCAGAAACATTTATGGTCTGAAAATCTTAACCCATGGAATTGTCTCTGTATTCAGATGTAGAACTCTGAACTTCTGTACGGGGATGTGTTGTAGATCAAGCAGTCCATTGTTTGTGGCAGTCTGAGATTTGTAGCTGTGATTTATTAACAGGATTAACAACAGAATTAAAAATACTTCTGAGAGAGTAGTTTAATATTAAATTCAAATCACAGAATTCAATGTAAATGCAGCCAAAATTAGGTTTTGACATATTAAACCTGGAAACCCTGTCAGGTCTGCTTCCCCAGCAGCAACAACTGTACATTGTCATAAACACCTGTCGTTGCAGTTGTTATCAATGTAGGAACATTTTGCTAGGTGACTGTCAAACATTATGCAGTTCTTCAACATTTTCAGGGTTCCTTTTTTGTAGAAGAAACCACTAAATTAGGATTTTATTTTGTAAAAAGAAACACAAATGATTCCAACACCATGCTGTGGGGTTATACATTTTTTCAAATTCATCACTGCACTGATATACCTTGTGGTGATGTGAAGTTGAAAAAACTGGAAGCCAACTTACGGTCCCCATAAACAATGTTAAAGGGGGCTGCATGCATCACGTTACTCACTTGCTTATTCTATACCTAATATTTATGCATTCCAACAAATGATGTCAACTCATAAAAAAGGTAATTTCCAATAGTTCTTATTACAGCAATATAAAATGAGTCTACTTGAATTACTTAACTTGCTGTTAGTGTATTATGGTGAAAGCGTTATGCCATCATAGTGATACATTCTAGTTTAAGCTAGAATACTCACAATCTGGGAATTTAGTTTCATAAGATTTAAAATTCTGTCTTCAACATTATCATCATTATTGCAACAGGCTTGTAAGTTAAAAAAGTTTTACAAAATTAGTTCTAAAGCAATGAAAAGGTGATGTTTGATTTTGATGGACAAATGCCTTCCTTACCTCATTGAATTACAATTTTTCAATATGTTATTATGCGTCGGGACAATCACACAGCACTGGAAAGGCTGGGTTATGTAGCTGAGAACCCACTCTGCTAGTAGGCAATGCTTTAATGATCATTTGTAGAAATAGAAAGAGGAAATAGGCGATATTTACCAAATAGAGTGAATGAAGCAAGTAAAGATGCGTAGTTCATTAATTGACAAATGATGGGAAAAAAAGGCCAGAGAGCACCCGCGGGACTAGAACGATTTAAAGGTTAAACAAGTTAAATCATGTAAACTTGAGAAGGAACCGCTGGGCTATAGCTGACCCAACAGAAATATCTTTCTTCAAGCTATAACACAGTGAACATCAACTAGGGAATTAATGTTAATTTTTTTGAACTCTCAGGATAAACATATTGCACAAATTACTTTCATGTTATTGAAGCCATTAGCGATAAGGAATATATATTCTTCACTTTGAGCTACTCCTGAATATTGGAAGGGGGTTTAGCCTCAAATGAAGGTACAGACATCAGAAACATTTATGGTATGAAAATCTTCACCCATGGAATTGTCTCTGTATTCAGATGTAGAACTCTGAACTTCTGTAAGGGGATGTGTTGTAGATCAAGCAGTCCATTGTTTGTGGCAGTCTGAGATTTGTAGCCGTGATTTATTAACAGGATTAACAACAGAATTAAAAATACTTCTGAGAGAGTAGTTTAACATTAAATTCAAATCACAGAATTCAATGTAAATGCAGCCAAAATTAGGTTTTGACATATTAAACCTGGAAACCCTGTCAGGTCTGCATCCCCAGCAGCAACAACTGTACATTGTCATAAACACCTGTCGTTGCAGTTGTTATCGATGTAGGAACATTTTGCTAGGTGACTTTGTCAAACATTATGCAGTTCTTCAACATTTTCAGGGTTCCTTTTTTGTAGAAGAAACCACTAAATTAGGATTTTATTTTTAAAAAAGAAACACAAATGATTCCAACACCATGCTGTGGGGTTATACATTTTTTCAAATTCATCACTGCACTGATATACCTTGTGGTGATGTGAAGTTGAAAAAACTGGAAGCCAACTAACGGTCCCCATAAACAATGTAAAAGGGGGCTGCATGCATCACGTTACTCACTTGCATATTCTATACCTAATATTTATGCATTCCAACAAATGATGTCAACTCATAAAAAAGGTAATTTCCAATTGTTCTTATTACAGCAATATAAAATGAGTCTACTTGAATTACTTAACTTGCTGTTAGTGTATTATGGGGAAAGCGTTATGTCATCATAGTGATACATTCTAGTTTAAGCTAGAATACTCACAATCTGGGAATTTAGTTTCATAAGATTTAAAATTCTGTCTTCAACATTATCATCATTATTGCAACAGGGTTGTAAGTTAAAAAAGTTTAAAAAAATTAGTTCTAAAGCAATCAAAAGGTGATGTTTGGTTTTGATGGTCAAATGCCTTCCTTACCTCATTGAATTACTTTTTTTCAATATGTTATTATGCGTCAGGACAATCACACAGCACTGGAAAGGCTGTGTTATGTAGCTGAGAAACCAGTCTGCTAGTAGGCAATGCTTTAATGATCATTTGTATAAATAGAAAGAGGAAATAGGGGATATTTACCAAATAGAGTGAATGAAGCAAGTAAAGATGCGTAGTTCATTAATTGACAAATTATGGGAAAAAAAGGCCAGAGAGCACCTGCTGGGCTAGAACCATTGAAAGGTTGAACAAGTTAAATGATGTAAACTTGAGAAGGATCCGCTGGGCTATATCTGACCCGACAGCAACATCTTTCTTCAAGCCATAACACAGTGAACATCAACTAGGGAATTAATGTTAATTTTTTGAACTCTCAGGATAAACATATTGCACAAATTACTTTCATGTTATTGAAGCCATTAGCGATAAGGAATATATATCCTTCACTTTGAGCTACTCCTAAATATTGGAAGGATTTTCAGCCTCAAATGAAGGTACAGACACCAGAAACATTTATGGTATGAAAATCTTAACCCATGGAATGGTCCCTGTATTCAGATGAAGAACTCTGAACTTCTGTAAGGGGATGTGTTGTAGATCAGGCAGTCCATTGTTTGTGGCAGTCTGAGATTTGTAGCCGTGATTTTTTAACAGGATTAACAACAGAATTAAAAATCCTTCTGAGTGAGTAGTTTAACATTAAATTCAAATCACAGAATTCAATGGAAATGCAGCCAAAATTAGGTTTTGACATATTAAACGTGGAAACCCTGTCAGGTCTGCATCCCCAGCAGCAACAACTGTACATTGTCATAAACACCTGTCGTTGCAGTTGTTATCAATGTAGGAACATTTTGCTAGGTGACTTTGTCAAACATTATGCAGTTCGTCAACATTTTCAGGGTTCCTTTTTTGTAGAAGAAACCACTAATTTAGGATTTTATGTTTTTTAAAAGAAACACAAATGATTCCAACACCATGCTGTGGGGTTATACATTTTTTCAAATTCATCACTGCACTGATATACCTTGTGGTGATGTGAAGTTGAAAAAACTGGAAGCCAACTAACGGTCCCCTCAAACAATGTTAAAGGGGGCTGCATGCATCACGTTACTCACTTGCTTATTCTATACCTAATACTTATGCATTCCAACAAATGATGTCAACTCATAAAAAAAGTAATTTCCAATAGTTCTTAATACAGCAATATAAAATGAGTCTACTTGAATTACTTAACTTGCTGTTAGTGTATTATGGTGAAAGCGTTATGTCATCATAGTGATACATTCTAGTTTCAGCTAGAATACTGACAATCTGGGATTTTAGTTTCATAAGATTTAAAATTCTGTCTTCAACATTATCATCATTATTGCAACAGGCTTGTAAGTTAAAAAAGTTTTACAAAATTAGTTCTAAAGCAATCAAAAGGTGATGTTTGGTTTTGATGGACAAATGCCTTCCTTACCTCATTGAATTACTTTTTTTCGATATGTTATTATGCGTCGGGACAATCACACAGCACTGGAAAAGCTGGGTTATGTAGCTGAGAACCCACTCTGCTAGTAGGCAATGCTTTAATGATCATTTGAAGAAATAGAAAGAGGAAATAGGCTATATTTACCAATAGAGTGAATGAAGCAAGTAAAGATGCGTTGTTCATTAATTGACAAATGATGGGAAAAAAAGGCCAGAGAGCACCCGCGGGACTATAACCATTTAAAGGTTAAACAAGTTAAATCATGTAAACTTGAGAAGGAACCGCTGGGCTATAGCTGACCCAACAGAAATATCTTTCTTCAAGCTATAACACAGTGAACATCAACTAGGGAATTAATGTTAATTTTTTTGAACTCTCAGGATACACATATTGCACAAATTACTTTCATGTTATTGAAGCTATTAGCGATAAGGAATATATATTCTTCACTTAGAGATCCTCCTGAATATTGGAAGGGGCTTCAGCCTCAAATGAAGGTACAGACATCAGAAACATTTATGATATGAAAATCTTAAGCCATGGAATTGTCTCTGTATTCAGATGAAGAACTCTGAACTTCTGTAAGGGGATGTGTTGTAGATCAAGCAGTCCATTGTTTGTGGCAGTCTGAGATTTGTAGCCGTGATTTATTAACAGGATTAACAACAGAATTAAAAATCCTCCTGAGAGAGTAGTTTAACATTAAATTCAAATCACAGAATTCAATGTAAATGCAGCCAAAATTAGGTTTTGACATATTAAACCTGGAAACCCTGTCAGGTCTGCATCCCCAGCAGCAACAACTGTACATTGTCATAAACACCTGTCGTTGCTTTTGTTATCAATGTAGGAACATTTTGCTAGGTGACTTTGTCAAACATTATGCAGTTCTTCAACATTTTCAGGGTTCCTTTTTTGTAGAAGAAACCACTAAATTAGGATTTTATTTGTTAAAAAGAAACACAAATGATTCCAACACCATGCTGTGGGGTTATACATCTTTTCAAATTCATCACTGCACTGATATACCTTGTGGTGATGTGAAGTTGAAAAAACTGGAAGCCAACTAACGGTCCCCTCAATCAATGTTAAAGGGGGCTGCATGCATCACGTTACTCACTTGCTTATTCTATACCTAATACTTATGCATTCCAACAAATGATGTCAACTCATAAAAAAGGTAATTTCCAATAGTTCTTATTACATCAAAATAAAATGAGTCTACTTGAATGACTTAACTTGCTGTTAGTGTATTATGGTGAAAGCGTTATGTCATCATAGTGATACATTCTAGTTTAAGCTAGAATACTGACAATCTGGGAATTTAGTTTCATAAGATTTAAAATTCTGTCTTCAACATTATCATCATTATTGCAACAGGCTTGTAAGTTAAAAAAGTTTTAAAAAATTAGTTCTAAAGCAATCAAAAGGTGATGTTTGGTTTTGATGGACAAATGCCTTCCTTACCTCATTGAATTACTTTTTTTCAATATGTTATTATGCGTCGGGACAATCACAAAGCACTGGAAAGGCTGTGTTATGTAGGTGAGAACCCACTCTGCTAGTAGGCAATGCTTTAATGATCATTTGTAGAAATAGAAAGAGGAAATAGGCGATATTTACCAAATAGAGTGAATGAAGCAAGTAAAGATGCGTAGTTCATTAATTGACTAATGATGGGGAAAAAAAAGCCAGAGAGCACCCGCGGGAATGGAACCATTGAAAGGTTGAACAAGTTAAATGATGTAAACTTGAGAAGGAACCGCTGGCTATAGCTGACCCAACAGCAACATCTTATTTCAAGCTATAACACAGTGAACATCAACTAGGGAATTAATGTTAGATTTTTGAACTCTCAGGATAAACATATTGCACAAATTACTTTCATGTTATTGAAGCCATTAGCGATAAGGAATATATATTCTTCACTTTGAGCTACTCCTAAATATTGGAAGGGTGTTCAGCCTCAAATGAAGGTACAGACACCAGAAACATTTATGGTATGAAAATCTTAACCTATGGAATTGTCTCTGTATTCAGATGAAGAACTCTAAACTTCTGTAAGGGGATGTGTTGTAGATCAGGCAGTCCATTGTTTGTGGCAGTCTGAGATTTGTAGCCGTGAATTATTAACAGGATTAACAACAGAATTAAAAATCCTTCTAAGTGAGTAGTTTAACATTAAATTCAAATCACAGAATTCAATGGAAATGCAGCCAAAATTAGGTTTTGACATATTAAACGTGGAAACCCTGTCAGGTCTGCATCCCCAGCAGCAACAACTGTACATTGTCATAAACACCTGTCGTTGCAGTTGTTATCAATGTAGGAACATTTTGCTAGGTGACTTTGTCAAACATTATGCAGTTCGTCAACATTTTCAGGGTTCCTTTTTTGTAGAAGAAACCACTAAATTAGGATTTTATTTTTTAAAAAGAAACACAAATGATTCCAACACCATGCTGTGGGGTTATACATTTTTTCAAATTCATCACTGCACTGATATACCTTGTGGTGATGTGAAGTTGAAAAAACTGGAAGCCAATTAACGGTCCCCTCAAACAATGTTATAGGGGGCTGCATGCATCACGTTACTCACTTGCTTATTCTATACCTAATACTTATGCATTCCAACAAATGATGTCAACTCATAAAAAAGGTAATTTCCAATAGTTCTTATTACAGCAATATAAAATGAGTCTACTTGAATTACTTAACTTGCTGTTAGTGTATTATGGTGAAAGCGTTATGTCATCATAGTGATACATTCTAGTTTAAGCTAGAATACTGACAATCTGGCAATTTAGTTTCATAAGATTTAAAATTCTGTCTTCAACATTATCATCATTATTGCAACAGGCTTGTAAGTTAAAAAAGTTTAAAAAAATTAGTTCTAAAGCAATCAAAAGGTGATGTTTGGTTTTGATGGACAAATGGCATCCTTACCTCATTGAATTACATTTTTTCAATATGTTATTATGCGTCGGGACAATCACACAGCACTGGAAAGGCTGTGTTATGTAGCTGAGAACCCACTCTGCTATTAGGCAATGCTTTAATGATCATTTGTAGAAATAGAAAGAGGAAATAGGCGATATTTACCAAATAGAGTGAATGAAGCAAGTAAAGATGCGTAGTTCATTAATTGGCAAATGATGGGAAAAAACAGCCAGAGAGCAACCGCGGGACTAGAACCATTGAAAGGTTGAACAAGTTAAATGATGTAAACTTGAGAAGGAACCGCTGGGCTATAGCTGAACCAACAGAAATAACTTTCTTCAAGCTATAACATAGTGAACATCAACTAGGGAATTAATGTTAATTTTTTTGAACTCTCAGGATAAACATATTGCACAAATTACTTACATGTTATTGAAGCCATTAGCGATAAGGAATATGTATTCTTCTATTTGAGCTACTCCTGAATATTGGAAGGGGGTTCAGCCTCAAATGAAGGTACAGACATCAGAAACATTTATGGTATGAAAATCTTAACCCATGGAATTGTCTCTGTATTCAGATGAAGAACTCTGAACTTCTGTAAGGGGATGTGTTGTAGATCAAGCAGTCCATTGTTTGTGGCAGTCTGAGATTTGTAGCCGTGATTTATTTACAGGAATAACAACAGAATTAAAAATCCTTCTGAGAGAGTAGTTTAACATTAAATTCAAATCACAGAATTCAATGTAAATGCAGCCAAAATTAGGTTTTGACATATTAAACCTGGAAACCCTGTCAGGTCTGCATCCCCAGCAGCAACAACTGTACATTGTCATAAACACCCGTCGTTGCAGTTGTTATCAATGTAGGAACATTTTGCCAGGTGACTTTGTCAAACATTATGCAGTTCGTCAACATTTTCAGGGTTCCTTTTTTGTAGAAGAAACCACTAAATTAGGATTTTATTTTTTAAAAAGAAACACAAATGATTCCAACACCATGCTGTGGGGTTATACATTTTTTCAAATTCATCACTGCACTGATATACCTTGTGGTGATGTGAAGTTGAAAAAACTGGAAGCCAACTAACGGTCCCCTCAAACAATGTTAAAGGGGGCTGCATGCATCACGTTACTTACTTGCTTATTCTATACCTAATATTTATGCATTCCAACAAATGATGTCAACTCATAAAAAAGGTAATTTCCAATAGTTCTTATTACAGCAATTTAAAATGAGTCTACTTGAATTACTTAACTTGCTTTTAGTGTATTATGGTGAAAGCGTTATGTCATCATAGTGATACATTCTAGTTTAAGCTAGAATACTGACAATCTGGGAATTTAGTTTCATAAGATTTAAAATTCTGTCTTCAACATTATCATCATTATTGCAACAGGCTTGTAAGTTAAAAAAGTTTAAAAAAATTAGTTCTAAAGCAATCAAAAGGTGATGTTTGGTTTTGATGGACAAATGCCATCCTTACCTCATTGAATTACATTTTTTCAATATGTTATTATGCGTCGGGACAATCACACAGCACTGGAAAGGCTGTGTTATGTAGCTGAAAACCCACTCTGCTATTAGGCAATGCTTTAATGATCATTTGTAGAAATAGAAAGAGGAAATAGGCGATATTTACCAAATAGAGTGAATGAAGCAAGTAAAGATGCGTAGTTCATTAATTGGCAAATGATGGGAAAAAACAGCCAGAGAGCACCCGCGGGACTAGAACCATTGAAAGGTTGAACAAGTTAAATGATGTAAACTTGAGAAGGAACCGCTGGGCTATAGCTGACCCAACAGAAATAACTTTCTTCAAGCTATAACATAGTGAACATCAACTAGGGAATTAATGTTAATTTTTTTGAACTCTCAGGATAAACATATTGCACAAATTACTTTCATGTTATTGAAGCCATTAGCGATAAGGAATATATATTTTTCACTTTGAGCTACTCCTGAATATTGGAAGGGGGTTCAGCCTCAAATGAAGGTACAGACATCAGAAACATTTATGGTATGAAAATCTTAACCCATGGAATTGTCACTGTATTCAGATGAAGAACTCTGAACTTCTGTAAGGGGATGTGTTGTAGATCAAACAGTCCATTGTTTGTGGCAGTCTGAGATTTGTAGCCGTGATTTATTTACAGGATTAACAACAGAATTAAAAATCCTTCTGAGAGAGTAGTTTATAATTAAATTCGAATCACAGAATTCAATGTAAATGCAGCCAAAATTAGGTTTTGACATATTAAACCTGGAAACCCTGTCAGGTCTGCATCCCCAGCAGCAACAACTGTACATTGTCATAAACACCCGTCGTTGCAGTTGTTATCAATGTAGGAACATTTTGCCAGGTGACTTTGTCAAACATTATGCAGTTCTTCAACATTTTCAGGGTTCCTTTTTTGTAGAAGAAACCACTAAATTAGGATTTTATTTTTTAAAAAGAAACACAAATGATTCCAACACCATGCTGTGGGGTTATACATTTTTTCAAATTCATCACTGCACTGATATACCTTGTGGTGATGTGAAGTTGAAAAAACTGGAAGCCAACTAACGGTCCCCTCAAACAATGTTAAAGGGGGCTGCATGCATCACGTTACTCACTTGCTTATTCTATACCTAATACTTATGCATTCCAACAAATGATGTCAACTCATAAAAAAAGTAATTTCCAATAGTTCTTAATACAGCAATATAAAATGAGTCTACTTGAATTACTTAACTTGCTGTTAGTGTATTATGGTGAAAGCGTTATGTCATCATAGTGATACATTCTAGTTTAAGCTAGAATACTGACAATCTGGGAATTTAGTTTCATAAGATTTAAAATTCTGTCTTCAACATTATCATCTTTATTGCAACAGGCTTGTAAGTTAAAAAAGTTTAAAAAAAATAGTTCTAAAGCAATCAAAAGGTGATGTTTGGTTTTGATGGACAAATGCCATCCTTACCTCATTGAATTACATTTTTTCAATATGTTATTATGCGTCGGGACAATCACACAGCACTGGAAAGGCTGTGTTATGTAGCTGAGAACCCACTCTGCTATTAGGCAATGCTTTAATGATCATTTGTAGAAATAGAAAGAGGAAATAGGCGATATTTACCAAATAGAGTGAATGAAGCAAGTAAAGATGCGTAGTTCATTAATTGGCAAATGATGGGAAAAAAGAGCCAGAGAGCACCCGCGGGACTAGAACCATTGAAAGGTTGAACAAGTTAAATGATGTAAACTTGAGAAGGAACCGCTGGGCTATAGCTGACCCAACAGAATTATCTTTCTTCAAGCTATAACATAGCGAACATCAACTAGGGAATTAATGTTAATTTTTTTGAACTCTCAGGATAAACATATTGCACAAATTACTTACATGTAATTGAAGCCATTAGCGATAAGGAATATGTATTCTTCTATTTGAGCTACTCCTGAATATTGGAAGGGGATTCAGCCTCAAATGAAGGTACAGACATCAGAAACCTTTATGGTATGAAAATCTTAACCCATGGAATTGTCTCTGTATTCAGATGAAGAACTCTGAACTTCTGTAAGGGGATGTGTTGTAGATCAAGCAGTCCATTGTTTGTGGCAGTCTGAGATTTGTAGCCGTGATTTATTTACAGGAATAACAACAGAATTAAAAATCCTTCTGAGAGAGTAGTTTAACATTAAATTCAAATCACAGAATTCAATGTAAATGCAGCCAAAATTAGGTTTTGACATATTAAACCTGGAAACCCTGTCAGGTCTGCATCCCCAGCAGCAACAACTGTACATTGTCATAAACACCCGTCGTTGCAGTTGTTATCAATGTAGGAACATTTTGCCAGGTGACTTTGTCAAACATTATGCAGTTCGTCAACATTTTCAGGGTTCCTTTTTTGTAGAAGAAACCACTAAATTAGGATTTTATTTTTTAAAAAGAAACACAAATGATTCCAACACCATGCTGTGGGGTTATACATTTTTTCAAATTCATCACTGCACTGATATACCTTGTGGTGATGTGAAGTTGAAAAAACTGGAAGCCAACTAACGGTCCCCTCAAACAATGTTATAGGGGGATGCATGCATCACGTTACTCACTTGCTTATTCTATACCTAATACTTATGGATTCCAACAAATGATGTCAACTCATAAAAAAGGTAATTTCCAATAGTTCTTATTACAGCAATATATAATGAGTCTACTTGAATAACTTAACTTGCTGTTAGTGTATTATGGTGAAAGCGTTATGTCATCATAGTGATACATTCTAGTTTAAGCTAGAATACTGACAATCTGGGAATTTAGTGTCATAAGATTTAAAATTCTGTCTTCAACATTATCATCATTATTGCAACAGGCTTGTAAGTTAAAAAAGTTTTAAAAAATGAGTTCTAAAGCAATCAAAAGGTGATGTTTGGTTTTGATGGACAAATGCCTTCCTTACCTCATTGAATTACTTTTTTTCAATATGTTATTATGCGTCGGGACAATCACACAGCACTGGAAAGGCTGTGTTATGTAGGTGAGAACCCACTCTGCTAGTAGGCAATGCTTTAATGATCATTTGTAGAAATAGAAAGAGGAAATAGGCGATATTTACCAAATAGAGTGAATGAAGCAAGTAAAGATGCGTAGTTCATTAATTGACAAATGATGGGGAAAAAAAGCCAGAGAGCACCCGCGGGAATGGAACCATTGAAAGGTTGAACAAGTTAAATGATGTAAACTTGAGAAGGAACCGCTGGCTATAGCTGACCCAACAGCAACATCTTATTTCAAGCTATAACACAGTGAACATCAACTAGGGAATTAATGTTAGATTTTTGAACTCTCAGGATAAACATATTGCACAAATTACTTTCATGTTATTGAAGCCATTAGCGATAAGGAATCTATATTCTTCACTTTGAGCTACTCCTAAATATTGGAAGGGTGTTCAGCCTCAAATGAAGGTACAGACACCAGAAACATTTATGGTATGAAAATCTTAACCTATGGAATTGTCTCTGTATTCAGATGAAGAACTCTAAACTTCTGTAAGGGGATGTGTTGTAGATCAGGCAGTCCATTGTTTGTGGCAGTCTGAGATTTGTAGCCGTGAATTATTAACAGGATTAACAACAGAATTAAAAATCCTTCTAAGTGAGTAGTTTAACATTAAATTCAAATCACAGAATTCAATGGAAATGCAGCCAAAATTAGGTTTTGACATATTAAACCTGGAAACCCTGTCAGGTCTGCATCCCCAGCAGCAACAACTGTACATTGTCATAAACACCCGTCGTTGCAGTTGTTATCAATGTAGGATAATTTTGCCAGGTGACTTTGTCAAACATTATGCAGTTCTTCAACATTTTCAGGGTTCCTTTTTTGTAGAAGAAACCACTAAATTAGGATTTTATTTTTTAAAAAGAAACACAAATGATTCCAACACCATGCTGTGGGGTTATACATTTTTTCAAATTCATCACTGCACTGATATACCTTGTGGTGATGTGAAGTTGAAAAAACTGGAAGCCAACTAACGGTCCCCTCAAACAATGTTAAAGGGGGCTGCATGCATCACGTTACTTACTTGCTTATTCTATACCTAATATTTATGCATTCCAACAAATGATGTCAACTCATAAAAAAGGTAATTTCCAATAGTTCTTATTACAGCAATTTAAAATGAGTCTACTTGAATTACTTAACTTGCTTTTAGTGTATTATGGTGAAAGCGTTATGTCATCATAGTGATACATTCTAGTTTAAGCTAGAATACTGACAATCTGGGAATTTAGTTTCATAAGATTTAAAATTCTGTCTTCAACATTATCATCATTATTGCAACAGGCTTGTAAGTTAAAAAAGTTTAAAAAAATTAGTTCTAAAGCAATCAAAAGGTGATATTTGGTTTTGATGGACAAATGCCATCCTTACCTCATTGAATTACATTTTTTCAATATGTTATTATGCGTCGGGACAATCACACAGCACTGGAAAGGCTGTGTTATGTAGCTGAAAACCCACTCTGCTATTAGGCAATGCTTTAATGATCATTTGTAGAAATAGAAAGAGGAAATAGGCGATATTTACCAAATAGAGTGAATGAAGCAAGTAAAGATGCGTAGTTCATTAATTGGCAAATGATGGGAAAAAACAGCCAGAGAGCACCCGCGGGACTATAACCATTGAAAGGTTGAACAAGTTAAATGATGTAAACTTGAGAAGGAACGGCTGGGCTATAGCTGACCCAACAGAAATAACTTTCTTCAAGCTATAACATAGTGAACATCAACTAGGGAATTAATGTTAATTTTTTGAACTCTCAGGATAAACATATTGAACAAATTACTTTCATGTTATTGAAGCCATTAGCGATAAGGAATATATATTCTTCACTTTGAGCTACTCCTAAATATTGGAAGGGTGTTCAGCCTCAAATGAAGGTATAGACACCAGAAACATTTATGGTATGAAAATCTTAACCCATGGAATTGTCTCTGTATTCAGATTAAGAACTCTGAACTTCTGTAAGGGGATGTTTTGTAGATCAGGCAGTCCATTGTTTGTGGCAGTCTGAGATTTGTAGCCGTGATTTATTAACAGGATTAACAACAGAATAAAAAATCCTTCTGAGTGAGTAGTTTAACATTAAATTCAAATCACAGAATTCAATGTAAATGCAGCCAAAATTAGGTTTTGACATATTAAACCTGGAAACCCTGTCAGGTCTGCATCCCCAGCAGCAACAACTGTACATTGTCATAAACACCTGTTGTTGCAGTTGTTATCAATGTAGGAACATTTTGCCTGGTGACTTTGTCAAACATTATGAAGTTCTTCAACATTTTCAGGGTTCCTTTTTTGTAGAAGAAACCACTGAATTAGGATTTTATTTTTTAAAAAGAAACACAAATGATTCCAACACCATGCTGTGGGGTTATACATTTTTTCAAATTCATCACTGCACTGATATACCTTGTGGTGATGTGAAGTTGAAAAAAACTGGAAGCCAAATAACGGTCCCCTCAAACAATGTTATAGGGGGCTGCATGCATCACGTTACTCACTTGCTTATTCTATACCTAATACTTATGCATTCCAACAAATGATGTCAACTCATAAAAAAGGTAATTTCCAATAGTTCTTATTACAGCAATATAAAATGAGTCTACTTGAATTACTTAACTTGCTGTTAGTGTATTATGGTGAAAGCGTTATGTCATCATAGTGATACATTCTAGTTTCAGCTAGAATACTGACAATCTGGGATTTTAGTTTCATAAGATGTAAAATTCTGTCTTCAACATTATCATCATTATTGCAACAGGCTTGTAAGTTAAAAAAGTTTTACAAAATTAGTTCTAAAGCAATCAAAAGGTGATGTTTGGTTTTGATGGACAAATGCCTTCCTTACCTCATTGAATTACTTTTTTTCGATATGTTATTATGCGTCGGGACAATCACACAGCACTGGAAAAGCTGGGTTATGTAGCTGAGAACCCACTCTGCTAGTAGGCAATGCTTTAATGATCATTTGAAGAAATAGAAAGAGGAAATAGGCTATATTTACCAATAGAGTGAATGAAGCAAGTAAAGATGCGTTGTTCATTAATTGACAAATGATGGGAAAAAAAGGCCAGAGAGCACCCGCGGGACTATAACCATTTAAAGGTTAAACAAGTTAAATCATGTAAACTTGAGAAGGAACCGCTGGGCTATAGCTGACCCAACAGAAATATCTTTCTTCAAGCTATAACACAGTGAACATCAACTAGGGAATTAATGTTAATTTTTTTTAACTCTCAGGATACACATATTGCACAAATTACTTTCATGTTATTGAAGCTATTAGCGATAAGGAATATATATTCTTCACTTTGAGTTCCTCCTGAATATTGGAAGGGGCTTCAGCCTCAAATGAAGGTACAGACATCAGAAACATTTATGATATGAAAATCTTAACCCATGGAATTGTCTCTGTATTCAGATGAAGAACTCTGAACTTCTGTAAGGGGATGTGTTGTAGATCAAGCAGTCCATTGTTTGTGGCAGTCTGAGATTTGTAGCCGTGATTTATTAACAGGATTAACAACAGAATAAAAAATCCTCCTGAGAGAGTAGTTTAACATTAAATTCAAATCACAGAATTCAATGTAAATGCAGCCAAAATTAGGTTTTGACATATTAAACCTGGAAACCCTGTCAGGTCTGCATCCCCAGCAGCAACAACTGTACATTGTCATAAACACCTGTCGTTGCTTTTGTTATCAATGTAGGAACATTTTGCTAGGTGACTTTGTCAAACATTATGCAGTTCTTCAACATTTTCAGGGTTCCTTTTTTGTAGAAGAAACCACTAAATTAGGATTTTATTTGTTAAAAAGAAACACAAATGATTCCAACACCATGCTGTGGGGTTATACATCTTTTCAAATTCATCACTGCACTGATATACCTTGTGGTGATGTGAAGTTGAAAAAACTGGAAGCCAACTAACGGTCCCCTCAATCAATGTTAAAGGGGGCTGCATGCATCACGTTACTCACTTGCTTATTCTATACCTAATACTTATGCATTCCAACAAATGATGTCAACTCATAAAAAAGGTAATTTCCAATAGTTCTTATTACAGCAAAATAAAATGAGTCTACTTGAATTACTTAACTTGCTGTTAGTGTATTATGGTGAAAGCGTTATGTCATCATAGTGATACATTCTAGTTTAAGCTAGAATACTGACAATTCGGGAATTTAGTTTCATAAGATTTAAAATTCTGTCTTCAACATTATCATCATTATTGCAACAGGCTTGTAAGTTAAAAAAGTTTTAAAAAATTAGTTCTAAAGCAATCAAAAGGTGATGTTTGGTTTTGATGGACAAATGCCTTCCTTACCTCATTGAATTACTTTTTTTCAATATGTTATTATGCGTCGGGACAATCACACAGCACTGGAAAGGCTGTGTTATGTAGGTGAGAACCCACTCTGCTAGTAGGCAATGCTTTAATGATCATTTGTAGAAATAGAAAGAGGAAATAGGCGATATTTACCAAATAGAGTGAATGAAGCAAGTAAAGATGCGTAGTTCATTAATTGACAAATGATGGGGGAAAAAAAGCCAGAGAGCACCCGCGGGAATGGAACCATTGAAAGGTTGAACAAGTTAAATGATGTAAACTTGAGAAGGAACCGCTGGGCTATAGCTGACCCAACAGCAACATCTTATTTCAAGCTATAACACAGTGAACATCAACTAGGGAGTTAATGTTAGATTTTTGAACTCTCAGGATAAACATATTGCACAAATTACTTTCATGTTATTGAAGCCATTAGCGATAAGGAATATATATTCTTCACTTTGAGCTACTCCTAAATATTGGAAGGGTGTTCAGCCTCAAATGAAGGCACAGACACCAGAAACATTTATGGTATGAAAATCTTAACCTATGGAATTGTCTCTGTATTCAGATTAAGAACTCTAAACTTCTGTAAGGGGATGTGTTGTAGATCAGGCAGTCCATTGTTTGTGGCAGTCTGAGATTTGTAGCCGTGAATTATTAACAGGATTAACAACAGAATTAAAAATCCTTCTAAGTGAGTAGTTTAACATTAAATTCAAATCACAGAATTCAATGGAAATGCAGCCAAAATTAGGTTTTGACATATTAAACGTGGAAACCCTGTCAGGTCTGCATCCCCAGCAGCAACAACTGTACATTGTCATAAACACCTGTCGTTGCAGTTGTTATCAATGTAGGAACATTTTGCTAGGTGACTTTGTCAAACATTATGCAGTTCGTCAACATTTTCAGGGTTCCTTTTTTGTAGAAGAAACCACTAAATTAGGATTTTATTTTTTAAAAAGAAACACAAATGATTCCAACACCATGCTGTGGGGTTATACATTTTTTCAAATTCATCACTGCACTGATATACCTTGTGATGATGTGAAGTTGAAAAAACTGGAAGCCAACTAACGGTCCCCTCAAACAATGTTAAAGGGGGCTGCATGCATCACGTTACTCACTTGCTTATTCTATACCTAATACTTATGCATTCCAACAAATGATGTCAACTCATAAAAAAAGTAATTTCCAATAGTTCTTAATACAGCAATATAAAATGAGTCTACTTGAATTACTTAACTTGCTGTTAGTGTATTATGGTGAAAGCGTTATGTCATCATAGTGATACATTCTAGTTTAAGCTAGAATACTGACAATCTGGGAATTTAGTTTCATAAGATTTAAAATTCTGTCTTCAACATTATCATCATTATTGCAACAGGCTTGTAAGTTAAAAAAGTTTAAAAAAATTAGTTCTAAAGCAATCAAAAGGTGATGTTTGGTTTTGATGGACAAATGCCATCCTTACCTCATTGAATTACATTTTTTCAATATGTTATTATGCGTCGGGACAATCACACAGCACTGGAAAGGCTGTGTTATGTAGCTGAGAACCCACTCTGCTATTAGGCAATGCTTTAATGATCATTTGTAGAAATAGAAAGAGGAAATAGGCGATATTTACCAAATAGAGTGAATGAAGCAAGTAAAGATGCGTAGTTCATTAATTGGCAAATGATAGGAAAAAACAGCCAGAGAGCAACCGCGGGACTAGAACCATTGAAAGGTTGAACAGGTTACATGATGTAAACTTGAGAAGGAACCGCTGGGCTATACCTGAACCAACAGAAATAACTTTCTTCAAGCTATAACATAGTGAACATCAACTAGGGAATTAATGTTAATTTTTTTGAACTCTCAGGATAAACATATTGCACAAATTACTTACATGTTATTGAAGCCATTAGCGATAAGGAATATGTATTCTTCTATTTGAGCTACTCCTGAATATTGGAAGGGGGTTCAGCCTCAAATGAAGGTACAGACACCAGAAAAATTTATGGTATGAAAATCTTAACCCATGGAATTGTCTCTGTATTCAGATGAAGAACTCTGAACTTCTGTAAGGGGATGTGTTGTAGATCAGTCAGTCCATTGTTTGTGGCAGTCTGAGATTTGTAGCCGTGATTTATTAACAGGATTAACAAGAGAATTAAAAATCCTTCTGAGCGAGTAGTTTAACATTAAATTCAAATCACAGAATTCAATGTAAATGCAGCCAAAATTAGTTTTTGACATATTAAACCTGGAAACCCTGTCAGGTCTGCATCCCCAGCAGCAACAACTGTACATTGTCATAAACACCTGTTGTTGCAGTTGTTATCAATGTAGGAACATTTTGCTAGGTGACTTTGTCAAACATTATGCAGTTCGTCAACATTTTCAGGGTTCCTTTTTTGTAGAAGAACCCACTAAATTAGGATTTTATTTTTTAAAAAGAAACACAAATGATTCCAATACCATGCTGTGGGGTTATACATTTTTTCAAATTCATCACTGCACTGATATACCTTGTGGTGATGTGAAGTTGAAAAAACTGGAAGCCAACTAACAGTCCCCTCAAACAATGTTAAAGGGGGCTGCATGCATCACGTTACTCACTTGCTTATTCTATACCTAATACTTATGCATTCCAACAAATGATGTCAACTCATAAAAAAGGTAATTTCCAATAGTTCTTATTACAGCAATATATAATGAGTCTACTTGAATTACTTAACTTGCTGTTAGTGTATTATGGGGAAAGCGTTATGTCATCATAGTGATACATTCTAGTTTAAGCTAGAATACTGACAATCTGGGAATATAGTTTCATAAGATTTAAAATTCTGTCTTCAACATTATCATCATTATTGCAACAGGCTTGTAAGTTATAAAAGTTTAAAAAAATTAGTTCTAAAGCAATCAAAAGGTGATGTTTGGTTTTGATGGACAAATGCCTTCCTTACCTCATTGAATTACTTTTTTTCAATATGTTATTATGCGTCGGGACAATCACACAGCACTGGAAAGGCTGTGTTATGTATCTGAGAACCCACTCTGCTAGTAGGCAATGCTTTAATGATCATTTGTAGAAATAGAAAGAGGAAATAGGCGATATTTACCAAATAGAGTGAATGAAGCAAGTAAAAATGCGTAGTTAATTAATTGACAAATGATGGGAAAAGAAGGCCAGTGAGCACCCGCGGGACTAGAACCATTGAAAGGTTGAACAAGTTAAATGATGTAAACTTGAGAAGGAACCGCTGGGCTATAGCTGACCCAACAGCAACATCTTTCTTCAAGCTATAACACAGTGAACATCAACTAGGGAATTAATGTAAATTTTTTGAACTCTCAGGATAAACATATTGCACAAATTACTTTCATGTTGTTGAAGCCATTAGCGATAAGGAATATATATTCTTCACTTTGAGCTACTCCTAAATTTCTGAATGGTGTTCAGCCTCAAATGAAGGTACAGACACCAGAAACATTTATGGTATGAAAATCTTAACCCATGGAATTGTCTCTGGATTCCGATGAAGAACTCTGAACTTCTGTAAGGGGATGTGTTGTAGATCAGTCAGTCCATTGTTTGTGGCAGTCTGAGATTTGTAGCCGTGATTTATTAACAGGATTAACAACAGAATTAAAAATCCTTCTGAGCGAGTAGTTTAACATTAAATTCAAATCACAGAATTCAATGTAAATGCAGCCAAAATTAGTTTTTGACATATTAAACCTGGAAACCCTGTCAGGTCTGCATCCCCAGCAGCAACAACTGTACATTGTCATAAACACCTGTTGTTGCAGTTGTTATCAATGTAGGAACATTTTGCTAGGTGACTTTGTCAAACATTATGCAGTTCGTCAACATTTTCAGAGTTCCTTTTTTGTAGAAGAAACCACTAAATTAGGATTTTATTTTTTAAAAAGAAACACAAATGATTCCAACACCATGCTGTGGGGTTATACATTTTTTCAAATTCATCACTGCACTGATATACCTTGTGGTGATGTGAAGTTGAAAAAACTGGAAGCCAACTAACGGTCCACTCAAACAATGTTAAAGGGGGCTGCATGCATCACGTTACTCACTTGCTTATTCTATACCTAATACTTATGCATTCCAACAAATGATGTCAACTCATAAAAAAGGTAATTTCCAATAGTTCTTATTACAGCAATATATAATGAGTCTACTTGAATTACTTAACTTGCTGTTAGTGTAATATGGTGAAAGCGTTATGTCATCATAGTGATACATTCTAGTTTAAGCTAGAATACTGACAATCTGGGAATATAGTTTCATAAGATTTAAAATTCAGTCTTCAACATTATCATCCTTATTGCAACAGGCTTGTAAGTTAAAAAAGGTTTAAAAAATTAGTTCTAAAGCAATCAAAAGGTGATGTTTGGTTTTGATGGACAAATGCCTTCCTTACCTCATTGACTTACTTTTTTTCAATATGTTATTATGCGTCGAGACAATCACACAGCACTGGAAAGGCTGGGTTATGTAGCTGAGAACCCACTCTGCTAGTAGGCAATGCTTTAATGATCATTTGTAGAAATAGAAAGAGGAAATAGGCGATATTTACCAAATAGAGTGAATGAAGCAAGTAAAGATGCGTAGTTCATTAATTGACAAATGATGGGAAAAAAAGGCCAGAGAGCACCCGCGGGACTAGAACCATTGAAAGGGTGAACAAGTTAAATGATGTAAACTTGAGAAGGAACCGCTGGGCTATAGCTGACCCAACAGCACCATCTTTCTTCAAGCTATAACACAGTGAACATCAACTAGGGAATTAATGTTAATTTTTTGAACTCTCAGGATGAACATATTGCACAAATTACTTTCATGTTATTGAAGCCATTAGCGAAAGAAATATATATTCTTCACTTTGAGCTACTCCTAAATATTGGAAGGGTGTTCAGCCTCAAATGAAGGAACAGACACCAGAAACATTTATGGTATGAAAATCTTAACCCATGGAATTGTCTCTGTATTCAGATGAAGAACTCTGAACTTCTGTAAGGGGATGTGTTGTAGATCAGGCAGTCCATTGTTTGTGGCAGTCTGAGATTTGTAGCCGTGATTTATTAACAGGATTAACAACAGAATTAAAAATCCTTCTGAGTGAGTAGTTTAACATTAAATTCAAATCAAAGAATTCAATGTAAATGCAGCCAAAAGTAGGTTTTGACATATTAAACCTGGAAACCCTGTCAGGTCTGCATCCCCAGCAGCAGCAACTGTACATTGTCATAAACACCTGTCGTTGCAGTTGTTATCAATGTAGGAACATTTTGCTAGGTGACTTTGTCAAACATTATGCAGTTAGTCAACATTTTCAGGGTTCCTTTTTTGTAGAAGAAACCACTAAATTAGGATTTTATTTTTTAAAAAGAAACACAAATGATTCCAACACCATGCTGTGGGGTTATACATTTTTTCTAATTCATCACTGCACTGATATACCTTGTGGTGATGTGAAGTTGAAAAAACTGGAAGCCAACTAACGGTCCCCTCAAACAATGTTAAAGGGGGCTGCATGCATCACGTTACTCACTTGCTTATTCTATACCTAATACTTATGCATTCCAACAAATGATGTCAACTCATAAAAAAGGTAATTTCCAATAGTTCTTATTACAGCAATATATAATGAGTCTACTTGAATTACTTAACTTGCTGTTAGTGTATTATGGTGAAAGCGTTATGTCATCATAGTGATACATTCTAGTTTAAGCTAGAATACTGACAATCTGGGAATTTAGTTTCATAAGATTTAAAATTCTGTCTTCAACATTATCATCATTATTGCAACAGGCTTGCAAGTTAAAAAAGGTTTAAAAAATTAGTTCTAAAGCAATCAAAAGGTGATGTTTGGTTTCGATGGACAAATGCCTTCCTTACCTCATTGAAATACTTTTTTTCAATATGTTATTATGCGTCGGGACAATCACACAGCACTGGAAAGGCTGGGTTATGTAGCTGAGAACCCACTCTGCTAGTAGGCAATGCTTTAATGATCATTTGTAGAAATAGAAAGAGGAAATAGGCGATATTTACCAAATAGAGTGAATGAAGCAAGTAAAGATGCGTAGTTCATTAATTGACAAATGATGGGAAAAAAAAGGCCAGAGAGCACCCGCGGGACTAGAACCATTGAAAGGTTGAACAAGTTAAATGAGGTAAACTTGAGAAGGAACCGCTGGGCTATAGCTGACCCAACAGCAACATCTTTCTTCAAGCTATAACACAGTGAACATCGACTAGGGAATTAATGTTAATTTTTTGAACTCTCAGGATAAACATATTGCACAAATTACTTTCATGTTATTGAAGCCATTAGCGATAAGGAATATATATTCTTCACTTTGAGCTACTCCTAAATATTGGAAGGGTGTTCAGCCTCAAATGAAGGTACAGACACCAGAAACATTTATAGTATGAAAATCTTAACCCATGGAATTGTCTCTGTATTCAGATGAAGAACTCTGAACTTCTGTAAGGGGATGTGTTGTAGATCAGGCAGTCCATTGTTTGTGGCAGTCTGAGATTTGTTGCCGTGATTTATTAACAGGATTAACAACAGAATTAAAAATCCTTCTGAGTGAGTAGTTTAACATTAAATTCAAATCACAGAATTCAATGTAAATGCAGCCAAAATTAGGTTTTGACATATTAAACCTGGAAACCCTGTCAGGTTTGCATCCCCAGCAGCAACAACTGTAAATCGTCATAAACACCTGTCGTTGCAGTTGTTATCAATGTATGAACATTTTGCTAGGTGACTTTGTCAAACATTATGCAGTTCGTCAACATTTTCAGGGTTCCTTTTTTGTAGAAGAAACCACTAAATTAGGATTTTATTTTTTAAAAAGAAACACAAATGATTCCAATCCCATGCTGTGGGGTTATATATTTTTTCAAATTCATCACTGCACTGATATACCTTGTGGTGATGTGAAGTTGAAAAAACTGGAAGCCAACTAACGGTCCCCTCAAACAATGTTAAAGGGGGCTGCATGCATCACGTTATTCACTTGCTTATTCTATACCTAATACTTATGCATTCCAACAAATGATGTCAACTCATAAAAAAGGTAATTTCCAATAGTTCTTATTACAGCAATATATAATGAGTCTACTTGAAATACTTAACTTGCTGTTAGTGTATTATGGTGAAAGCGTTATGTCATCATAGTGATACATTCTAGTTTAAGCTAGAATACTGACAATCTGGGAATATAGTTTCATAAGATTTAAAATTCTGTCTTCAACATTATCATCATTATTGCAACAGGCTTGTAAGTTAAAAAAGGTTTAAAAAATTAGTTCTAAAGCAATCAAAAGGTGATGTTTGGTTTTGATGGACAAATGCCTTCCTTACCTCATTGAATTACTTTTTTTCAATATGTTATTATGCGTCGAGACAATCACACAGCACTGGAAAGGCTGGGTTATGTAGCTGAGAACCCACTCTGCTAGTAGGCAATGCTTTAATGATCATTTGTAGAAATAGAAAGAGGAAATAGGCGATATTTACCAAATAGAGTGAATGAAGCAAGAAAAGATGCGTAGTTCATTAATTGACAAATGATGGGAAAAAAAGCCCAGAGAGCACCCGCGGGACTAGAACCATTGAAAGGGTGAACAAGTTAAATGATGTAAACTTGAGAAGGAACCGCTGGGCTATAGCTGACCCAACAGCAACGTCTTTCTTCAAGCTATAACACAGTGAACATCAACTAGGGAATTAATGTTAATTTTTTGAACTCTCAGGATAAACATATTACACAAATTACTTTCATGTTATTGAAGCCATTAGCGATAAGGAATATATATTCTTCACTTTGAGCTACTCCTAAATATTGGAAGGGTGTTCAGCCTCAAATGAAGGTACAGACACCAGAAACATTTATAGTATGAAAATCTTAACCCATGGAATTGTCTCTGTATTCAGATGAAGAACTCTGAACTTCTGTAAGGGGATGTGTTGTAGATCAGGCAGTACATTGTTTGTGGCAGTCTGAGATTTGTAGCCGTGATTTATTAACAGGATTAACAACAGAATTAAAAATCCTTCTGAGTGAGTAGTTTAACATTAAATTCAAATCACAGAATTCAATGTACATGCAGCCAAAATTAGGTTTTGACATATTAAACCTGGAAACCCTGTCAGGTCTGCATCCCCAGCAGCAACAACTGTAAATTGTCATAAACACCTGTTGTTGCAGTTGTTATCAATGTAGGAACATTTTGCTAGGTGACTTTGTCAAACATTATGCAGTTCGTCAACATTTTCAGGGTTCCTTTTTTGTAGAAGAAACCACTAAATTAGGATTTTATTTTTTAAAAAGAAACACAAATGATTCCAATCCCATGCTGTGGGGTTATACATTTTTTCAAATTCATCACTGCACTGATATACCTTGTGGTGATGTGAAGTTGAAAAAACTGGAAGCCAACTAACGGTCCCCTCAAACAATGTTAAAGGGGGCTGCATGCATCACGTTATTCACTTGCTTATTCTATACCTAATACTTATGCATTCCAACAAATGATGTCAACTCATAAAAAAGGTAATTTCCAATAGTTCTTATTACAGCAATATATAATGAGTCTACTTGAAATACTTAACTTGCTGTTAGTGTATTATGGTGAAAGCGTTATGTCATCATAGTGATACATTCTAGTTTAAGCTAGAATACTGACAATCTGGGAATATAGTTTCATAAGATTTAAAATTCTGTCTTCAACATTATCATCATTATTGCCACAGGCTTGTAAGTTAAAAAAGGTTTAAAAAATTAGTTCTAAAGCAATCAAAAGGTGATGTTTGGTTTTGATGGACAAATGCCTTCCTTACCTCATTGAATTACTTTTTTTCAATATGTTATTATGCGTCGAGACAATCACACAGCACTGGAAAGGCTGGGTTATGTAGCTGAGAACCCACTCTGCTAGTAGGCAATGCTTTAATGATCATTTGTAGAAATAGAAAGAGGAAATAGGCGATATTTACCAAATAGAGTGAATGAAGCAAGTAAAGATGCGTAGTTCATTAATTGACAAATGATGGGGAAAAAAGGCCAGAGAGCACCCGCGGGACTAGAACCATTGAAAGGGTGAACAAGTTAAATGATGTAAACTTGAGAAGGAACCGCTGGGCTATAGCTGAACCAACAGCAACGTCTTTCTTCAAGCTATAACACAGTGAACATCAACTAGGGAATTAATGTTAATTTTTTGAACTCTCAGGATAAACATATTGCACAAATTACTTTCATGTTATTGAAGCCATTAGCGATAAGGAATATATATTCTTCACTTTGAGCTACTCCTAAATATTGGAAGGGTGTTCAGCCTCAAATGAAGGTACAGACACCAGAAACATTTATAGTATGAAAATCTTAACCCATGGAATTGTCTCTGTATTCAGATGAAGAACTCTGAACTTCTGTAAGGGGATGTGTTGTAGATCAGGCAGTACATTGTTTGTGGCAGTCTGAGATTTGTAGCCGTGATTTATTAACAGGATTAACAACAGAATTAAAAATCCTTCTGAGTGAGTAGTTTAACATTAAATTCAAATCACAGAATTCAATGTAAATGCAGCCAAAATTAGGTTTTGACATATTAAACCTGGAAACCCTGTCAGGTCTGCATCCCCAGCAGCAACAACTGTAAATTGTCATAAACACCTGTTGTTGCAGTTGTTATCAATGTAGGAACATTTTGCTAGGTGACTTTGTCAAACATTATGCAGTTCGTCAACATTTTCAGGGTTCCTTTTTTGTAGAAGAAACCACTAAATTAGGATTTTATTTTTTAAAAATAAACACAAATGATTCCAACACCATGCTGTGGGGTTATACATTTTTTCAAATTCATCACTGCACTGATATACCTTGTGGTGATGTGAAGTTGAAAAAACTGGAAGCCAACTAACGGTCCCCTCAAACAATGTTAAAGGGGGCTGCATGCATCACGTTACTCACTTGCTTATTCAATACCTAATACTTATGCATTCCAACAAATGATGTCAACTCATAAAAAAGGTAATTTCCAATAGTTCTTATTACAGCAATATATAATGAGTCTACTTGAATTACTTAACTTGCTGTTAGTGTATTATGGTGAAAGCGTGATGTCATCATAGTGTTACATTCTAGTTTAAGCTAGAATACTGACAATCTGGGAATATAGTTTCATAAGATTTAAAATTCTGTCTTCAACATTTTTAAAAAATTTTTTTTTTTTGTGTAAGACCTTTATTGACCTAAAGCAGAGTACACAGCATGAGCCTACAACCCTGAGGCCGGCTCGCTATTTCAATGCAATCAGTTAGTAGTCATCAAGCGTGTTATAAAGCAGAGCGTGCAATCTTTAGGTACTACTACCCTTAACATCTTACTTAGGACTCGTTGCTGACAAATGACGTGAGTCTTACATTTTAACCTTTCATAGAGTAAAACAACATACCCCAACTTAAGACCTAACAGTATCATTCCATACGACCTAGATATTCATACAATCATAGCTCCAGGGCCCACCCTGTGTGTGCCTTCATCCGATCTGTACCTGTGCACCAAACATCCCACCCGTGAGAGTGAAACAGAAGATGATCTAGTCCTCCTCACTGTCCTGCAGTGAGGTAAGGTATTCTGTCAAAAAACACCATATATCTTTTGGTCTGGACCTCGCTGGCAATTGCTCCTCATATGTTTGTAGTCTGTCCCGGCAGATGGACATATCATGAAGCCATGTTTTCTTCGTCGGCACCTTTCGGCTGTGCCAACATTGCGCCACCTGTCTTTTTGCCAACAGTAAAGGAAGTGCACAAAACCTGCGCTTCAACGCTCTGAATTGAGGAACTATTCCCAGTAAACAGATCTTGGGTGTGCACTGTACCTCTTCCCCTAACATGACAGCTAGTGCGGTAGTGACCTCCCCCCAGTACCCTGCCACCTTGTCGCAGTCCCAGGCCAGATGTTCAAAATCCGCCCCCTCCCTATTGCACCTCTTGCATCTGTCTTCCTCCTGTAGGCCAAACCTAAGCAGTTTGGTCGGTGTGTAGTAGATCTGGTGAATACATTTAAAATGTATGATTCTTAAGTTGCCGTTTGGTGTCAAAATCTGTGTTAACGCGCAAGTGTTATTCCATTCCTCATCTGTTAACGGATCGTCTAGTAGCGCATCCCACCGCCCCTTAGCCTTCTGAGTGTGTCCCGCCAGTTCCGATTGTGCAGCTGAGTTTAATCTGGACAATAGATAGGAAAGATCAGTAGTAGTAATCAGTAGTTGTAGTGGTGTAAGGCAGTCTGGTTCTGTTGGGAATGTTGGGTAATGTTCCCTCAACGCTCTGGTCAACCTATAGTACGTGAAGCAGAACATGGGAGTCTGGTTTTGGATATAATCCAATTGGTCTATGCCTACGAACATTCCGGCTCGAAACACATCTCCTAGCTTGTCAATGCCAGCTCTACTCAGCAAGGACATTCCGACCTTTTCACCAGTGACCGACAGCGCTTGGTGATGTTGCAATGGCATGTCTGGTGCATATAGCGGGGTCTTGTGAGCCAGCTGTCCAAGCCTGTGCCATGCTCTGACCGTGGTGTCCACTGTGTTGATGTCCATTGCATGCAGTCGCGGCCTTGAGTGTGATACGATCGCAGAGAGAGCACCCGCGGGACTAGATCCATTGAAAGGTTGAACAAGTTAAATTATGTAAACTTGAGAAGGAACCGCTAGGCTATAGCTGACCCAACAGCAACATCTTTCTCCAAGCTATAACACATTGAACATCAACTAGGGATTTAATGTAAATTTTTTGAACTCTCAGGATAAACATATTGCACAAATTACTTTCATGTTATTGAAGCCATTGGCGATAAGGAATATATATTCTTCACTTTGAGCTACTCCTAAATATTGGAAGGGTGTTCAGCCTCAAATGAAGGTACAGACACCAGAAACATTTATTGTGAGAAGTTGGCCTGGTATATGATGCTCACTAGTTCTAGTGATCACCTTGTACCATGCCAAGCAACCCTTATGGTGCAGGTTGTAAAGTCAACCTTATAGACAAGCTATCCTAGGGGTAGCATGGACTAAGCAGTCTTAGGCTAAACTCTGTAAAGGCATGTGAAGCAAGCTGTTTTACCATACACAATCCCTTGAATACCAAATGAAAGGACACCACACAGATATATATTGAAAATATATATAGATTTATTTCTCAAAAGATACCCTATACTCTTTATGAGCACAGAAGCACAAGCGTTAAAACAAAACACAGTTTAAAATACACAAAAGTTGCACGAATATGGATGAGCCCTAGGGGCCACCTAAACCATATACTAAATAAGTGGTAAAAGAGATGCCACTTGGTCAGGAAAGAGGCCTAGGGCCTGGGGAATCGCTGGAGCTGTTCGGGACTAACAGTGAAGAAGTCGGGAAAGGCCCGCGGGACTCGGGTACAGTGTTTAAAGTGCACGCATTCACCAATGCAAAGTCTTTATTTTTTATTTTTATTGGATTTGTGTAGCAGGATAGACAAACAAAAAAAAAAAAAAAAAAGAAACGCAAAAAAATAAAACTTAATAGTAAACTTACAAATACATGTCTTCAAATAGTTCATTCCATGGCTTATATACATTTTCTTATCAACAAAAAACATTAAACACCGCTGAATTAATTATGTCCTGTTAGTTCTCCAATTAGTTACCGGGGCCCAAATCCGTTCACCCATGACTCGCTTCCTAATACCTTTAGATTCATATAAACATACTTCAATATTATGGATCCTCAACAATCTAGTTAGCCACATTTGAAAAGATGGTGGGTTTACATCTTTCCATCCTGCCGAAATCAGTACACGAAAAACTGCCACAAAAATAAACATCAAAGCAACTTCATCTTCCCCTAGTTTTAAATTTGCATCTACACCAAAAATCATCAATGTCGGGGATAATAGGATGTTGTGGCCAGTTAAAATATCCCAGAATCTCCCTATCTCATTTTTAATGGTCTCAAGACATATACAGGAGAAAAACATATGCAGTAAGTCCGCTTGATCCTCATTACAGCGGGGGCATTTATCATTTTCAGTCAATCCCCAAGCATATAGTTTTGATGGTGTATGATACAAATTAAAAACTGTTTTATAATGTTGTGCGCGTAGGTTAGATGCTCTTAATACCCGTTTATTCATTACCAGAGCAAGGTCTAGATCTACCTCTGGGTCATTTAATTTGGAAGACCAGTTAGTTTCAATCTTTTCAATATCGCCAGGAAAGACTTCCAATAAACAGCTATAAATAGTTTTAATCTTATTTCTATCCTTTTCTAGAATCTTAATCAGTGGCAGTTCCTGAGGGGTAAAAGCTCTCGGTCTTAAAGATTTTATAGTACGGGCTAATTGGCCGTATAGAAGCCAATGACTCCTAGGAATGCCATATTTATTCTGGAGTACCTCAAATCCCAAAACCTTGCCTTCTTCCGTTATATCTCCCAGGGTAAAAATTCCCATTCTTTCCCACATCATAAAATTCCTATCGTCTCTCAGTTGAAAAAAGATACTAGAATTACGTAACAGTAAGTGAGGGTTAATTCTTGAAACATGAAAAAATTTTAGAACAGTATTCCATGTCTGCCACATGCTAAACAGAGTTTTTAATCGAGTTTTTTTGTAGAATTTCCGCATTAATTCCCTCCGAAACAGCCCTGGCGCTCTATCACCCATAAGCATTCTAAAGATTGGGATAGGATTTTCTTCTAATAAGGATCCAGTTCTTACCTGAGCTTTTGACTGTACTAAAATTTGCATTTGAATCAAGAGGCATGACCAATGATACAGCCGCAAATTCGGTAAGGCCAACCCACCCCTATCTTGCGAGAGGGACATATGGTTCGGGCAATGTATGTAGAACCAAGAGCTAGAGTGTTGGTAAATGGTGAGAAATCAGGGATAATAAACATCAGGAGAGGGACGCGGCAGGGCTGCCCATGCTCCCCGATTCTATTTGCCTTGTACATTGACCCGCTAATTCAGGAGATCTTGGCCAATCCAAGAATTGAACCAGTTGATCATAATGGATACTCTAATAAGATCCTGGCGTATGCGGATGATTTAGCTGTGATCACTACCAATCCGCAACAGGCACTACCTATTCTGATCAAAATGGCAAAAGTCTTTGGTTCAAATTCTGGTTATCAGCTAAATGATACAAAGACCCAGATTATTTGTTCCAAAAACATAATTAAGACTGATTATAGATATGTAGAATCCGCAACGTATTTGGGTGTAAAGATTCATGCCTCAGTGGAAAAAATAGTTGAGGAGAATTACATCCCCTTAATAAATGCTATCGATAAGGAATTAAGGAGAATTGATGTGTTTCACCTTTCTCTGATAGGGAGGGTTAATGCTCTTAAAATGTTAATGTTTCCTCGAGTATTGTACTTATTTAGAGCAATTCCATTACTAATTGAAGAAAAAATCCTGAAAAAGCTGGAGTCCACATTTATAAGATTTATATGGCACTATGGCAGGATAAGGCGATCCACTCACCAATGCAAAGTCTATGGTGCGTAAAAAGTACAAAGTTAGTTAGAAAGGAACCTTCCGAGTTACCTAGAGGAATGAAACTTGAGACACAGACCCTAGAGATGTGTACCAGTGTGGGAACACTGGCGGAGCTGAGTTACCTCACCCACAGGAAGCGGGTGCACAGGGTCGAAGTAGTGTCGGTTTCGTCACGCTGGTCGATGGTGCTTGGAGCTGAAGATGCTGCAGGCGACTCGAGGTGAAGAGTTCCGGTGGATCCAAGGGTGGATCTGAAGTCGTGAAGACCTGAAAGCAGAGGGGACAATGTTCAAAGTCACTAGCCAGTGACTACCGTGGAACCAGAGTGGAACCAGGCGATGTTGGGTGCAAACAGGCGTCAAGGTGTAGCTTCTCTCTGCAGCCATGTGGACACGAGGGGTCGAAGACGTCCAGGAGTCGGTCACGAGCTGTCCCACGCAGGCTTCTCGCTGATGGCGGTGTCGGCAACCGGATGGAAGCAAACAGGCTTTGGCTAATGCAAGCCACGCAGGAATCAAGAAAGGCTTTTCACTCGGACCAGCAAGGTCAGAGCGGGTGCTCCTTTTCACAGGAGCAGGGGCAAGTCTGGAGCAACCAGACCTGCAGTGAAAATTGTAGATTTCGTCGCCAAGATGGCCGCTAGCCACGTGGCAAGTGGCCGGGATGGCATGTCGAGTGGCACGGTGCAAAAGGGCCCCACGCAGATCGTGGAGTTGCTGGGGGGATGATCTTTGGTGCAAAGGCTGCTCGAGGTTAGGGCTTATTAAACCTCAAAGCACGGCGTCAAGGGTGCCTCTGAGGCTGCGCAGTCAGCTTTTCAGGGGTCTTCCAAGATGTCCGGTCCCACGTCTCTCGGTGCCTCCACGGGTCCCTTCTTTGCAGGGACTGTGGATCGGGCGGTGAGAAGTCTGGGAGTCTGGGTCTTGTCAGGCTCTGGGCTCGGGCTCCGGCGGGAGGCGGCGGCAAAGCAGACGTCGAGTTGCTGGTTGGTGCCTGTGTTCACAGGGTGGTCACTCCTTGGCCACAAGGGAGATTCTCTTCCGTCTTCTGTGCAGCAGAATGTCGAAGTCCAGTCTTCTTCTTTATTTCAAGTTGATTCAGGATGATCTGAAGTCTCAGGACACAGCTCCCACTCTTATTCGAATCTGGGGGGCCGGATCACCTACTAGGTCCCTCCTCTGGGTGGAACCAGGAAGGGGAGTGGTTACACCCCCTTTCCTTTGTCCAGTTTCACGCCAGGACTGGGGCAGGAAATCCCCAGCACCGGTTTGAACTGGCCTCTGCACGGGGACACCTTGTGTGCCCCAGGCATGTCTGATTTTATTCAGCCCTGTCCTACCCAATACACAAAATCCTGTCTGGGGTGGTGCTAGCACCTCCCAAGGCAGGAAACCCTTTGTCCAAGCTGCCCTCAGACTTGTGTCTGTGGTGGCAGCATCCATTTTGAGATGCTAAGGCTCTGTTTAACTTTAACCGGGGTTCAGGCTAGGTACATGTCGTGTCCCTCTAGAAGGGGGAATGCTACCCCCGTCGCCAGAACTGGTGAGGGGGTAGTATTCCAATTCGTATGACACCTTACTCGACATGTTTTGATAAAGCCAAACCTAAGATAGCATTTAACCGCGAGGATTATAATGCACTTAAGAGTATATGGTATGGCAGTATCATGAAACAGCTAAAGGACATGGTTCCGAAAGCTGCAGACGGGCTCAGCTCATGCCAGGGCACCATCTCACATATTTCCAAGCACTCTGCCTCCAGGATTGATGAGGCCTTCCATAGGAGTGGCTGATAGGAACATATGTGTCCATTTTAGGTTAGGTATAGGCATACTACACCTAAGTAAGGGGTGGTTACACCGACTTACCCCAGCTGAGTGATCAGCCAGTTGTGTCAAATATAGAGGCCAGGCCAGGGGTGGCATAATACATGCTGCAGCCCCTGGTAGGCCTTGGAAGCACCTATGCCCTGGGTACCTGGGTACACTGTTACAGGGGCCAATAAGGTGAACCAGTTCCAATTGTGTATGTACCTAAGGTACATGGAGTCCATTTTAAGGAGAGAGCAATTAGCCTGGGGCCCTGAATAGCAGGATCCCAGGCCAACTATGTAAAAAACCAGCTAAACACCAGGCAAAAAGTTTGGGGGTAACCATAGTCAGATATCCACCTTCCTACATAACCCCCCCCAAACGAAAGGAGATAAGGCTATCCTTGACCAGGTAAGCCTATATTGCCTAAGAGGCCATATAAGGAAGTACCAGCTCTGGCTTGGTTACCCCCTGTCTCATGGTCCACTAAGCAATCCCTCACCCTAAGCGTATCTGAGGGTCTCCACCATAGGGAATCTCTACCTGTGGTGTGTCTTTGCAAAGTTAAAGGCTGGTGTTGGGATGGAGTACTGAAGTGAGATTCCTCTGTAGGACTCAGCTTCCTCCAATCACTCTCCACCATGTGTGCCTTTCTTTATTTGACTGAGTTGCACTGTGCTCTCAGGGTCAACCTCTGGCTACCTAAAGCTGGAGGCTGGGTCCCTCTTGTTGGCTTACTGGAGGGGCAGCTCAGGTTTGGGCCCTTGGGGTCCAAGGCTTGGCTGTGCCCAAAAGAATCCATCTGTGGGAGGCCCCTAACTACTGTTAAGGGGGCTCCCTCAGGAGTTTTTAAAGTTTTCACCTCACTAGGGCTACTAGTTACGGTGCCCCTAATCTGTTGATGGGCGTGCTTTATTTGACAGGGGCCCCTTTGAGGCTCACTGTCCTTCTTGTCCTCTGCAGCCCTGGGCTGAGTAAGGCAAGGTAGAGAGGGGCAGGATACCTGCTCCAGACTGGGTCCCACCTGAGAAGGGTCCACTGCCATCAGAGGCTCTGTCAGGCCAGGCCTAACAACCTCTGGGACAGTTCCTTCATCAGGGGTAAGATCAGTTCCCTGAGGAGGCTGATCCTTTCCTAAAGTCTGGTGGGAGGGAGATTTCTCTTCCTCCTCAATGCTCTCAGTTTGGGTGGAGTGATCCATCATTTCAGGCTTCACTACCCAGGTATCAGTTTGAGTTTGGGCTGTGGCCATCACAGCCCCACCAACCTTTTCAGGAGGAGACTCAGTTTGGGTATGAGCTGCTATCATAACTGCTCTGCTAATCTTTTCAGGAGGGAAGTTAGCTAAAGATGGGGCTGAGATTTGCTCAGCCCTACCAACCTTTTCAGGAAGGACATCTTGGATTGGGGCTGTAACCATCACAGCCCCACTAACCTTTCCATGGAGATTTACCATTTTAGAATGGGTTTGTTGTTCAACCTCAGCCCAGGCTGAGATTTCCAAATCATTCCCCAGTAGACAATCTACAGGCAAGTTTGATGACACTGCCACTCTCTTTGGGCCAGTGACACCTCCCCAGCTAAGATTTACTACTGCCATGGGGTGGTTGGTTTCTATTCCATCAATGTTGGTTACCTGATATGTGGCATCAGGTAAAAGTTGCCTTGAGGGGACTAGACATTCAGCCAACATGGTGATGCTAGCCCCTGTGTCTCTAAAGGCCTCAACTTTCAAGCCATTGATGAGGGGCTCCTGTCTATACTTGCTCAAAGTGTTTGGGCAAGCAGTGAAATTGGCAAACCCCATGCCAGTCTCATAGACAAGAGTATCTGAGGTAGGGTACCTGGTTAGGCCAGAATCCACCTGTCCTCCAAAAGTAAACCCAGCCAGATTCCTGGGTGTGCTCCCACTTCCTGGGGGATTACTGCTGACAGTAACAGGAGGTGTTGGAGCTGGCTTTGGAGGTATATTCTCTTTATTGCCATTCTTGGGACAACAGCTGTCTGTTTTCTAATGCCCAACCTGTTTACAGACATGACAATAAGGCTTTTTCTGGGTTGAAGAAGTGTCTTGGGACCCACCCCCATCCTTGGAGTTTTGGGGCCCTGGGGAAGTCTTTTCCTTACTTTTTTCCCCACCCTTCTCTTGAGGCTTGGTAGTCTCTTTCTTTTGGTCACCACCCTGGTTCTTAGGCCTGATCCTGGTTCTGACCCATTTGTCTGCCCTCCTACCCAATTCTTGTGGGGAGGTCAGATCAGAGTCAACCAGGTGCTGATGTAGAAGCTGATTTTGACAATTACTTAAGATTTGCTCTCTCATAATTAAATTATACAATCCTGTATAGTCAGTAACCTTACTTCCCAGCAACCAGCCCTCCAGAGCCTTAGTGGCACATTCAACAAATTCAGACCAGTCCTGAGTCTGTGTCTTCTGGGTATCTCTGAACATTATCCTGTACTGTTCAGTGGTTAAGCCTAACCCATCAATCAGAGCACTCTTCAGGACCAGGTAGTTTCTAGAATCCTCATCACTAACTGTGAGGAGTCTGTCTCGGCCTCTACCTTCAAAGGAGAGCCACAAGATTGCTGCCCACTGCTCCTGAGGGACCTGCTGTACTTTGCAAGCTCTCTCAAATGCAGTCATCCACTTGTGGATATCATTCCCAACTTTGTAGGGGGGCACAATCTTACTCAGGTTTCTAATGTCATAGGACCTGTCTTTATCCTTAGGGATATTGCTGCCACCAGTGGATCCTAATCCACTCTCTCTAGGCTGCCTTGCTCTAGCAAGTTTCTCTTTGGCCAGGGCAACTTCTAATTCTTGTCTCTGGATCCTAAGTTCAGCCTCTCTCATTTTGGCCTCATGTTCCCTTCTCTGAGGGCTAGTCAACTCCCTTCTGGAGTTGCCATGAGAACCTCTAGAAACATGGGAAGTATTGGAGTCACCTGAGTGATTCCTCCTCCTCCTATGCTCTTGGTTAAGTCCATTTGGGGGTCTGAATGGGTTGGACCCACCTTCAGTCCCAAATAAGCTGAAGTTAGCCGGGTTAAGCCTGCTGACTAACACCTGGCTATTTCTACCATCATCAGAATCACTTTCTTCCTCCTCCTCCTCCTCTTCTTCTTCCTCAGTCGGAGCATTCCCAGGGGTCTGGTCTTCCTCAACTATCTGGATGACAAGGGCAGGGGTATCAGAAGTATCATCTTCAGAGGGAGAAGCCTCCTAACCAGTCCCTGAGGGGCCTGGTTTGGGGTTCTTTAGAGCTTCAGACTGGTCTAATAGCTCTCTGAGGTGTCCTGCTGTAGGAGTAGGACCTGTTTTGATTCCTCTCATGGAACACAGTTGCCTCAGTTCCTTAAATGGAAAGATAGCAAATTTGGATGGTGCCTTTGGAGGGTCACTCTCAACAGAGATGGGTCCAGTGGATCCCTCTGCTCCAGACATTGCTCTAGTGTGGTGGATGTGTTGCAATCTACCTACATTTCTGTTTTCCTACAGAACCTATCTAGTAGTTGTAGTCAGGGTGTGCTACTCCCTATCCTCTACAACAACTAAGTTCAGTAGAACTTAAGTATATCTAGTCTTGTTTTAGTGTACCTATCAGGTACCTGTATGATCTTTCAAATGATATTTTCAAAGATTGTAATGGTAAAACAACAGCAAGCTCAAATCCCAATCCGCTGCTCACCAATGTGAGAAGTTGGCCTGGTATATGATGCTCACTAGTTCTAGTGATCACCTTGTACCATGCCAAGCAACCCTTATGGTGCAGGTTGTAAAGTCAACCTTATAGACAAGCTATCCTAGGGGTAGCATGGACTAAGCAGTCTTAGGCTAAACTCTGTAAAGGCATGTGAAGCAAGCTGTTTTACCATACACAATCCCTTGAATACCAAATGAAAGGACACCACACAGATATATATTGAAAATATATATAGATGTATTTCTCAAAAGATACCCTATACTCTTTATGAGCACAGAAGCACAAGCGTTAAAACAAAACACAGTTTAAAATACACAAAAGTTGCACGAATATGGATGAGCCCTAGGGGCCACCTAAACCATATACTAAATAAGTGGTATAAGAGATGCCACTTGGTCAGGAAAGAGGCCTAGGGCCTGGGGAATCGCTGGAGCTGTTCGGGACTAACAGTGAAGAAGTCGGGAAAGGCCCGCGGGACTCGGGTGCAGTGTTTAAAGTGCACGCATTCACCAATGCAAAGTCTATGGTGCGTAAAAAGTACAACGTTAGTTAGAAAGGAACCTTCCGAGTGACCTAGAGGAATGAAACTTGAGACACAGACCCTAGAGATGTGTACCAGTGTGGGAACACTGGCGGAGCTGAGTTACCTCACCCACAGGAAGAGGGTGCACAGGGTCGAAGTAGTGTCGGGTTTCGTCACGCTGGTCGATGGTGCTTGGAGCTGAAGATGCTGCAGGCGACTCGAGGTGAAGAGTTCGGGTGGATCCAAGGGTGGATCTGAAGTTGTGAAGACCTGAAAGCAGAGGGGACAATGTTCAAAGTCACTAGCCAGTGACTACCGTGGAACCAGAGTGGAACCAGGCGATGTCGGGTGCAAACAGGCGTCGAGGTGTAGCTTCTCTCTGCAGCCACGTGGACACGAGGGGTCAAAGACGTCCAGGAGTCGGTCACGAGCTGTCCCACGCAGGCTTCTCGCTGTTGGCGGTGTCGGCAACCGGATGGAAGCAAACAGGCCTTGGCTAATGCAAGCCACGCAGGAATCAAGAAAGGCTTGTCACTCGGACCAGCAAGGTCAGAGCGGGTGCTCCTTTTCACAGGAGCAAGGGCAGGTCTGGAGCAACCAGACCTGCAGTGAAAGTTGTAGATTTCGTCACCAAGATGGCCACTAGCCGCGTGGCAAATGGACGGGATGGCGCGTCGAGTGGCACAGTGCAAAAGGGCCCCACGCAGATCGTGGAGATGCTGGGGGGCTGATCTTCGGCGCAAAGGCTGCTCGAGGTTGGGGCTTCTCAAACCCCATAGCACAGCGTCGTTGGGGTCTTCCAAGATGTCCGGTCCCACGTCTCTCGGTGCCTCCACGGGTCCCTTCTTTGCAGGGACTGTGGAACGGGCGGTGAGAAGTCTGGGAGTCTGGGTCTTGTCAGGCTCTGGGCTCGGGCTCCGGCGGGAGGCGGCAGCAAAGCAGACATCGAGTTGCTGGTTGGTGCCTGTGTTCACAGGGTGGTCACTCCTTGGCCGCAAGGGAGATTATCTTCCGTCTTCTGAGCAGCAGAATGTCGAAATCCAGTCTTCTTCTTTATTTCAAGTTGATTCAGGATGATCCGAAGTCTCAGGACACAGCTCCCACTCTTATTCGTATCTGGGGGGCCGGATCACCTACTAGGTCCCTCCTCTGGGTGGAACCAGGAAGGGGGGTGGTTACACCCCCTTTCCTTTGTCCAGTTTCGCGCCAGGACTGGGGCAGGAAAGCCCCAGCACCGGTTTGAACTGGCCTATGCACAGGGACACCTTGTGTGCCCCAGGCATGTCTGATTCTATTCAGCCCTGTCCTACCCAATACACAAAATCCTGTCTGGGGTGGTGCTAGCACCTCCCAAGGCAGGAAACCCTTTGTCCAAGCTGCCCTCACTGGAAGGACTCCCAGCAGCAGGAGGTCAGACTTGTGTCTGTGGTGGCAGCATCCATTTTGAGATGCTAAGGCTCTGTTTAACTTTAACCGGGGTTCAGGTTAGGTACATGTCGTGTCCCTCTAGAAGGGTGGAATGCTACCCCCGTCGCCAGAATTGGCGAGGGGGTAGTATTCCAATTCGTATGACACCTTACTCGACATGTTTTGATAAATCCAAACCTAAGATAGCATTTAACCGCGAGGATTATAATGCACGTAAGAGTATATGGTATGGCAGTATCATGAAACAGCTAAAGGACATGGTTCCGAAAGCTGCAGACAGGCTCAGCTCATGCCAGAGCACCATCACACATATTTCCAAGCACTCTGCCTTCAGGATTGATGAGGTCTTCCATAGGAGTGGATGATAGGAATATATGTGTCCATTTTAGGTTAGGTATAGGCATACTACACCTAAGTAAGGGGTGGTAACACCGACTTACCCCAGCTGAGTGATCAGCCAGTTGTGTCAAATATAGAGGCCAGGCCAGGGGTGGCATAATACATGCTGCAGCCCCTGGTAGGCCTTGGAAGCACCTATGCCCTGGGTACCTGGGTACACTGCTACAGGGGCCAATAAGGTGAACCAGTTCCAATTCTGTATGTACCTAAGGTACATGGAGTCCATTTTAAGGAGAGAGCAATTAGCCTGGGGCCCTGAATAGCAGGATCCCAGGCCAACTATGTCAAAAACCAGCTAAACACCAGGCAAAAAGTTTGGGGGTAACCATAGTCAGATATCCACCTTCCTACATAACCCCCCCCAAACGAAAGGGGATAAGGCTATCCTTGACCAGGTAAGCCTATATTGCCTAAGTGGCCATATAAGGAAGTACCAGCTCTGGATTGGTTACCCCCTGTCTCATGGTCCACTAAGCAATCCCTCACCCTAAGGGTATCTGAGGGTCTCCACCATAGGGAATCTCTACCTGTGGTGTGTCTTTGCAAAGTTAAAGGCTGGTGTTGGGATGGAGTACTGAAGTGAGATTCCTCTGTAGGATTCAGCTTCCTCCAATCACTCTCCACCATGTGTGCCTTTCTTTCTTTGACTGAGTTGCACTGTGCTCTCAGGGTCAACCCCTGGCTACCTAAAGCTGGAGGCTGGGTCCCTCTTGTTGGCTTACTGGAGGGACAGCTCAGTTTTGGGCCTTTGGGGTCCCAGGTTTGGCCGTGCCCAACAGAATCCATCTGTGGGAGGTCCCTAACTACTTTTAAGGGGGCTCCCTCAGGAGTTTTTAAAGTTTTCACCTCACTAGGGCTACTAGTTACGGTGCCCCTAATCTGTTGATGGGGGTGCTTTATTTGACAGGGGCCCCTTTGGGGCTCACTGTCCTTCTTGTCCTCCGCAGCCCTGGGCTGAGTAAGGCAAGGTAGAGAGGGGCAGGATACCTGCTCCAGACTGGTCCCACCTGAGAAGGGTCCACTGCCATCAGAGGCTCTGTCAGGCCAGGCCTAACAACCTCTGGGACAGTTCCTTCATCAGGGGTAAGATCAGTTCCCTGAGGAGGCTGATCCTTTCCTAAAGTCTGGTGCGAGGGAGATTTCTCTTCCTCCTCAATGCTCTCAGTTTGGGTGGAGTGATCCATCATTTCAGGCTTCACTACCCAGGTATCAGTTTGAGTTTGGGCTGTGGCCATCACAGCCCCACCAACCTTTTCAGGAGGAGACTCAGTTTGGGTATGAGCTGTTATCATAACTGCTCTGCTAATCTTTTCAGGAGGGAAGTTAGCTAAAGATGGGGCCGAGATTTGCTCAGCCCTACCAACCTTTTCAGGAAGGACATCTTGGATTGGGGCTGTAACCATCACAGCCCCACTAACCTTTCCATGGAGATTTACCATTTTAGAATGGGGTTGTTGTTCAACCTCAGCCCAGGCGGAGATTTCCAAATCATTCCCCAGTAGACAATCTACAGGCAAGTTTGATGACACTGCCCCTCTCTTTGGGCCAGTGACACCTCCCCAGCTAAGATTTACTACTGCCATGGGGTGATTGGTTTCTATTCCATCAATGTTGGTTACCTGATATGTGGCATCAGGTAAAAGTTGCCTTGAGGGGACTAGACATTCAGCCAACATGGTGATGCTAGCCCCTGTGTCTCTAAAGGCCTCAACTTTCAAGACATTGATGAGGGGCTCCTGTCTATACTTGCTCAAAGTATTTGGGTAAGCAGTGAAATTGGCAAACCCCATGCCAGTCTCATAGACAAGAGTATCTGAGGTAGGGGACCTGGTTAGGCCAGAATCCACCTGTCCTCCAAAAGTAAACCCACCCAGATTCCTGGGTGTGCTCCCACTTCCTGGGGGATTACTGCTGACAGTAACTGGAGGTGTTGGAGCTGGCTTTGGAGGTATATTTTCCTTATTGTTATTCCTGGGACAACTGCTATCAGTTTTCCAGTGGGTAGGCTGTTTACAGACATGGCAATAAGGTTTCTTCTGGTCAGAGGAAGTGTTTTGGGACCCACCCCCATCCTTGGAGTTTTGGGGCCCTGGGGAAGTCTTTTCCTTACTTTTATCCCCACCCTTCTCTTGAGGCTTGGTAGTTTCTTTCTTTTGGTCACCACCCTGGTTCTTAGGCCTGATCCTGGTTCTGACCCATTTGTCTGCCCTCCTACCCAATTCTTGTGGGGAGGTCAGATCAGAGTCAACCAGGTGCTGATGTAGAAGCTGATTTTGACAATTACTTAAGATTTGCTCTCTCATAATTAAATTATACAATCCTGTATAGTCTGTAACCTTACTTCCCAGCAACCAGCGCTCCAGAGCCTTAGTGGCACATTCAACAAATTCAGACCAGTCCTGAGTCTGTGTCTTCTGGGTATCTCTGAGCATTAACCTGTACTGTTCAGTGGTTAAGCCTAACCCATCAATCAGAGCACTCTTCAGGACCAGGTAGTTTCTAGAATCCTCATCACTAACTGTGAGGAGTCTGTCTCGGCCTCTACCTTCAAAGGAGAGCCACAAGATTGCTGCCCACTGCTCCTGAGGGACCTGCTGTACTTTGCAAGCTCTCTCAAGTGCAGTCATCCACTTGTGGATATCATCCCCAACTTTGTAGGGGGGCACAATCTTACTCAGGTTTCTAATGTCATAGGACCTGTCTTTATTCTTAAGGATATTGCTGCCACCAGTGGTTTCTAACCCACTCTCTCTAGGCTGCCTTGCTCTAGCAAGTTTCTCTTTGGCCAGGGCAACTTCTAATTCTTGTCTCTGGATCCTAAGTTCAGTCTCTCTCATTTTGGCCTCATGTTCCCTTCTCTGAGGGCTAGTCAACTCCCTTCTGGAGTTGCCATGAGAACCTTTAGAAACATGGGAGGTATTGGAGTCACCTGAGTTATTCCTCCTCCTCCTATGCTCCTGGTTAAGTCCATTTGGGGGTCTGAATGGGTTGGACCCACCTTCAGTCCCAAATAAGCTTAAGTTAGCCTGGTTAAGCCTGCTGACTAACACCTGGCTATTTCTACCATCATCAGAATCACTGTCTTCCTCCTCCTCCTCCTCTTCTTCTTCCTCAGTCGGAGTATTCCCAGGGGTCTGGTCTTCCTCAACTATCTGGATGACAAGGGCAGGGGTATCAGAAGTATCATCTTCAGAGGGAGAAGCCTCCTAACCAGTCCCTGAGGGGCCTGGTTTGGGGTTCTTTAGAGCTTCAGACTGGTCTAATAGCTCTCTGAGGTGTCCTGCTGTAGGAGTAGGACCTGTTTTGATTCCTCTCATGGAACACAGTTGCCTCAGTTCCTTAAATGGAAAGATAGCAAATTTGGATGGTGCCTTTGGAGGGTCACTCTCAACAGAGATGGGTCCAGTGGATCCCTCTGCTCCAGACATTGCTCTAGTGTGGTGGATGTGTTGCAATCTACCTACAGTTCTGTTTTCCTACAGAACCTATCTAGTAGTTGTAGTCAGGGTGTGCTACTCCCTATCCTCTACAACAACTAAGTTCAGTAGAACTTAAGTATATCTAGTCTTGTTTTAGTGTACCTATCAGGCACCTGTATGATCTTTCAAATGATATTTTCAAAGATTGTAATGGTAAAACAACAGCAAGCTCAAATCCCACCACTGCTCACCAATGTGAGAAGTTGGCCTGGTATATGATGCTCACTAGTTCTAGTGATCACCTTGTACCATGCCAAGCAACCCTTATGGTGCAGGTTGTAAAGTCAACCTTATAGACAAGCTATCCTAGGGGTAGCATGGACTAAGCAGTCTTAGGCTAAACTCTGTAAAGGCATGTGAAGCAAGCTGTTTTACCATACACAATCCCTTGAATACCAAGTGAAAGGACACCACACAGATATATATTGAAAATATATATAGATTTATTTCTCAAAAGTTACCCTATACTCTTTATGAGCACAGAAGCACAAGCGTTAAAACAAAACACAGTTTAAATACACAAAAGTTGCACGAATATGGATGAGCCCTAGGGGCCACCTAAACCATATACTAAAATAGTGGTATAAGAACCACTATGAGGAAAGTGAAGAGGCCTAGGGCCTGGGGAATCGCTGGAGCTGATCAGGACTAGCAGTGAAGAAGTCGGGAAAGGCCCGCGGGACTCGGTGCAGTGCGGAAAGTGCACGCAATACCAATGCAATGTCAATGGTGCGTAAAAAGTACAAAGTTAGTTAAAAAGGAACCTTCCGAGTGACCTAGAAGGATGAAACTTAAGACACAGGCCCTAGAGGTGTGTACCAGTGTGGGAACACCGGCGGAGCTGAGTTACCTCACCCACAGGAAGCGGGTGCACAGGGTCGAAGTAGTGTCGGGTTTCGTCACGCTGGTCGATGGTGCTTGGAGCTGAAGATGCTGCAGGCGACTCGAGGTGAAGAGTTCCGGTGGATCCAAGGGTGGATCTGAAGTTGTGAAGACCTGAAAGCAGAGGGGACAATGTTCAAAGTCACTAGCCAGTGACTACCGTGGAACAAGAGTGGAACCAGGCGATGTTGGGTGCAAACAGGCGTCGAGGTGTAGCTTCTCTCTGCAGCCACGTGGACACAAGGGGTCGAAGACATCCAAGAGTCGGTCACGAGCTGTCACACGCAGGCTTCTCGCTGTTGGTGGTGTCGGCAACCGGATGGAAGCAAACAGGCCTTGGCTAATGCAAGCCACGCAGGAATCAAGAAAGGCTTGTCACTCGGACCAGCAAGGTCAGAGAAGGTGCTCCTTTTCACAGGAGCAAGGGCAGGTCTGGAGCAACCAGACCTGCAGTGAAAGTTGTAGATTTTGTTGCCAAGATGGCCACAAGCCGCGTGGCAATTGGACGGGATGGCGCGTCAAGTGGCACAGTGCAAAAGGGCCCCACGCAGATCGTGGAGAAGCTGGGGGGCTGATCTTCGGCGCAAGGGCTGCTTGAGGTTGGGGCTTCTCAAACCCCAAAGCACAGCGTCGAGGGTGCCTCTGATGCTGCGCAGTCAGCTTTTTGGGGGTCTTCCAAGATGTCCGGTCCCACGTATCTCGGTGCCTCCACGGGTCCCTTCTTTGCAGGGACTGTGGATCGGGCGGTGAGAAGTCTGGGAGTCTGGGTCTTGTCAGGCTTTGGGCCCGGGCTCTGGCGGGAGGCGGCGGCAAAGCAGACGTCGAGTTGCTGGTTGGTGCCTGTTTTCACAGGGTGGTCACTCCTTGGCCACAAGGGAGATTCTCTTCCGTCTTCTGAGCAGCAGAATGTCGAAGTCCAGTCTTCTTCTTTATTTCAAGTTGATTCAGGATGATCTGAAGTCTCAGGACACAGCTCCCATTCTTATTCGAATCTGGGGGGCCGGATCACCTACTAGGTCCCTCCTCTGGGTGGAAACAGGAAGGGGGGTGGTTACACCCCCTTTCCTTTGTCCAGTTTCGCGCCAGGACTGGGGCAGGAGAGCCCCAGCACCGGTTTGAACTGGCCTATGCACAGGGACACCTTGTGTGCCCCAGGCATGTCTGATTCTATTCAGCCCTGTCCTACCCAATACACAAAATCCTGTCTGGGGTGGTGCTAGCACCTCCCAAGGCAGGAAACACTTTGTCCAAGCTGCCCTCGCTGGAAGGACTCCCAGCAGCAGGAGGTCAGACTTGTGTCTGTGGTGGCAGCATCCATTTTGAGATGCTAAGGCTCTGTTTAACTTTAACCGGGGTTCAGGTTAGGTACATGTCGTGTCCCTCTAGAAGGGTGGAATGCTACCCCCGTCGCCAGAATTGGTGAGGGGGTAGTATTCCAATTCGTATGACACCTTACTCGACATGTTTTGATAAAGCCAAACCTAAGATAGCATTTAACCGCGAGGATTATAATGCACTTAAGAGTATATGGTATGGCAGTATCATGAAACAGCTAAAGGACATGGTTCCGAAAGCTGCAGACAGGCTCAGCTCATGCCAGAGCACCATCTCACATATTTCCAAGCACTCTGCCTCCAGGATTGAAGAGGCCTTCCATAGGAGTGGCTGATAGGAATATATGTGTCCATTTTAGGTTAGGTGTAGGCATACTACACCTAAGTAAGGGGTGGTTACACCGACTTACCCCAGCTGAGTGATCAGCCAGTTGTGTCAAATATAGAGGCCAGGCCAGGGGTGGCATAATACATGCTGCAGCCCCTGGTAGGCCTTGGAAGCACCTATGCCCTGGGTACCTGGGTACACTGCTACAGGGGCCAATAAGGTTAACCAGTTTCAATTGTGTATGTACCTAAGGTACATGGAGTCCATTTTAAGGAGAGAGCAATTAGCCTGGGGCCCTGAATAGCAGGATCCCAGGCCAACTAGGTCAAAAACCAGCTAAACACCAGGCAAAAAGTTTGGGGGTAACCATAGTCAGATATCCACCTTCCTACACCAAGTGGTTAAAAAAATTAGTTCTAAAGCAATCAAAAGGTGATGTTTGGTTTTGATGGACAAATGCCTTCCTTACCTCATTGAATTACTTTTTTTTCAATATGTTATTATGCGTCGGGACAATCACACAGCACTGGAAAGGCTGTGTTATGTATCTGAGAACCCACTCTGCTAGTAGGCAATGCTTTAATGATCATGTGTAGAAATAGAAAGAGGAAATAGGCGATATTTACCAAATAGAGTGAATGAAGCAAGTAAAAATGCGTAGTTCATTAATTGACAAATGATGGGAAAAAAAGGCCAGTGAGCACCCGCGGGACTAGAACCATTGAAAGGTTGAACAAGTTAAAAGATGTAAACTTGAGAAGGAACCGCTGGGCTATAGCTGACCCAACAGCAACATCTTTCTTCAAGCTATAACACAGTGAACATCAACTAGGGAATTAATGTACATTTTTTGAACTCTCAGGATAAACATATTGCACAAATTACTTTCATGTTATTGAAGCCATTAGCGATAAGGAATATATATTCTTCACTTTGAGCTACTCCTAAATTTTGGAATGGTGTTCAGCCTCAAATGAAGGTACAGACACCAGAAGCATTTATGGTATGAAAATCTTAACCCATGGAATTGTCTCTGTATTCAGATGAAGAACTCTGAACTTCTGTAAGGGGATGTGTTGTAGATCAGGCAGTCCATTGTTTGTGGCAGTCTGAGATTTGTAGCCATGATTTATTAACAGGATTAACAACAGAATTAAAAATCCTTCTGAGTGAGTAGTTTAACATTAAATTCAAATCACAGAATTCAATGTAAATGCAGCCAAAATTAGGTTTTGACATATTAAACCTGGAAACCCTGTCAGGTCTGCATCCCCAGCAGCAACAACTGTACATTGTCATAAACACCTGTCGTTGCAGTTGTTATCAATGTAGGAACCTTTTGCTAGGTGACTTTGTCAAACATTATGCAGTTCGTCAAAATTTTCAGGGTTCCTTTTTTGTAGAAGAAACCACTGCATTAGGATTTTATTTTTTAAAAAGAAACACAAATGATCCCAACACCATGCTGTGGGGTTATACATTTTTTCAAATTCATCACTGCACTGATATACCTTGTGGTGATGTGAAGTTGAAAAAACTGGAAGCCAACTAACGGTCCCCTCAAACAATGTTAAAGGGGGCTGCATGCATCACGTTACTCACTTGCTTATTCTATACCTAATACCTATGCATTCCAACAAATGATGTCAACTCATATAAAAGGTAATTTCCAATAGTTCTTATTACAGCAATATATAATGAGTCTACTTGAATTACTTAACTTGCTGTTAGTGTATTATGGTGAAAGCGTTATGTCATCATAGTGATACATTCTAGTTTAAGCTAGAATACTGACAATCTGGGAATATAGTTTCATAAGATTTAAAATTCTGTCTTCAACATTATCATCATTATTGCAACAGGCTTGTAAGTTAAAAAAGGTTTAAAAAATTAGTTCTAAAGCAATCAAAAGGTGATGTTTGGTTTTGATGGACAAATGCCTTCCTTACCTCATTGAATTACTTTTTTTCAATATGTTATTATGCGTCGGGACAATCACACAGCACTGGAAAGGCTGGGTTATGTAGCTGACAACCCACTCTGCTAGTAGGCAATGCTTTAATGATCATTTGTAGAAATAGAAAGAGGAAATAGGCGATATTTACCAAATAGAGTGAATGAAGCAAGTAAAGATGCGTAGTTCATTAATTGACAAATGATGGGAAAAAAAGGCCAGAGGGCACCCGCGGGACTAGAAGCATTGAAAGGTTGAACAAGTTAAATGATGTAAACTTGAGAAGGAACCGCTGGGCTATAGCTGACCCAACAGCAACATCTTTCTTCAAACTATAACACAGTGAACATCAACTAGGGAATTAATGTTAATTTTTTGAACTCTCAGGATAAACATATTGCACAAATTACTTTCATGTTATTGAAGCCATTAGCGATAAGGAATATATATTCTTCACTTTGAGCTACTCCTAAATATTGGAAGGGTGTTCAGACTCAAATGAAGGTAAAAACACCAGAAACATTTATTGTATGAAAATCTTAACCCATGGAATTGTCTCTGTATTCAGATGAAGAACTCTGAACTTCTGTAAGGGGATGTGTTGTAGATCAGGCATTCCATTGTTTGTGGCAGTCTGAGATTTGTAGCCGTGATTTATTAACAAGATTAACAACAGAATTAAAAATCCTTCTGAGTGAGTAGTTTAACATTAAATTCAAATCACAGAATTCAATGTAAATGCAGCCAAAATTAGGTTTTGACATATTAAACCTGGAAACCCTGTCAAGTCTGTATCCCCACTAGCAACAACTGTACATTGTCATAAACACCTGTCGTTGCAGTTGTTATCAATGTAGGAACATTTTGCTAGGTGACTTTGTCAAACATTATGCAGTTTGTCAACATTTTCAGGGTTCCTTTTTTGTAGAAGAAACCACTAAATTAGGATTTTATTTTTTAAAAGGAAACACAAATGATTCCAACACCATGCTGTGGGGTTATACATTTTTTAAAATTCATCACTGCACTGATATACCTTGTGGTGATGTGATGTTGAAAAAACTGGAAGCCAACTAAAGGTCCCCTCAAACAATGTTAAAGGAGGCTGCATGCATCACGTTACTCACTTGCTTATTCTATACCTAATACCTATGCATTCCAACAAATGATGTCAACTCATAAAAAAGGTAATTTCCAATAGTTCTTATTACAGCAATATATAATGAGTCTACTTGAAATACTTAACTTGCTGTTAGTGTATTATGGTGAAAGCGTTATGTTATGTCATCATAGTGATACATTCTAGTTTAAGCTAGAATACTGACAATATGGGAATTTAGTTTCATAAGATTTAAAATTCTGTCTTCAACATTATCATCATTATTGCAACAGGCTTGTAAGTTAAAAAATGTTTAAAAAATTAGTTCTAAAGCAATCAAAAGGTGATGTTTGGTTTTGATGGACAAATGCCTCCCTTACCTCATTGAATTACTTTTTTTCAATATGTTATTATGCGTCGGGACAATCACACAGCACTGGAAAGGCTGGGTTATGTAGCTGAGAACCCACTCTGCTAGTAGGCAATGCTTTAATGATCATTTGTAGAAATAGAAAGAGGAAATAGGCGATATTTACCAAATAGAGTGAATGAAGCAAGTAAAAATGCGTAGTTCATTAATTGACAAATGATGGGAAAAAAAGGCCAGAGAGCACCCGCGGTAGTTAAACCATTGAAAGGTTGAACAAGTTAAATGATGTAAACTTGAGAAGGAACCGCTGGGCTATAGCTGACCCAACAGCAACTTCTTTCTTCAAGCTATAACACAGTGAACATCAACTAGGGAATTCATGTTAATTTTTTGAACTCTCAGGATAAACATATTGCTCAAATTACTTTCATGTTATTGAAGCCATTAGCGATAAGGAATATATATTCTTCACTTTGAGCTACTCCTAAATATTGGAAGGGTGTTCAGCCTCAAATGAAGGTACACACACCAGAAACATTTATGGTATGAAAATCTTAACCCATGGCATTGTCTCTGTATTCAGATGAATAACTCTGAACTTCTGTAAGGGGATGTGTTGTAGATCAGTCAGTCCATTGTTTGTGGCAGTCTGAGATTTGTAGCCGTGATTTATTAACAGGATTAACAACAGAATTAAAAATGCTTCTGAGCGAGTAGTTTAACATTAAATTCAAATCACAGAATTCAATGTAAATGCAGCCAAAATTAGTTTTTGACATATTAAACCTGGAAACCCTGTCAGGTCTGCATCCCCAGCAGCAACAACTGTACATTGTCATAAACACCTGTCGTTGCAGTTGTTATCAATGTAGGAACATTTTGCTAGGTGACTTTGTCAAACATTATGCAGTTTGTCAACATTTTGAGGGTTACTTTTTTGTAGAAGAAACCACAAAATTAGGATTTTATTTTTTAAAAAGAAACACAAATGATTCCAACACCATGCTGTGGGGTTATACATTTTTTCAAATTCATCACTGCACTGATATACCTTGTGGTGATGTGAAGTTGAAAAAACTGGAAGCCAACTAACGGTCCCCTCAAACAATGTTAAAGGGGGCTGCATGCATCACGTTACTCACTTGCTTATTCTATACCTAATACCTATGCATTCCAACAAATGATGTCAACTCATAAAAAAGGTAATTTCCAATAGTTCTTATTACAGCAATATATAATGAGTCTACTTGAATTACTTAACTTGCTGTTAGTGTATTATGGTGAAAGCGTTATGTCATCATAGTGATACATTCTAGTTTAAGCTAGAATACTGACAATCGAGAATATAGTTTCATAAGATTTAAAATTCTGTCTTCAACATTATCATCATTATTGCAACAGGCTTGTAAGTTAAAAAAAGTTTAAAAAATTAGTTCTAAAGCAATCAAAAGGTGATGTTTGGTTTTGATGGAGAAATGCCTTCCTTACCTCATTGAATTACTTTTTTTCAATATGTTATTATGCGTCGGGACAATCACACAGCACTGGAAAGGCTGGGTTATGTAGCTGAGAACCCACTCTGCTAGTAGGCAATGCTTTAATGATCAATTGTAGAAATAGAAAGAGGAAATAGGCGATATTTACCAAATAGAGTGAATGAAGCAAGTAAAGATGCGTAGTTCATTAATTGACAAATGATGGGAAAAAAAGGCCAAAGAGCACCCGCGGGACTAGAACCATTGAAAGGGTGAACAAGTTAAATGATGTAAACTTGAGAAGGAACCGCTGGGCTATAGCTGACCCAACAGCAAAATCTTTCTTCAAGCTATAACACAGTGAACATCAACTAGGGAATTAATGTTAATTTTTTGAACTCTCAGAATAAACATATTGCACAAATTACTTTCATGTTATTGAAGCCATTAGCGATAAGGAATATATATTCTTCACTTTGAGCTACTCCTAAATATTGGAAGGGTGTTCAGCCTCAAATGAAGGTACAGACACCAGAAACATTTATAGTATGAAAATCTTAACCCATGGAATTGTCTCTGTATTCAGATGAAGAACTCTGAACTTCTGTAAGGGGATGTGTTGTAGATCAGGCATTCCATTGTTTGTGGCAGTCTGAGATTTGTAGCCGTGATTTATTAACAAGATTAACAACAGAATTAAAAATCCTTCTGAGTGAGTAGTTTAACATTAAATTCAAATCACAGAATTCAATGTAAATGCAGCCAAAATTAGGTTTTGACATATTAAACCTGGAAACCCTGTCAAGTCTGCATCCCCAGCAGCAACAACTATACATTGTCATAAACACCTGTCGTTGCAGTTGTTATCAATGTAGGAACATATTGCTAGGTGACTTTGTCAAAGATTATGCAGTTTGTCAACATTTTCAGGGTTCCTTTTTTGTAGGAGAAACCACTAAATTAGGATTTTATTTTTTAAAAAGAAACACAAATGATTCCAACACCATGCTGTGGGGTTATACATTTTTTCAAATGCATCACTGCACTGATATACCTTGTGGTGATGTGATGTTGAAAAAACTGGAAGCCAACTAAAGGTCCCCTCAAACAATGTTAAAGGGGGCTGCATGCATCACGTTACTCACTTGCTTATTCTATACCTAATACCTATGCATTCCAACAGATGATGTCAATTCATAAAAAAGGTAATTTCCAATAGTTCTTATTACAGCAATATATAATGAGTCTACTTGAAATACTTAACTTGCTGTTAGTGTATTATGGTGAAAGCGTTATGTTATGTCATCATAGTGATACATTCTAGTTTAAGCTAGAATACTGACAATATGGGAATTTAGTTTCATAAGATTTAAAATTCTGTCTTCAACATTATCATCATTGTTGCAACAGGCTTGTAAGTTAAAAAATGTTTAAAAAATTAGTTCTAAAGCAATCAAAAGGTGATGTTTGGTTTTGATGGACAAATGCCTTCCTTACCTCATTGAATTACTTTTCTTCAATATGTTATTATGCGTCGGGACAATCACACAGCACTGGAAAGGCTGGGTTATGTAGCTGAGAACCCACTCTGCTAGTAGGCAATGCTTTAATGATCATTTGTAGAAATAGAAAGAGGAAATAGGCGATATTTACCAAATAGAGTGAATGAAGCAAGTAAAAATGCGTAGTTCATTAATTGACAAATGATGGGAAAAAAAGGCCAGAGAGCACCCGCGGGACTAGAACCATTGAAAGGTTGAACAAGTTAAATGATGTAAACTTGAGAAGGAACCGCTGGGCTATAGCTGACCCAACAGCAACTTCTTTCTTCAAGCTATAACACAGTGAACATCAACTAGGGAATTAATGTTAATTTTTTGAACTCTCAGGATAAACATATTGCACAAATTACTTTCATGTTATTGAAGCCATTAGCGATAAGGAATATATATTCTTCACTTTGAGCTACTCCTAAATATTGGAAGGGTGTTCAGCCTCAAATGAAGGTACAGACACCAGAAACATTTATAGTATGAAAATCTTAACCCATGGAATTGTCTCTGTATTCAGATGAAGAACTCTGAACTTCTGTAAGGGGATGTGTTGTAGATCAGGCAGTCCATTGTTTGTGGCAGTCTGAGATTTGTAGCCGTGATTTATTAACAGGATTAACAACAGAATTAAAAATCCTTCCGAGTGAGTAGTTTAACATTACATTCAAATCACAGAATTCAATGTAAATGCAGCCAAAATTAGGTTTTGACATATTAAACCTGGAAACCCTGTCACGTCTGCATCCCCAGCAGCAACAACTGTACATTGTCATAAACACCTGTCGTTGCAGTTGTTATCAATGTAGGAACATTTTGCTAGGTGACTTTGTCAAACATTATGCAGTTTGTCAACATTTTCAGGGTCCCTTTTTTGTAGAAGAAACCACTAAATTAGGATTTTATTTTTTAAAAAGAAACACAAATGATTCCAACACCATGCTGTGGGGTTATACATTTTTTCAAATTCATCACTGCACTGATATACCTTGTGGTGATGTGAAGTTGAAAAAACTGGAAGCCAACTAACGGTCCCCTAAAACAATGTTAAAGGGGGCTGCATGCATCACGTTACTCACTTGCTTATTCTATACCTAATACCTATGCATTCCAACAAATGATGTCAACTCATAAAAAAGGTCATTTCCAATAGTTCTTATTACAGCAATATATAATGAGTCTACTTGAATTACTTAACTTGCTGTTAGTGTATTATGGTGAAAGCGTTATGTCATCATAGTGATACATTCTAGTTTAAGCTAGAATACTGACAATCTGGGAATATAGTTTCATAAGATTTAAAATTCTGTCTTCAACATTATCATCATTATTGCAACAGGCTTGTAAGCTAAAAAAGGTTTAAAAAATTAGTTCTAAAGCAATCAAAAGGTGATGTTTGGTTTTGATGGAGAAATGCCTTCCTTACCTCATTGAATTACTTTTTTTCAATATGTTATTATGCGTCGAGACAATCACACAGCACTGGAAAGGCTGGGTTATGTAGCTGAGAACCCACTCTGCTAGTAGGCAATGCTTTAATGATCATTTGTAGAAATAGAAAGAGGAAATAGGCGATATTTACCAAATAGAGTGAATGAAGCAAGTAAAGATGCGTAGTTCATTAATTGACAAATGATGGGAAAAAAAGTCCAGAGAGCACCCGCGGGACTAGAACCATTGATAGGGTGAACAAGTTAAATGATGTAAACTTGAGAAGGAACCGCTGGGCTATAGCTGACCCAACAGCAGCATCTTTCTTCAAGCTATAACACAGTGAACATCAACTAGGGAATTAATGTTAATTTTTTGAACTCTCAGAATAAACATATTGCACAAATTACTTTCATGTTATTGAAGCCATTAGCGATAAGGAATATATATTATTCACTTTGAGCTACTCCTAAATATTGGAAGGGTGTTCAGCCTCAAATGAAGGTACAGACACCAGAAACATTTATAGTATGAAAATCTTAACCCATGGAATTGTCTCTGTATTCAGATGAAGAACTCTGAACTTCTGTAAGGGGATGTGTTGTAGATCAGGCAGTCCATTGTTTGTGGCAGTCTGAGATTTGTAGCCGTGATTTATTAACAGGATTAACAACAGAATTAAAAATCCTTCTGAGTGAGTAGTTTAACATTAAATTCAAATCACAGAATTCAATGTAAATGCAGCCAAAATTAGGTTTTGACATATTAAACCTGGAAACCCTGTCAGGTCTGCATCCCCAGCAGCAACAACTGTAAATTGTCATAAATACCTGTGGTTGCAGTTGTTATCAATGTAGGAACATTTTGCTAGGTGACTTTGTCAAACATTATGCAGTTTGTCAACATTTTCAGGGTTCCTTTTTTGTAGAAGAAACCACTTAATTAGGATTTTATTTTTTAAAAAGAAACACAAATGATTCCAACACCATGCTGTGGGGTTATACATTGATTCAAATTCATCACTGCACTGATATACCTTGTGGTGATGGAAAGTTGAAAAAACTGGAAGCCAACTAAATGTCCCCTCAAACAATGTTAAAGGGGGCTGCATGCATCACGTTACTCACTTGCTTATTCTATACCTAATACCTATGCATTCCAACAAATGATGTCAACTCATAAAAAGGTAATTTCCAATAGTTCTTATTACAGCAATATATAATGAGTCTACCTGAATTACTTAACTTGCTGTTAGTTTATTATGGTGAAAGCGTTATGTCATCATAGTGATACATTCTAGTTTAAGCTAGAATACTGACAATCTGGGAATTTAGTTTCATAAGATTTAAAACTCTGTCTTCAACATTATCATCATTATTGCAACAGGCTTGTAAGTTAAAAAAGTTTAACCACTTGCATGCTAATGACAAGGTGAACTCGTCATGAGGCACACTGGATCAGTGCTCATGACAAGGTCAACTCGTCATGTATAATGGGATACACCAAATGTCAGCGTAGGAGGGGAAAAGCCTTAGCAGCCAAGTGGTTAAAAAAATTAGTTCTAAAGCAATCAAAAGGTGATGTTTGGTTTTGATGGGCAAATGCCTTCCTTACCTCATTGAATTACTTCTTTTCAATATGTTATTATGCGTCGGGACAATCACACAGCACTGGAAAGGCTGTGTTATGTAGCTGAGAACCCACTCTGCTAGTAGGCAATGCTTTAATGATCATTTGTAGAAATAGAAAGAGGAAATAGGCGATATTTACCAAATAGAGTGAATGGAAAGGGGCGATCATTTGGTCCCCCCGAACGAATGGTGGAGTACCCCGATCCCCCCGGGAAACCGTTTTGGGCGGGAGGCGTGGCTTGGCTGGTATGCCCGTACTGGCGTAGCCGGGCGCGCCTTTTCCCGCCCAAGAAGGGTTGTCCTAGACACCTACACCGTTCGAACCGCCCCGGAGGCGTGTTGGGGAAGGCCACGCCCTCCCGAAGAAGGATAAAAGGAGCCTCTTGCCAAGGAAGCATCCTCTTGTTCCTGTGCTTGGAAGCTGCACCTCCTCGTTGCTCGTGAGCCCGAGACGGAACAAGGAGCCAATTTTGAGAACTTGTAATTTTTGTGTTTCTCTTTCAGTGAGTCCGAAGCTTTGGATCCAGGACCTCGTTTGAATCCCGCGATACGATGCCTGGCAAGAGGGTCGGAAAGAAAGTTGGGACTGAACAACTGCTTCGCACGCTGGTGAAAGATATGGCGGACATGAAGAAGCAGATGGCGGCAATGAATGGTAGACCGAAGAAGACCATCGGGCCAGCATTGCCGGGAATAGTCCCTGCCGGGAGAGGCCCCGGTTCTTGAGTCACCACCGGCGAGCCCGGTCGGTCCAGTAGGGGCCCCAGTTCCGATCCCGAACGCGGGACAGCCGATCCCTGTGGTAGTTACGCCCGTGAGTGAGGGGGATATGCCTCCCGGACTGGCCGCTCAGTTGGCGGCATGGTTGGGCAAAAACAACGAGAGTGCTCCGGCACCAAGAGACACGGCGGCAGAGGCCAGGTTGATAATGAAGCAGTTGCGGCAATCGAGAGATGCTGCGAAGGCACCTTGTCCTCTTGTTTCCCCGCATGTTCCCTCGGATAAACCGGCACCGGTCGTTGGAACAACAGCTGCAACAGATACGGCTCATGGTTCTGGTAAGCAGCTGTTGCCGATAGCAGGGGAGGGATCGTTACCCTCTAGGAGGGAAAAAATTGTTCAGCATATCCCGATGGATGTGAAAGAGAGGATTTGGGCCGATAAATATGTGAACATGTTTTCGTTGTTAACCGATCACTATGAGATAGAACACATTAAAAATCAGAAGGAGTTGTTGCATCCGAGTGTATGGCGTGCAAAAATGGCGGGTTTCAGGGTGGAGGAAACAATCGCTAATTGGGCCAGGGCGCTCGGTATGTTTACTGCAATCATGGGGGAACGTAGACCTGAAGTATTGTCAGAATTGGCCTGTTATCAGACACGTATTATGGAATTTTTTGAAGCATATGAAGGTAATCAATGGGTGGGTTATGATAACAAATTTCGTAAGGCCAAGGAGCACGACTCATCCCTGACGTGGGATTGTTTCGACTCCATTTCCTGGCAGAAGCAAGTAATGCTGAACACGGCGAGGTCGTCTTCTTTGGGCGGGAATGGCGCAGAGCCTCCCCGCCATTACTTGGCGGCGCCCTTTCGGGCAGGCGCCAATGGGGATCAGCACAACAAGAATAATGGGAACTCAGGTAAAAAAGGGGTGTGTTGGAGCTTTAACAGAGGCAAGGGCACTAGGCCACAAGGAACATGCAAGTTCAGGCATGAGTGTGCAGGGTGTGGACAGTCCTCACACCCCGAGAGTTCGTGCAGAGCAAAGAATGGTGAGACGGGAGGTAGAGGGGGGGCCAAACAGGTCTAACATCGCCCGAGGGGCACAGTTACCTACTCCTGTTGACATCATGGCATTGATCCCTTGGCTGAACCGATACCCAGACCATGTCTCCGCTGGGGTGTTGCGAGACGGTTTCTCATATGGTTTCCACATCCCGGCGGGGGGTTTACGGGGGGAAGCACAGTGTAAGAATCAACTATCTGTGCAACGAAACACGACGGTGGTGCAGGAAAAAATTGCAAAAGAGGTGACCCGAGGTCGGGTTGCGGGGCCGTATGTGCACCCGCCTGTTGCTAATTTTGTATGTTCACCGTTGGGAGTAGTCCCCAAAAAGGACCCAGGTGAGTTTCGGTTGATCCATAATTTGTCTGCTCCCAGGGGTCTTTCGGTGAACGATGCGATTGACCCGGGACTGTGTTCGGTGCGGTACGCATCCTTTGATGAGGCCGTCGCCTTGTTGAATCGCCTAGGGCCCGGAGCGCTGATGGCTAAATCAGATATTGAGTCAGCGTTCCGGTTGCTCCTGGTACACCCACAGGATCAGCGCCTCTTAGGTTTTGTGTTCCAAGGACGTTATTACATGGATAAATGTATGCCGATGGGTTGCTCCATTTCTTGTGCATATTTTGAGAAGTTCAGTACCTTTTTGCAATGGGCGTTCACTAGAGCCACGGGCCTCACACAGGAAATGCACTACCTTGATGATTTTCTGTTTCTGGGGGCAGCCGGGGGCACGGAATGTGAACAGGCTTTGATGGAATTCTGTAATCTCATGAAAAGTTTTGGTGTGCCATTGGCACCGGGCAAGACAGTGGGGCCATCTACGTCTCTCGAGTTTCTTGGAATTGAGCTGGATTCAGTAGAGGGGTGCTTCCGTTTGCCCAGGGAGAAGGTAATGAAGTTTAAGGCCACACTAGAAGTATGCATTGGCGAGAGAAAAGTAACTCTCCATCAGCTGCAACAGGTTGTGGGTCAGCTTAACTTTGCCCTCAGAGTAATACCGATGGCCCGCCCCTTTTCCCGCTCTATCGCACAAGCCATGGTGGGTCTCAAGGAAGGACACCACCGCACAAGACTGTCAGCCGAGGTTCGCCAGGACATGCGCATATGGTTGGCATTTCTGGTGGATTTCAACGGTCGTGTCGTGTGGAACAAGCCAGCAGTTTCCTCCGAGGAGCTGGGGTTGTGGACTGACTCGGCAGGGAGTGTGGGTTTTGGCGCCATATTTGGTGAGAAATGGTCGGCACAAACATGGCCGGCGTGGTGGCACGATAGTGGGCTCACAGGTAACATCGGGTTCCTCGAGCTGTTCCCCATTCTGGTGGCCTTGAAAACATGGCCAGAGGGGTTGCATGATCGTGCTGTGGTGTTCTGGTCTGATAATATGACTGTTGTTGAATGTATCAATAATCAGGCAGCACGTTGCAAATGGATTTTGAGATTGCTGAAAGAAATTATCCTGCTATGTATTAGATTAAATGTCCACTTTAGGGCAAGACACGTGCCGGGGGTACTGAACCAGGCAGCTGATGCACTCTCTCGTTCCCATATGCAGGCCTTCAGGGGTTTTCTGCCCTCAGCGGACTTGGTGGCGGCACCATTTCCCGAAGCTCTCTGGTCTCTCGGTACCCCGGATTACAAAACCTCGTGGGAGAGAGTTTAGCACCCAGGACAAGGAAGGCATATGAAGGAGCGTTCCGTTCATATTGGGCATTTTTGGGTTCAACGGGGGGGGGGAGCATTGGGGACAGGAGGAGTCTGTTCTGCAATTTCTGGTAGCACTACATCAGGCAGGCCGATCACTGGCAACAGCCAACAGGCACAGGGCCGCCATTGCCTTCATGGCACAGGCGCATGGCATCCAGGACCCCACATCGTCCTTTCTCGTGAAAAGAGCGTTGCGTGGGTGGCAACGCCTTGAGGGTCGGAGAGTGGATGGAAGGCACCCAATAGATCTGGCTAGGTTGTCCCTGTTAATGTCCGTACTCCCTGCGACTTGTTCATCTCAATCAGAGACGCTGCTGTTCCGGGCCGCTTTTGCATTAGCATTCCATGGGGCTATGCGGGTGAGCGAGCTGGTAGCAAGGAATAAGTGGGATACGGGGGGAGGTCTGTGTCGAGACCACATTCAGATCAAGGGTGACACAATGGTGGTCACAATAGCCAGTTCCAAGACCGATCAGGAAGCCATCGGGGACAGTGTGGTAGTCCAGCGGATCCCGGAGTCTCCCATGTGCCCGGTAAAATGCGTGGAGGAGTATTTAGCGCAGAGGGCGGCATCATGGGGGGGAGTTTGTTGAGACACACCGATGCCACCCCACTGACGAGGTTTCAGTTTCAGTGGGTGTTAACAATGGCAATCGCGTCAGCGGGCTTGGACCCGAGCGATTTTGGGACCCATTCCTTCCGGATAGGGGCTGCTACGGAGGCTACAGCCAGGGGTCTGAGTGTTGAAAAAGTGAAACAATTGGGGCGTTGGTACTCGAATTGCTATAAGAGGTATGTGCGGTTGCACATGTTGTGAAGCCTATGTCATGCACTCACGCTTCTTGTTTTCTGTTTGATTTTCAGTTGCACGAGCAGGCCTTGCGGGGCGGTCAGTGCTGTTGACCCGACACCTGGGGACCAGCGGTCAAAGTTCACCGGCTGAAGAAAGAGTGGTGTGGGTCGTTGGCCACTCATACGTGAGGCGCGCCGCGGATGTATTCAAAGCAGGTGACATGATTCACGTTGTGGGGGAATACGGGTACAGGGTGACCTTCCACGGAAGGGGCGGGCTCTGTATTGACCAGTTTCAAGGTTTTATGGAGGGTTTGTTAGGGCGGACAAGGTCACCGCCGTCTGTAATCATAGTACATCTTGGGGGCAATGATTTGGTGACCATTGGTCGGCGAGTACTTCTTGAGTTAATCTTGGCCTCGGTAAGCTGGTTGGCAAGGAGGGTTCCGGGGTGCACGATCGCATGGTCACACATGATTCCTCGGAAGGTGTGGCGGGGGGCCCTCTCTGTGTCAGCTTTGAATCACTCGGTAAAGAAGGTTAATAGCAAATTAGGTAGATTGTTTCGCACAGGAAAGTTGCATTGTGTACCACATGGATGTATCCGGGGGGACCATATGTATCTGGAGGATGGGGTCCATTTGTCCCGGGAAGGAAATGTCTTACTCATAGGGGACTTCCTAGCTTGGTTGAAAAGTTTGAGTAGCCATGACCTATAGTAGGAGTTTTTATGGGGGGTCCGGATAGCCGGTCAACTATCCGGCCTGTGGCGGTAAGGTCATGATCGGTGAGCAGTAATTGGAAGATCCCTAGAGGTGGGGCGCCACCCACTATGGATGGGAGCGCCCGGGGTGAGGCGGCCATTGGCCCCTCACATGGGGAGGCGGTACCCTCTAAGCATGGGGACGCTGAAAGGGAAGGCGGTCATCGGCCCCTCCCTGGGGAGGAGGGGCTACGGGCCCCTCCTGGGAATTTCCCGGGGCCAGGACATCCGCGACGGCGGATGTGGTAAGCAGTGTGGGGTGGGAGGGGGGTCTACGCTACCTTCTAGACACCTCACACGAGTCCTCGGACGACCACCAAGATGGCGCCGAGTAAATATGGGGCACCCGTTAAGACAAGGGAAATTGGAAGTTGGCACAGAGGTACAGTCCTCTGTGCACCCGCCCCTCACAAGTGAGGGGGGAGTTATGGTATTAGGGATCTGACACCGGTTACAACCTTGCCGTTGGCCTGTAATGCTAGGATGTACAATTTGATTTTGAAAAAATGCATCGTAATATGTAAATGAAATTGTACATGATATGAAACTGTTAATTTAATGTTTTAATTTTTGTTTCATATTTTAATAAATACGGCCGGTGAGGGTAACTCCCTCACCGCCTTCCAAAAGCTCAAGAACCTTTTCCGTCTTCCCATTCTTGGGATTTGTGTTGGGAGGGGGTGACGGGTATCCCGCCCATATGGAAAGGGGCGACCACTCGGTCCCCCCGAACGTATGGTGGAGTACCCCGATCCCCCCGGGAAACCGTTTGGGCGGGAGGCGTGGCTTGGCTGGTATGCCCGTAGTGGCGTAGCCGGGGCGCGCCTTTTCCCGCCCAAGAAGTGTTGTCCTAGACACCTACACCGTTCGAACCGCCCCGGAGGCGTGTTGGGGAAGGCCACGCCCTCCCGAAGAAGGATAAAAGGAGCATCTTGCCAAGGAAGCATCCTCTTGTTCCTGTGCTTGGAAGCTGCACCTCCTCGTTGCTCGTGAGCCCGAGACGGAACAAGGAGCCAATTTTGACCCACCCACCAGCCCCTGATGACAGCGATTTGTATTGCAATAAAGTCAATTGACATGGATATTATCTCTTCTCAGGTTGTTTCGGGGCATAGTTGGAGGTTTATGTTTTTAAAATGCCCAGTATAACTGTTATTCTCTTTTAGTTTAAAAACTGTCGTATTTATTTTCTGGTCGGGCGGTAAGGTCATGATCGGTGAGCAGTAATTGGAAGATCCCTAGAGGTGGGGCGCCACCCATTATGGATGGGAGCGCCCGGGGTGAGGCGGCCATTGGCCCCTCACACGGGGAGGCGGTACCCTCTAAGGATGGGGACGCCGAAAGGGAAGGCGGTCATCGGCCCCTCCCTGGGGAGGAGGGGCTACGGGCCCCTCCTGGGAATTTCCCGGGGCCAGGACATCCGCGACGGCGGATGTGGTAAGCAGTGTGGGGTGGGAGGGGGGTCTACGCTACCTTCTAGACACCTCACACGAGTCCTCGAACGACCACCAAGATGGCGCCGAGTAAATATGGGGCCCCCGTTAAGACAAGGGAAATTGGAAGTTGGCACAGAGGTACGGTCCTCTGTGTACCCGCCCCTCACAAGTGAGGGGGGAGTTATGGTATTAGGGATCTGACACCGGTTACGACCTTGCCGTTGGCCCGTAATGCTAGGATGTACAATTTGATTTTGAAAAAATGCATCGTAATGTGTAAATGAAATTATACATGATATGAAACTGTTAATTTAATGTTTTAATTTTTGTTTCATATTTTAATAAATACGGCCGGTGAGGGTAACTCCCTCACCGCCTTCCAAAAGCTCAAGAACCGTTTCCGTCTTCCCATTCTTGGGATTTGTGTTGGGAGGGGGTGACGGGTATCCCGCCCATATGAAGCAAGTAAAGATGTGTAGTTCATTAATTGACAAATGATGGGAAAAAAAGGCCAGAGAGCACCCGCGGGACTAGAACCATTGAAAGGTTGAACAAGTTAAATGATGTAAACTTGAGAAGGAAGCGCTGAGCTATAGCTGACCTAACAGCAACATCTTTCTTCAAGCTATAACACAGTGAACATCAACTAGGGAATTAATGTAAATTTTTTGACCTCTCAGGATAAACATATTGCACAAATTACTTTCATGTTAGTGAAGCCATTAGCGATAAGGAATATATATTCTTCACTTTGAGCTACTCCTAAATTTTGGAATGGTGTTCAGCCTCAATGAAGGTACAGACACCAGAAACATTTATGGTATGAAAATCTTAACCCATGGAATTGTCTCTGTATTCAGATGAAGAACTCTGAACTTCTGTAGGGGGATGTGTTGTAGATCAGTCAGTCCATTGTTTGTTGCAGTCTGAGATTTGTAGCCGTGATTTATTAACAGGATTAACAACAGAATTAAAAATCCTTCTGAGTGAGTAGTTTAACATTAAATTCAAATCACAGAATTCAATGTAAATGCAGCCAAAATTAGGTTTTGACATATTAAACCTGGAAACCCTGTCAGGTCTGCATCCCCAGCAGCAACAACTGTACATTGTCATAAACACCTGTCGGTGCAGTTGTTATCAATGTAGGAACATTTTGCTAGGTGACTTTGTCAAACATTATGCAGTTTGTCAACATTTTCAGGGTTCCTTTTTTGTAGAAGAAACCACTAAATTAGGATTTTATTTTTTTAAAAGAAACACAAATGATTCCAACACCATGCTGTGGGGTTATACATTTTTTCAAATTCATCACTGCACTGATATACCTTGTGGTGATGTGAAGTTGAAAAAACTGGAAGCCAACTAAAGGTCCCCTCAAACAATGTTAAAGGGGGCTGCATGCATCACGTTACTCACTTGCTTATTCTATACCTAATACCTATGCATTCCAACAAATGATGTCAACTCATAAAAAGGTAATTTCCAATAGTTCTTATTACAGCAATATATAATGAGTCTACTTGAATTACTTAACTTGCTGTTAGTTTATTATGGTGAAAGCGTTATGTCATCATAGTGATACATTCTAGTTTAAGCTAGAATACTGACAATCTGGGAATCTAGTTTCATAAGATTTAAAATTCTGTCTTCAACATTATCATCATTATTGCAACAGGCTTGTAAGTTAAAAAAGTTTAACCACTTGCATGCTAATGACAAGGTGAACTCGTCATGAGGCACACTGGATCTGTGCTCATGACAAGGTCAACTCGTCATGTATAATGGGATACAGCAAATATCAGCGTAGGAGGGGAAAAGCCTTAGCAGCCAAGTGGTTAAAAAAATTAGTTCTAAAGCAATCAAAAGGTGATGTTTGGTTTTGATGGACAAATGCCTTCCTTACCTCATTGAATTACTTTTTTTCAATATGTTATTATGCGTCGGGACAATCACACAGCACTGGAAAGGCTGTGTTATGTAGCTGAGAACCCACTCTGCTAGTAGGCAATGCTTTACTGATCATTTGTAGAAATACAAAGAGGAAATAGGCGATATTTAACAAAAAGAGTGAATGAAGCAAGTAAAGATGCGTAGTTCATTAATTGACAAATGATGGGAAAGAAAGGCCAGAGAGCACCCGCGGGACTAGAACCATTGAAAGGTTGAACAAGTTTATTGATGAAAACTTGAGAAGGAACCGCTGGGCTATAGCTGACCCAACAGCAACGTCTTTCTTCAAGCTATAACACAGTGAACATCAACTAGGGAATTCATGTTAATTTTTTGAACTCTCAGGATAAACATATTGCACAAATTACTTTCATGTCATTGAAGCCATTAGCGATAAGGAATATATATTCTTCACTTTGAGCTACTCCTGAATATTGGAAGGGTGTTCAGCCTCAAATGAAGGAACAGACACCAGAAACGTTTATGGTATGAAAATCTTAACCCATGGAATTGTCTCTGTATTCAGATGAAGAACTTTGAACTTCTGTAAGGGGATGTGTTGTAGATCAGGCAGTCCATTGTTTGTGGCAGTCTGAGATTTGTAGCCATGATTTATTAGCAGGATTAACAACAGAATTAAAATCCTTCTGAGTGAGTAGTTTAACATTAAATTCAAATCAAAGAATTCAATGTAAATGCAGCCAAAATTAGGTTTTGACATATTAAACCTGGAAACCCTGTCAGGTCTGCATCCCCAGCAGCAACAACTGTACATTGTCATAAACACCTGTCGTTGCAGTTGTTATCAATGTAGGAACATTTTGCTAGGTGACTTTGTCAAACATTATGCAGTTCGTCAACATTTTCAGAGTTCCTTTTTTGTAGAAGAAACCACTAAATTAGGATTTTATTTTTTAAAAAGAAACACAAATGATTCCAACACCATGCTGTGGAGTTATACTTGTTTTCTAATTCATCACTGCACTGATATACCTTGTGGTGATGTGAAGTTGAAAAAACTGGAAGCCAACTAACGGTCCCCTCAAACAATGTTAAAGGGGGCTGCATGCATCACGTTACTCACTTGCTTATCCTATACCTAATACCTATGCATTCCAACAAATGATGTCAACTCATAAAAAAGGTAATTTCCAATAGTTCTTATTACAGCAATATATAATGAGTCTACTTGAATTACTTAACTTGCTGTTAGTTTATTATGGTGAAAGCGTTATGTCATCATAGTGATACATTCTAGTTTAAGCTAGAATACTGACAATCTGGGAATTTAGTTTCATAAGATTTAAAATTCTGTCTTCAACATTATCATCATTATTGCAACAGGCTTGTAAGTTAAAAAAGTTTAACCACTTGCATGCTAATGACAAGGTGAACTCGTCATGAGGCACACTGGATCTGTGCTCATGACAAGGTCAACTCGTCATGTATAATGGGATACACCAAATATCAGCGTAGGAGGGGAAAAGCCTTAGCAGCCAAGTGGTTAAAAAAATTAGTTCTAAAGCAATCAAAAGGTGATGTTTGGTTTTGATGGACAAATGCCTTCCTTACCTCATTGAATTACTTTTTTTCAATAGTTTATTATGCGTTGGGACAATCACACAGCACTGGAAAGGCTGTGTTATGTAGCTGAGAACCCACTCTGCTAGTAGGCAATGCTTTACTGATCATTTGTAGAAATAGAAAGAGGAAATAGGCGATATTTACCAAATAGAGTGAATGAAGCAAGTAAAGATGCGTAGTTCATTAATTGACAAATGATGGGAAAAAAAGGCCAGAGAGCACCCGCTGGACTAGAACCATTGAAAGGTTGAACAAGTTAAATGATGTTAACTTGAGAAGGAACCGCTGGGCTATAGCTGACCCAACAGCAACATCTTTCTTCAAGCTATAACACAGTGAACATCAACTAGGGAATTAATGTAAATTTTTTGAACTCTCAGGATAAACATATTGCACAAATTACTTTCATGTTATTGAAGCAATTAGCGATAAGGAATATATATTCTTCACTTTGAGCTACTCCTAAATATTGGAAGGGTGTTCAGCCTCAAATGAAGGAACAGACACCAGAAACATTTATGGTATGAAAATCTTATCCCATGGAATTGTCTCTGTATTCAGATGAAGAACTTTGAACTTCTGTAAGGGGATGTGTTGTAGATCAGGCAGTCCATTGTTTGTGGCAGTCTGAGATTTGTAGCCGTGATTTATTAACAGGATTAACAACAGAATTAAAAATCCTTCTGAGTGAGTAGTTTAACATTAAATTAAAATCAAAGAATTCAATGTAAATGCAGCCAAAATTAGGTTTTGACATATTAAACCTGGAAACCCTGTCAGGTCTGCATCCCCAGCAGCAACAACTGTACATTGTCATAAAAACCTGTCGTTGCAGTTGTTATCAATGTAGGAACATTTTGCTAGGTGACTTTGTCAAACATTATGCAGTTCATCAACATTTTCAGAGTTCCTTTTTTGTAGAAGAAACCACTAAATTAGGATTTTAGTTTTTTAAAAAGAAACACAAATGATTCCAACACCATGCTGTGGGGTTATACATTTTTTCTAATTCATCACTGCACTGATATACCTTGTGGTGATGTGAAGTTGAAAAAACTGGAAGCCAACTAACGGTCCCCTCAAACAATGTTAAAGGGGGCTGCATGCATTACGTTACTCACTTGCTTATTCTATACCTAATACTTTTGCATTCCAACAAATGATGTCAACTCATAAAAAAGGTAATTTCCAATAGTTCTTATTACAGCAATATATAATGAGTCTACTTGAATTACTTAACTTGCTGTTAGTGTATTATGGTGAAAGAGTTATGTCATCATAGTGATACATTCTAGTTTAAGCTAGAATACTGACAATCTGGGAATTTAGTTTCATAAGATTTAAAATTCTGTCTTCAACATTATCATCATTATTGCAACAGGCTTGTAAGTTAAAAAAGGTTTAAAAAATTAGTTCTAAAGCAATCAAAAGGTGATGTTTGGTTTTGATGGACAAATGCCTTCCTTACCTCATTGAATTACTTTTTTTCAATATGTTATTATGCGTCGGGACAATCACACAGCACTGGAAAGGCTGGGTTATGTAGCTGAGAACCCACTCTGCTAGTAGGCAATGCTTTAATGATCATTTGTAGAAATAGAAAGAGGAAATAGGCGATATTTACCAAATAGAGTGAATGAAGCAAGTAAAGATGCGTAGTTCATTAATTGACAAATGATGGGAAAAAAAGGCCAGAGAGCACCCGCGGGACTAGAACCATTGAAAGGTTGAACAAGTTAAATGATGTAAACTTGAGAAGGAACCGCTGGGCTATAGCTGACCCAACAGCAACATCTTTTTCAAGCTATAACACAGTGAACATCGACTAGGGACTTAATGTTATTTTTTTGAACTCTCAGGATAAACATATTGCACAAATTACTTTCATGTTATTGAAGCCATTAGCGATAAGGAATATATATTCTTCACTTTGAGCTACTCCTAAATATTGGAAGGGTGTTCAGCCTCAAATGAAGGAACAGACACCAGAAACATTTATGGTATGAAAATCTTATCCCATGGAATTGTCTCTGTATTCAGATGAAGAACTTTGAACTTCTGTAAGGGGATGTGTTGTAGATCAGGCAGTCCATTGTTTGTGGCAGTCTGAGATTTGTAGCCGTGATTTATTAACAGGATTAACAACAGAATTAAAAATCCTTCTGAGTGAGTAGTTTAACATTAAATTCAAATCAAAGAATTCAATGTAAATGCAGCCAAAATTAGGTTTTGACATATTAAACCTGGAAACCCTGTCAGGTCTGCATCCCCAGCAGCAACAACTGTACATTGTCATAAACACCTGTCGTTGCAGTTGTTATCAATGTAGGAACATTTTGCTAGGTGACTTTGTCAAACATTATGCAGTTCGTCAACATTTTCAGAGTTCCTTTTTTGTAGAAGAAACCACTAAATTAGGATTTTATTTTTTAAAAAGAAACACAAATGATTCCAACACCATGCTGTGGGGTTATACATTTTTTCTAATTCATCACTGCACTGATATACCTTGTGGTGATGTGAAGTTGAAAAAACTGGAAGCCAACTAACGGTCCCCTCAAACAATGTTAAAGGGGGCTGCATGCATCACGTTACTCACTTGCTTATTCTATACCTAATACTTTTGCATTCCAACAAATGATGTCAACTCATAAAAAAGGTAATTTCCAATAGTTCTTATTACAGCAATATATAATGAGTCTACTTGAATAACTTAACTTGCTGTTAGTGTATTATGGTGAAAGTGTTATGTCATCATAGTGATACATTCTAGTTTAAGCTAGAATACTGACAATCTGGGAATTTAGTTTCATAAGATTTAAAATTCTGTCTTCAACATTATCATCATTATTGCAACAGGCTTGTAAGTTAAAAAAGGTTTAAAAAATTAGTTCTAAAGTAATCAAAAGGTGATGTTTGGTTTTGATGGACAAATGCCTTCCTTACCTCATTGAATTACTTTTTTTCAATATGTTATTATGCGTCGGGACAATCACACAGCACTGGAAAGGCTGGGTTATGTAGCTGAGAACCCACTCTGCTAGTAGGCAATGCTTTAATGATCATTTGTAGAAATAGAAAGAGGAAATAGGCGATATTTACCAAATAGAGTGAATGAAGCAAGTAAAGATGCGTAGTTCATTAATTGACAAATGATGGGAAAAAAAGGCCAGAGAGCACCCGCGGGACTAGAACCATTGAAAGGTTGAACAAGTTAAATGATGTAAACTTGAGAAGGAACCGCTGGGCTATAGCTGACCCAACAGCAACATCTTTCTTCAAGCTATAACACAGTGAACATCGACTAGGGACTTAATGTTAATTTTTTGAACTCTCAGGATAAACATATTGCACAAATTACTTTCATGTTATTGAAGCCATTAGCGATAAGGAATATATATTCTTCACTTTGAGCTACTCCTAAATATTGGAAGGGTGTTCAGCCTTAAATGAAGGTACAGACACCAGAAACATTTATAGTGTGAAAATCTTAACCCATGGAATTGTCTCTGTATTCAGATGAAGAACTCTGAACTTCTGTAAGGGGATGTGTTGTAGATCAGGCAGTCCATTGTTTGTGGCAGTCTGAGATTTGTAGCCGTGATTTATTAACAGGATTAACAACAGAAATAAAAATCCTTCTGAGTGAGTAGTTTAACATTAAATTCAAATCACAGAATTCAATGTAAATGCAGCCAAAATTAGGTTTTGACATATTAAACCTGGAAACCCTGTCAGGTCTGCATCCCCAGCAGCAACAACTGTAAATTGTCATAAACACCTGTCATTGCAGTTGTGATCAATGTAGGAACATTTTGCTAGTTGACTTTGTCAAACATTATGCAGTTCGTCAACATTTTCAGGGTTCCTTTTTTGTAGAAAAAAACACTAAATTAGGATTTTATTTTTTAAAAAGAAACACAAATGATTCCAACACCATGCTGTGGGGTTATAAATTTTTTCAAATTCATCACTGCACTGATATACCTTGTGGTGATTTGAAGTTGAAAAAACTGGAAGCCAACTAACGGTCCCCTCAAACAATGTTAAAGGGGGCTGCATGCATCACGTTACTCACTTGCTTATTCTATACCTAATACTTATGCATTCAACAAATGATGTCAACTCATAAAAAAGGTAATTTCCAATAGTTCTTATTACAGCAATATATAATGAGTCTACTTGAATTACTTAACTTGCTGTTAGTGTATTATGGTGAAAGCGTTATGTCATCATAGTGATACATTCTAGTTTAAGCTAGAATACTGACAATCTGGGAATATAGTTTCATAAGATTTAAAATTCTGTCTTCAACATTATCATCATTATTGCAACAGGCTTGTAAGTTATAAAAGTTAAAAAAAAATTAGTTCTAAAGCAATCAAAAGGTGATGTTTGGTTTTGATGGACAAATGCCTTCCTTACCTCATGGAATTACTTTTTTTCAATATGTTATTATGCGTCGGGATAATCACACAGCACTGGAAAGGCTGTGTTATGTATCTGAGAACCCACTCTGCTAGTAGGCAATGCTTTAATGATCATTTGTAGAAATAGAAAGAGGAAATAGGCGATATTTACCAAATAGAGTGAATGAAGCAAGTAAAAATGCGTAGTTAATTAATTGACAAATGATGGGAAAAAAAGGCCAGAGAGCACCCGCGGGACTAGAACCATTGAAAGGTTGAACAAGTTAAATGATGTAAACTTGAGAAGGAACCGCTGGGCTATAGCTGACCTAACAGCAACATCCTTCTTCAAGCTATAACACAGTGAACATCAACTAGGGAATTAATGTAAATTCTTTGAACTCTCAGGATAAACATATTGCACAAATTACTTTCATGGTTTTGAAGCCATTAGCGATAAGGAATATATATTCTTCACATTGAGCTACTCCTAAGTATTGGAAGGGTGTTCAGCCTCAAATGAAGGAACAGACACCAGAAACATTTATGGTACGAAAATCTTAACCCATAGAATTGTCTCTGTATTCAGATGAAGAACTCTGAACTTCTGTAAGGGGATGTGTTGTAGATCAGGCAGTCCATTGTTTGTGGCAGTCTGAGATTTGTAGCCGTGATTTATTAACAGGATTAACAACAGAATTAAAAATCCTTCTGAGTGAGTAGTTTAACATTAAATTCAAATCAAAGAATTCAATGTAAATGCAGCCAAAATTAGGTTTTGACATATTAAACCTGGAAACCCTGTCAGGTCTGCATCCCCAGCAGCAACAACTGTACATTGTCATAAACACCTGTCGTTGCAGTTGTTATCAATGTAGGAACATTTTGCTAGGTGACTTTGTCAAACATTATGCAGTTCGTCAACATTTTCAGGGTTCCTTTTTTGTAGAAGAAACCACTAAATTAGGATTTTATTTTTTAAAAAGAAACACAAATGATTCCAACACCATGCTGTGGGGTTATACATTTTTTCTAATTCATCACTGCACTGATATACCTTGTGGTGATGTGAAGTTGAAAAAACTGGAAGCCAACTAACGGTCCCCTCAAACAATGTTAAAGGGGGCTGCATGCATCACGTTACTCACTTGCTTATTCTATACCTAATACTTTTGCATTCCAACAAATGATGTCAACTCATAAAAAAGGTAATTTCCAATAGTTCTTATTACAGCAATATATAATGAGTCTACTTAAATTACTTTACTCGCTGTTAGTGTATTATGGTGAAAGCGTTATGTCATCATAGTGATACATTCTAGTTTAAGCTAGAATACTGACAATCTGGGAATTTAGTTCCATAAGATTTAAAATTCTGTCTTCAACATTATCATCATCATTGCAACAGGCTTGTAAGTTAAAAAAGGTTTAAAAAATTAGTTCTAAAGCAATCAAAAGGTGATGTTTGGTTTTGATGGACAAATGCCTTCCTTACCTCATTGAATTACTTTTTTTCAATATGTTATTATGCGTCGGGACAATCACACAGCAATGGAAAGGCTGGGTTATGTAGCTGAGAACCCACTCTGCTAGTAGGCAATGCTTTAATGATCATTTGTAGAAATAGAAAGAGGAAATAGGCGATATTTACCAAATAGAGTGAATGAAGCAAGAAAAGATGCGTAGTTCATTAATTGACAAATGATGGGAAAAAAAAGGCCAGAGAGCACCCGCGGGACTAGAACCATTGAAAGGTTGAACAAGTTAAATGATGTAAACTTGAGAAGGAACCGCTGGGCTATAGCTGACCCAACAGCAACATCTTTCTTCAAGCTATAACACAGTGAACATCAACTAGGGAATTAATGTTAATTTTTTGAACTCTCAGGATAAACATATTGCACAAATTACTTTCATGTTATTGAAGCCATTAGCGATAAGGAATATATATTCTTCACTTTGAGCTACTCCTAAATATTGGAAGGGTGTTCAGCCTCAAATGAAGGTACAGACACCAGAAACATTTATGGTATGAAAATCTTAACCCATGGAATTGTCTCTGTATTCAGATGAATAACTCTGAACTTCTGTAAGGGGATGTGTTGTAGATCAGTCAGTCCATTGTTTGTGGCAGTCTGAGATTTGTAGCCGTGATTTATTAACAGGATTAACAACAGAATTAAAAATGCTTCTGAGCGAGTAGTTTAACATTAAATTCAAATCACAGAATTCAATGTAAATGCAGCCAAAATTAGTTTTTGACATATTAAACCTGGAAACCCTGTCAGGTCTGCATCCCCAGCAGCAACAACTGTACATTGTCATAAACACCTGTCGTTGCAGTTGTTATCAATGTAGGAACATTTTGCTAGGTGACTTTGTCAAACATTATGCAGTTTGTCAACATTTTCAGGGTTCCTTTTTTGTAGAAGAAACCACAAAATTAGGATTTTATTTTTTAAACAGAAACACAAATGATTCCAACACCATGCTGTGGGGTTATACATTTTTTCAAATTCATCACTGCACTGATATACCTTGTGGTGATGTGAAGTTGAAAAAACTGGAAGCCAACTAAAGGTCTCCTCAAACAATGTTAAAGGGGGCTGCATGCATCACGTTACTCACTTGCTTATTCTATACCTAATACCTATGCATTCCAACAAATGATGTCAACTCATAAAAAAGGTAATTTCCAATAGTTCTTATTACAGCAATATATAATGAGTCTACTTGAATTACTTAACTTGCTGTTAGTTTATTATGGTGAAATCGTTATGTCATCATAGTGATACATTCTAGTTTAAGCTAGAATACTGACAATCTGGGAATTTAGTTTCATAAGATTTAAAATTCTGTCTTCAACATTATCATCATTATTGCAACAGGCTTGTAAGTTAAAAAAGGTTAAAAAAATTTGTTCTAAAGCAATCAAAAGGTGATGTTTGGTTTTGATGGACAAATGCCTTCCTTACCTCATTGAATTACTTTTTTTCAATATGTTATTATGCGTCGGGACAATCACACAGCACTGGAAAGGCTGTGTTATGTAGCTGAGAACCCACTCTGCTAGTAGGCAATGCTTTAATGATCATTTGTAGAAATAGAAAGAGGAAATAGGCGCTATTTACCAAATAGAGTGAATGAAGCAAGTAAAAATGCATAGTTCATTAACTGACAAATGATGGGGAAAAAAAGGCCAGAGAGCACCCGCGGGACTAGAACCATTGAAAGGTTGAACAAGGTAAATGATGTAAACTTGAGAAGGAACCGCTGGGCTATAGCTGACCCAACAGCAAATTCTTTCTTCAAGCTATAACACAGTGAACATCTACTAGGGAATTAACGTAAATTTTCTGAACTCTCAGGATAACCATATTGCACAAATTACTTTCATGTTATTGAAGCCATTAGCGATAAGGAATATATATTCTTCACTTTGAGCTACTCCTGAATTTTGGAATGGTGTTCAGCCTCAAATGAAGGTACAGACACCAGAAACATTTATGGAATGAAAATCTTAACCCATGGAATTGTCTCTGTATTCGGATGAAGAACTCTGAACTTCTGTAAGGGCATTGTTTGTGGCAGTCTGAGATTTGTAGCCGTGATTTATTAACAGGATTAACAACAGAATTAAAAATCCTTCTGAGTGAGTAGTTTAACATTAAATTCAAATCACAGAATTCAATGTAAATGCAGCCAAAATTAGGTTTTGACATATTAAACCTGGAAACCCTGTCAGGTCTGCATCCCCAGCAGCAACAACTGTAAATTGTCATAAACACCTGTCATTGCAGTTGTTATCAATGTAGGAACATTTTGCTAGGTGACTTTGTCAAACATTATGCAGTTCGTCAACATTTTCAGGGTTCCTTTTTTTGTAGAAAAAAACACTAAATTAGGATTTTATTTTTTAAAAAGAATCACAAATGATTCCAACACCATGCTGTGGGGTTATACATTTTTTCAAATTCATCACTGCACTGATATACCTTGTGGTAATTTGAAGTTGAAAAAACTGGAAGCCAACTAACGGTCCCCTCAAACAATGTTAAAGGGGGCTGCATGCATCACGTTACTCACTTGCTTATTCTATACCTAATACTTATGCATTCAACAAATGATGTCAACTCATAAAAAAGGTAATTTCCAATAGTTCTTATTACAGCAATATATAATGAGTCTACTTGAATTACTTAACTTGCTGTTAGTGTATTATGGTGAAAGCGTTATGTCATCATAGTGATACATTCTAGTTTAAGCTAGAATACTGACAATCTGGGAATATAGTTTCATAAGATTTAAAATTCTGTCTTCAACATTATCATCATTATTGCAACAGGCTTGTAAGTTATAAAAGTTTAAAAAAATTAGTTCTAAAGCAATCAAAAGGTGATGTTTGGTTTTGATGGACAAATGCCTTCCTTACCTCATTGAATTACTTTTTTTCAATATGTTATTATGCGTCGGGACAATCACACAGCACTGGAAAGGCTGTGTTATGTATCTGAGAACCCACTCTGCTAGTAGGCAATGCTTTAATGATCATTTGTAGAAATAGAAAGAGGAAATAGGCGATATTTACCAAATAGAGTGAATGAAGCAAGTAAAAATGCGTAGTTAATTAATTGACAAATGATGGGAAAAAAAGGCCAGAGAGCACCCGCGGGACTAGAACCATTGAAAGGTTGAACAAGTTAAATGATGTAAACTTGAGAAGGAACCGCTGGGCTATAGCTGACCTAACAGCAACATCCTTCTTCAAGCTATAACACAGTGAACATCAACTAGGGAATTAATGTAAATTCTTTGAACTCTCAGGATAAACATATTGCACAAATTACTTTCATGGTTTTGAAGCCATTAGCGATAAGGAATATTATTCTTCACATTGAGCTACTCCTAAGTATTGGAAGGGTGTTCAGCCTCAAATGAAGGAACAGACACCAGAAACATTTATGGTACGAAAATCTTAACCCATGGAATTGTCTCTGTATTCAGATGAAGAACTCTGAACTTCTGTAAGGGGATGTGTTGTAGATCAGGCAGTCCATTGTTTGTGGCAGTCTGAGATTTGTAGCCGTGATTTATTAACAGGATTAACAACAGAATTAAAAATCCTTCTGAGTGAGTAGTTTAACATTAAATTCAAATCAAAGAATTCAATGTAAATGCAGCCAAAATTAGGTTTTGACATATTAAACCTGGAAACCCTGTCAGGTCTGCATCCCCAGCAGCAACAACTGTACATTGTCATAAACACCTGTCGTTGCAGTTGTTATCAATGTAGGAACATTTTGCTAGGTGACTTTGTCAAACATTATGCAGTTCGTCAACATTTTCAGGGTTCCTTTTTTGTAGAAGAAACCACTAAATTAGGATTTTATTTTTTAAAAAGAAACACAAATGATTCCAACACCATGCTGTGGGGTTATACATTTTTTCTAATTCATCACTGCACTGATATACCTTGTGGTGATGTGAAGTTGAAAAAACTGGAAGCCAACTAACGGTCCCCTCAAACAATGTTAATGGGGGCTGCATGCATCACGTTACTCACTTGCTTATTCTATACCTAATACTTTTGCATTCCAACAAATGATGTCAACTCATAAAAAAGGTAATTTCCAATAGTTCTTATTACAGCAATATATAATGAGTCTACTTAAATTACTTTACTCGCTGTTAGTGTATTATGGTGAAAGCGTTATGTCATCATAGTGATACATTCTAGTTTAAGCTAGAATACTGACAATCTGGGAATTTAGTTCCATAAGATTTAAAATTCTGTCTTCAACATTATCATCATCATTGCAACAGGCTTGTAAGTTAAAAAAGGTTTTAAAAATTAGTTCTAAAGCAATCAAAAGGTGATGTTTGGTTTTGATGGACAAATGCCTTCCTTACCTCATTGAATTACTTTTTTTCAATATGTTATTATGCGTCGGGACAATCACACAGCACTGGAAAGGCTGGGTTATGTAGCTGAGAACCCACTCTGCTAGTAGGCAATGCTTTAATGATCATTTGTAGAAATAGAAAGAGGAAATAGGCGATATTTACCAAATAGAGTGAATGAAGCAAGAAAAGATGCGTAGTTCATTAATTGACAAATGATGGGAAAAAAAAGGCCAGAGAGCACCCGCGGGACTAGAACCATTGAAAGGTTGAACAAGTTAAATGATGTAAACTTGAGAAGGAACCGCTGGGCTATAGCTGACCCAACAGCAACATCTTTCTTCAAGCTATAACACAGTGAACATCAACTAGGGAATTAATGTTAATTTTTTGAACTCTCAGGATAAACATATTGCACAAATTACTTTCATGTTATTGAAGCCATTAGCGATAAGGAATATATATTCTTCACTTTGAGCTACTCCTAAATATTGGAAGGGTGTTCAGCCTCAAATGAAGGTACAGACACCAGAAACATTTATGGTATGAAAATCTTAACCCATGGAATTGTCTCTGTATTCAGATGAATAACTCTGAACTTCTGTAAGGGGATGTGTTGTAGATCAGTCAGTCCATTGTTTGTGGCAGTCTGAGATTTGTAGCCGTGATTTATTAACAGGATTAACAACAGAATTAAAAATGCTTCTGAGCGAGTAGTTTAACATTAAATTCAAATCACAGAATTCAATGTAAATGCAGCCAAAATTAGTTTTTGACATATTAAACCTGGAAACCCTGTCAGGTCTGCATCCCCAGCAGCAACAACTGTACATTGTCATAAACACCTGTCGTTGCAGTTGTTATCAATGTAGGAACATTTTGCTAGGTGACTTTGTCAAACATTATGCAGTTTGTCAACATTTTCAGGGTTCCTTTTTTGTAGAAGAAACCACAAAATTAGGATTTTATTTTTTAAACAGAAACACAAATGATTCCAACACCATGCTGTGGGGTTATACATTTTTTCAAATTCATCACTGCACTGATATACCTTGTGGTGATGTGAAGTTGAAAAAACTGGAAGCCAACTAAAGGTCTCCTCAAACAATGTTAAAGGGGGCTGCATGCATCACGTTACTCACTTGCTTATTCTATACCTAATACCTATGCATTCCAACAAATGATGTCAACTCATAAAAAAGGTAATTTCCAATAGTTCTTATTACAGCAATATATAATGAGTCTACTTGAATTACTTAACTTGCTGTTAGTTTATTATGGTGAAATCGTTATGTCATCATAGTGATACATTCTAGTTTAAGCTAGAATACTGACAATCTGGGAATTTAGTTTCATAAGATTTAAAATTCTGTCTTCAACATTATCATCATTATTGCAACAGGCTTGTAAGTTAAAAAAGGTTAAAAAAATTAGTTCTAAAGCAATCAAAAGGTGATGTTTGGTTTTGATGGACAAATGCCTTCCTTACCTCATTGAATTACTTTTTTTCAATATGTTATTATGCGTCGGGACAATCACACAGCACTGGAAAGGCTGTGTTATGTAGCTGAGAACCCACTCTGCTAGTAGGCAATGCTTTAATGATCATTTGTAGAAATAGAAAGAGGAAATAGGCGCTATTTACCAAATAGAGTGAATGAAGCAAGTAAAAATGCATAGTTCATTAACTGACAAATGATGGGGAAAAAAAGGCCAGAGAGCACCCGCGGGACTAGAACCATTGAAAGGTTGAACAAGGTAAATGATGTAAACTTGAGAAGGAACCGCTGGGCTATAGCTGACCCAACAGCAAATTCTTTCTTCAAGCTATAACACAGTGAACATCTACTAGGGAATTAACGTAAATTTTCTGAACTCTCAGGATAACCATATTGCACAAATTACTTTCATGTTATTGAAGCCATTAGCGATAAGGAATATATATTCTTCACTTTGAGCTACTCCTGAATTTTGGAATGGTGTTCAGCCTCAAATGAAGGTACAGACACCAGAAACATTTATGGAATGAAAATCTTAACCCATGGAATTGTCTCTGTATTCGGATGAAGAACTCTGAACTTCTGTAAGGGCATTGTTTGTGGCAGTCTGAGATTTGTAGCCGTGATTTATTAACAGGATTAACAACAGAATTAAAAATCCTTCTGAGTGAGTAGTTTAACATTAAATTCAAATCACAGAATTCAATGTAAATGCAGCCAAAATTAGGTTTTGACATATTAAACCTGGAAACCCTGTCAGGTCTGCATCCCCAGCAGCAACAACTGTACATTGTCATAAACACCTGTCGTTGCAGTTGTCATCAATGTAGGAACATTTTGCTAGGTGACTTTGTCAAACATTATGCAGTTCGTCAACATTTTCAGAGTTCCTTTTTTGTAGAAGAAACCACTAAATTAGGATTTTATTTTTTAAAAAGAAACACAAATGATTCCAACACCATGCTGTGGGGTTATACATTTTTTCTAATTCATCACTGCACTGATATACCTTGTGGTGATGTGAAGTTGAAAACACTGGAAGCCAACTAACGGTCCCCTCAAACAATGTTAAAGGGGGCTGCATGCATCACGTTACTCACTTGCTTATTCTATACCTAATACTTTTGCATTCCAACAAATGATGTCAACTCATAAAAAAGGTAATTTCCAATAGTTCTTATTACAGCAATATATAATGAGTCTACTTGAATTACTTAACTTGCTGTTAGTGTATTATGGTGAAAGCGTTATGTCATCATAGTGATACATTCTAGTTTAAGCTAGAATACTGACAATCTGGGAATTTAGTTTCATAAGATTTAAAATTCTGTCTTCAACATTATCATCATTATTGCAACAGGCTTGTAAGTTAAAAAAGGTTAAAAAAATTAGTTCTAAAGCAATCAAAAGGTGATGTTTGGTTTTGATGGACAAATGCCTTCCTTACCTCATTGAATTACTTTTTTTCAATATGTTATTATGCGTCGGGACAATCACACAGCACTGGAAAGGCTGGGTTATTTAGCTGAGAACCCACTCTGCTAGTAGGCAATGCTTTAATGATCATTTGTAGAAATAGAAAGAGGAAATAGGCGATATTTACCAAATAGAGTGAATGAAGCAAGTAAAGATGCGTAGTTCATTAATTGACAAATGATGGGAAAAAAAGGCCAGAGAGCACCCGCGGGACTAGAACCATTGAAAGGTTGAACAAGTTAAATGATGTAAACTTGAGAAGGAACCGCTGGGCTATAGCTGACCCAACAGCAACATCTTTCTTCAAGCTATGACACAGTGAACATCGACTAGGGACTTAATGTTAATTTTTTGAACTCTCAGGATAAACATATTGCACAAATTACTTTCATGTTATTAAAGCCATTAGCGATAAGGAATATATATTCTTCACTTTGAGCTACTCCTAAATATTGGAAGGGTTTTCAGCCTTAAATGAAGGTACAGACACCAGAAACATTTATAGTGTGAAAATCTTAACCCATGGAATTGTCTCTGTATTCAGATGAAGAACTCTGAACTTCTGTAAGGGGATGTGTTGTAGATCAGGCAGTCCATTGTTTGTGGCAGTCTGAGATTTGTAGCCGTGATTTATTAACAGGATTAACAACAGAATTAAAAATCCTTCTGAGTGAGTAGTTTAACATTAAATTCAAATCACAGAATTCAATGTAAATGCAGCCAAAATTAGGTTTTGACATATTAAACCTGGAAACCCTGTCAGGTCTGCATCCCCAGCAGCAACAACTGTAAATTGTCATAAACACCTGTCATTGCAGTTGTTATCAATGTAGGAACATTTTGCTAGGTGACTTTGTCAAACATTATGCAGTTCGTCAACATTTTCAGGGTTCCTTTTTTTGTAGAAAAAAACACTAAATTAGGATTTTATTTTTTAAAAAGAATCACAAATGATTCCAACACCATGCTGTGGGGTTATACATTTTTTCAAATTCATCACTGCACTGATATACCTTGTGGTAATTTGAAGTTGAAAAAACTGGAAGCCAACTAACGGTCCCCTCAAACAATGTTAAAGGGGGCTGCATGCATCACGTTACTCACTTGCTTATTCTATACCTAATACTTATGCATTCAACAAATGATGTCAACTCATAAAAAAGGTAATTTCCAATAGTTCTTATTACAGCAATATATAATGAGTCTACTTGAATTACTTAACTTGCTGTTAGTGTATTATGGTGAAAGCGTTATGTCATCATAGTGATACATTCTAGTTTAAGCTAGAATACTGACAATCTGGGAATATAGTTTCATAAGATTTAAAATTCTGTCTTCAACATTATCATCATTATTGCAACAGGCTTGTAAGTTATAAAAGTTTAAAAAAATTAGTTCTAAAGCAATCAAAAGGTGATGTTTGGTTTTGATGGACAAATGCCTTCCTTACCTCATTGAATTACTTTTTTTCAATATGTTATTATGCGTCGGGACAATCACACAGCACTGGAAAGGCTGTGTTATGTATCTGAGAACCCACTCTGCTAGTAGGCAATGCTTTAATGATCATTTGTAGAAATAGAAAGAGGAAATAGGCGATATTTACCAAATAGAGTGAATGAAGCAAGTAAAAATGCGTAGTTAATTAATTGACAAATGATGGGAAAAAAAGGCCAGAGAGCACCCGCGGGACTAGAACCATTGAAAGGTTGAACAAGTTAAATGATGTAAACTTGAGAAGGAACCGCTGGGCTATAGCTGACCTAACAGCAACATCCTTCTTCAAGCTATAACACAGTGAACATCAACTAGGGAATTAATGTAAATTCTTTGAACTCTCAGGATAAACATATTGCACAAATTACTTTCATGGTTTTGAAGCCATTAGCGATAAGGAATATATATTCTTCACATTGAGCTACTCCTAAGTATTGGAAGGGTGTTCAGCCTCAAATGAAGGAACAGACACCAGAAACATTTATGGTACGAAAATCTTAACCCATGGAATTGTCTCTGTATTCAGATGAAGAACTCTGAACTTCTGTAAGGGGATGTGTTGTAGATCAGGCAGTCCATTGTTTGTGGCAGTCTGAGATTTGTAGCCGTGATTTATTAACAGGATTAACAACAGAATTAAAAATCCTTCTGAGTGAGTAGTTTAACATTAAATTCAAATCAAAGAATTCAATGTAAATGCAGCCAAAATTAGGTTTTGACATATTAAACCTGGAAACCCTGTCAGGTCTGCATCCCCAGCAGCAACAACTGTACATTGTCATAAACACCTGTCGTTGCAGTTGTTATCAATGTAGGAACATTTTGCTAGGTGACTTTGTCAAACATTATGCAGTTCGTCAACATTTTCAGGGTTCCTTTTTTGTAGAAGAAACCACTAAATTAGGATTTTATTTTTTAAAAAGAAACACAAATGATTCCAACACCATGCTGTGGGGTTATACATTTTTTCTAATTCATCACTGCACTGATATACCTTGTGGTGATGTGAAGTTGAAAAAACTGGAAGCCAACTAACGGTCCCCTCAAACAATGTTAATGGGGGCTGCATGCATCACGTTACTCACTTGCTTATTCTATACCTAATACTTTTGCATTCCAACAAATGATGTCAACTCATAAAAAAGGTAATTTCCAATAGTTCTTATTACAGCAATATATAATGAGTCTACTTAAATTACTTTACTCGCTGTTAGTGTATTATGGTGAAAGCGTTATGTCATCATAGTGATACATTCTAGTTTAAGCTAGAATACTGACAATCTGGGAATTTAGTTCCATAAGATTTAAAATTCTGTCTTCAACATTATCATCATCATTGCAACAGGCTTGTAAGTTAAAAAAGGTTTTAAAAATTAGTTCTAAAGCAATCAAAAGGTGATGTTTGGTTTTGATGGACAAATGCCTTCCTTACCTCATTGAATTACTTTTTTTCAATATGTTATTATGCGTCGGGACAATCACACAGCACTGGAAAGGCTGGGTTATGTAGCTGAGAACCCACTCTGCTAGTAGGCAATGCTTTAATGATCATTTGTAGAAATAGAAAGAGGAAATAGGCGATATTTACCAAATAGAGTGAATGAAGCAAGAAAAGATGCGTAGTTCATTAATTGACAAATGATGGGAAAAAAAAGGCCAGAGAGCACCCGCGGGACTAGAACCATTGAAAGGTTGAACAAGTTAAATGATGTAAACTTGAGAAGGAACCGCTGGGCTATAGCTGACCCAACAGCAACATCTTTCTTCAAGCTATAACACAGTGAACATCAACTAGGGAATTAATGTTAATTTTTTGAACTCTCAGGATAAACATATTGCACAAATTACTTTCATGTTATTGAAGCCATTAGCGATAAGGAATATATATTCTTCACTTTGAGCTACTCCTAAATATTGGAAGGGTGTTCAGCCTCAAATGAAGGTACAGACACCAGAAACATTTATGGTATGAAAATCTTAACCCATGGAATTGTCTCTGTATTCAGATGAATAACTCTGAACTTCTGTAAGGGGATGTGTTGTAGATCAGTCAGTCCATTGTTTGTGGCAGTCTGAGATTTGTAGCCGTGATTTATTAACAGGATTAACAACAGAATTAAAAATGCTTCTGAGCGAGTAGTTTAACATTAAATTCAAATCACAGAATTCAATGTAAATGCAGCCAAAATTAGTTTTTGACATATTAAACCTGGAAACCCTGTCAGGTCTGCATCCCCAGCAGCAACAACTGTACATTGTCATAAACACCTGTCGTTGCAGTTGTTATCAATGTAGGAACATTTTGCTAGGTGACTTTGTCAAACATTATGCAGTTTGTCAACATTTTGAGGGTTCCTTTTTTGTAGAAGAAACCACAAAATTAGGATTTTATTTTTTAAAAAGAAACACAAATGATTCCAACACCATGCTGTGGGGTTATACATTTTTTCAAATTCATCACTGCACTGATATACCTTGTGGTGATGTGAAGTTGAAAAAACTGGAAGCCAACTAAAGGTCCCCTCAAACAATGTTAAAGGGGGCTGCATGCATCACGTTACTCACTTGCTTATTCCATACCTAATACCTATGCATTCCAACAAATGATGTCAACTCATAAAAAAGGTAATTTCCAATAGTTCTTATTACAGCAATATATAATGAGTCTACTTGAATTACTTAACTTGCTGTTAGTTTATTATGGTGAAAGCGTTATGTCATCATAGTGATACATTCTAGTTTAAGCTAGAATACTGACAATCTGGGAATTTAGTTTCATAAGATTTAAAATTCTGTCTTCAACATTATCATCATTATTGCAACAGGCTTGTAAGTTAAAAAAGTTTAACCACTTGCATGCTAATGACAAGGTGAACTCATCATGAGGCACACTGGATCTGTGCTCATGACAAGGTCAACTCGTCATGTATAATGGGATACACCAAATGTCAGCGTAGGAGGGGAAAAGCCTTAGCAGCCAAGTGGTTAAAAAAATTAGTTCTAAAGCAATCAAAAGGTGATGTTTGGTTTTGATGGACAAATGCCTTCCTTACCTCATTGAATTACTTTTTTTCAATATGTTATTATGCGTCGGGACAATCACACAGCACTGGAAAGGCTGTGTTATGTAGCTGAGAACCCACTCTGCTAGTAGGCAATGCTTTAATGATCATTTGTAGAAATAGAAAGAGGAAATAGGAGATATTTATCAAATAGAGTGAATGAAGCAAGTGAAGATGTGATACTCCTGGTGTGGACGCCTTCCCCGGGGACAGGCAGGCCACGCCCACCACCCGTTAGGCCACGCCCCTTGCGACGCGCATTTAAATAGCGCGCCAAGCGGAGCGCGAGGCAGAACTTCAGACCTCTTGAGGCGGAAGCCGGGAGAGTCACCCTAGCGATTTTTAAAATTATTTTGTGTAAAATGATGTGATTTTAATACAGTTTTACCTTGTTTGAGTGTATACTTTGTGAAGCAATACAATTGTACCTCGAGCCCCTGTGCCACGTGATACTCCTGGTGTGGACGCCTTCCCCGGGGACAGGCAGGCCACGCCCACCACCCGTTAGGCCACGCCCCTTGCGACGCGCATTTAAATAGCGCGCCAAGCGGAGCGCGAGGCAGAACTTCAGACCTCTTGAGGCGGAAGCCGGGAGAGTCACCCTAGCGATTTTTAAAATTATTTTGTGTAAAATGATGTGATTTTAATACAGTTTTACCTTGTTTGAGTGTATACTTTGTGAAGCAATACAATTGTACCTCGAGCCCCTGTGCCACGTGATACTCCTGGTGTGGACGCCTTCCCCGGGGACAGGCAGGCCACGCCCACCACCCGTTAGGCCACGCCCCTTGCGACGCGCATTTAAATAGCGCGCCAAGCGGAGCGCGAGGCAGAACTTCAGACCTCTTGAGGCGGAAGCCGGGAGAGTCACCCTAGCGATTTTTAAAATTATTTTGTGTAAAATGATGTGATTTTAATACAGTTTTACCTTGTTTGAGTGTATACTTTGTGAAGCAATACAATTGTACCTCGAGCCCCTGTGCCACGTGATACTCCTGGTGTGGACGCCTTCCCCGGGGACAGGCAGGCCACGCCCACCACCCGTTAGGCCACGCCCCTTGAGGCGCGCATTTAAATAGCGCGCCAAGCGGAGCGCGAGGCAGAACTTCAGACCTCTTGAGGCGGAAGCCGGGAGAGTCACCCTAGCGATTTTTAAAATTATTTTGTGTAAAATGATGTGATTTTAATACAGTTTTACCTTGTTCGAGTGTATACTTTGTGAAGCAATACAATTGTACCTCGAGCCCCTGTGCCACGTGATACTCCTGGTGTGGACGCCTTCCCAGGGGACACGCAGGCCACGCCCACCACCCGTTAGGCCACGCCCCTTCCTCCACCTCTACTTATTATGTGTTGCCACCGGAAGCGCAGGGGACGAGCGCAGCGGGAGCGCCGTTTGCGCGCCGAAGGCGCTCCTAAGGCAAGCCCGTCTGCGCCCGTCCGCGAACAGACCGCGACCGGGGCCAGACATGCTGCCGGTGGCGGAACACAAGGTGGACAGATAGCGTGGTCAGGTGAGGACCTAAGGGCATTTAATCCCCCATCTAAATGCTGCCCTCACTCTATAGACCCTATAACCTTTGACCCCCTTCAAACCTGTAGCATTGCGGGATAGCGTTTGGCAGCGCTGCCCCCGCGATACCCCCCAATCCCAAACCCCCACCTCAAACTAGCCTCAGGGCGGGCTTACTTAACTGTAGATCCCTAGCCAAACACACAGATGAGGTCTGGCTTCTACTAGTAGAGCAGGATTGGGATATCCTGTTCTTAACTGAAACATGGATCAAGGAGGATAACCTGACCTCCATCGCTCTTGCAATCCCTCTGGGATTTAAAATATGCCTCGCCAACCGCCCTGGGACAAAAAGAGGCGGTGGTGTAGCTATTATTTTCAAAGAGTTTCTAGTATTGACATCCTCAGCCCCCACTGCTATCCAAGGAATTGAAGGTCTCCACTTCTGCTTCCAAGTGAGCCCTCAGCTCTCACTAGCAGGACTAGTGATATATCGCCCCCCGGTCGGCACGGACCCCTATCTAACTACCTTATTAGACACGATTGTACAGAGCTCGCTCCTCCACCCCCTTTTTTTAGTGGTAGGTGACTTCAATATCCACATGGATAAAGCAGACTGCGCCATGGCAGAGCTGCTCCGAACAACGTTAGATGCTGCCGGCCTCAGACTGATCAATGAGGGCCCTACACACTCTGGGGGCCATACTATTGATCTCATCTTTGCTAATATCAAGAATGTGCGGTCTGAAACACCCCTCCCTTTGACATGGTCAGACCATTCACTCGTCCCATTTACTCTGAACGTACTGAATGACATCCCGGCGTCAAGCAAATGCTACTTTATGAAAAGGCAATGGAAAAAACTGACCCCTGATACCATGGTCCCGGTCTTGGCACAAACCACCCCCTCCTTGACAAATAATTCCAATATGGATGCTATACTACTCAATGAATGGATAGGAAAGATGGTTTCCTCCATTGCCCCAGCCTCTCGGGCTCTATCAAAAAGAGAATCCCCCTCAGCTCCCTGGTACTCACAGGAACTTAGGGAGGAGAAAGCGGCATGTAAAAAACTGGAGAGACTCTGGAGAGTAAACTACGGTTTAGAAGAAAAAACTAGATATAAGGAAGCTTCCAAAAAATTCCGGAAAGCCATTAGAAATAATAAAAAACGCTTCTACGCGGACTCGATTCTACAGGCAGAACAGTCCAGTAAACAAGTCTTCAAAGTGGTACAGTCCTTCTTCAAACCAAAATGCATTGAAAGAGAGGTTGTTCCCACACCTAGACTATGCGAGCAAATTTCAGAATACTTTGATCACAAAATAAAGAAAGTGTACGACTCTTTTGGCCCAGTAATAAATACAGTGAAGCAGGACACAGCGAACACTGGCGAGCCAGGAGAAACCCTCTCCCAGTTCATGCATATCCCCCTGAATGAGGTGAGGCAGGAACTCAGCCGCTGCAAATCCGGCTCACCTGACGACCCCTGTCCAGCTAAACTATGGAGTGCCATAGCGGACTCGGTAGCTCCCACACTCCAATGTATTTGGAACTCTTCCATCACGTCAGGAGTTTTTCCAGACGTCTGGAAGCATGCTACTCTCCTTCCCCTAAAGAAAAAACCAAATGGGGACCCAGATGACCTCACGAATCTCCGCCCAATATCCCTCCTAGCCGCCCCGGGAAAAATGCTGGAAAAAGTTATACAACGCCAACTGTGTAAATTCGTGGAAACCAGCAACATTCTACATGAAACTCAATCTGGCTTTCGGCCCGGCTTTAGCACAGAAACAGCGCTCATAGAGGTAGCCGAATCAGTGAGGTGGTCGATGGATGCAGGAAATTCAGCAATGCTGGTACTCCTGGATCTGTCGGCCGCCTTCGATACGGTGGACCACGCCAGATTACTCAGCCGGCTGGCAGAGATAGGCATTCAAGACAGAGCGTTGGGGTGGATAAACTCCTACCTATCTCAGAGAACGCAGAAGGTGGCACTTGGGACGATTTCTTCCACACCCAAAACCCTCAGCTGTGGAGTCCCGCAGGGCTCGGCCCTTAGCCCTCTCTTGTTCAACATCTACCTGGCCCCCCTCTTTACGCTAATTGCCAACTGGGGTGTCAAGGCAATCTCATATGCCGATGACACCCAGTTGGTATTTCCATACTCTGAGGTGACGCAGGACTCTTTCTCAAACTTTAAAGGCTGTCTCCAGGACATTGCTCACTGGATGAATACTAATAAATTAAAACTAAATGCCAATAAAACCGAAGTCATCTTCTTCGGCAAGGGTCCCACCCCCGCCCCAGATCTTTGGTGGCCTTTGGAGATGGGCCCCCCCCTTCGCCCAGTCACTCGGCAAAAAACCTTGGAGTGAGATGGGATGATAAAATGTCCTTTACTTCCCATATCCAACAAGTGGCCGGGTGCTGCTTGAGCAAGCTAAGAAACCTCCGAAAAATTCTTAGACTTCTACCGGAGAGCTGCAGAAAAATGGTCGTCCATGCAACTGTCACCTCACGGCTGGACTATGCCAATGGTCTATACCTGGGACTTCCAAAATACCTGACCCACAAACTTCAGGTAGTTCAATATGCGGCTGCGAGACTGTTACTGCGAATCCCTTTCAAGCAGTCAGTCTCTCCGCATCTTCGAACCCTGCACTGGCTGCCAGTGGCCAACCGTATAAAATTCAAAGCCCTGACGCTTGCGTTCAGAACTTTGCATGGCTCCTGCCCACCTTACCTAAAAAAACGCCTTCCAAGATACTCCCAAAGACGCGCACTACGGTCTAATGACCATGTCCAATTGGTCGTCCCGCGAGCTAAAAAGGCCCGCCTTGGCGGTCGCACCTTTTCAGCAAACGTCTCCGCTCTGTGGAACTCCTTACCACGAGCAATTCAGCAGGCCCCATCCGAATCCTGCTTTAAGAAGATGCTAAAGACCTGGCTCTTCACCCAGCCACGCTAGTTCTCCTATCTTTGCCCCAGGCTATCTGTGTTCTACTAGCGCCGGGACACCTCCTCGTGAGGTAGCTGTTCGCGCTGTATAAAATCCAGTATTATTATTATTATTATTATTATTATTATTAAAGATGTGTAGTTCATTAATTGACAAATGATGGGAAAAAAAGGCCAGAGAGCACCCGCGGGGCTAGGACCATTGAAAGGTTGAACAAGTATAATCATGTAACCTTGAGAAGGAACTGCTGGGCTATAGCTGACCCAACAGCAACATCTTTCTTCAAGCTATAACACAGTGAACATCAACTAGGGAATTCATGTTAATTTTTTGAACTCTCAGGATAAACATATTGCACAAATTACTTTCATGTTATTGAAGCCATTAGCGATAAGGAATATATATTCTTCACTTTGAGCTACTCCTAAATATTGGAAGGGTGTTCAGCCTCAAATGAAGGAACAGACACCAGAAACATTTATGGTATGAAAATCTTAACCCAAGGAATTGTCTCTGTATTCAGATGAAGAACTCTGAACTTCTGTAAGGGGATGTGTTGTAGATCAGTCAGTCCATTGTTTGTGGCAGTCTGAGATTTGTAGCCGTGATTTATTAACAGGATTAACAACAGAATTAAAAATCCTTCTGAGTGAGTAGTTTAACAATAAATTCAAATCACAGAATTCAATGTAAATGCAGCCAAAATTAGGTTTTGACATATTAAACCTGGAAACCCTGTCAGGTCTGCATCCCCAGCAGCAACAACTGTACATTGTCATACACACCTGTTGTTGCAGTTGTTATCAATGTAGGAACATTTTGCTAGGTGACTTTGTCAAACATTATGCAGTTTGTCAACATTTTCAGGGTTCCTTTTTTGTAGAAGAAACCACTAAATTAGGATTTTATTTTTTTTAAAGAAACACAAATGATTCCAACACCATGCTGTGGGGTTATACATTTTTTCAAATTCATAACTGCACTGCTATACCTTGTGGTGATGTGAAGTTGAAAAAACTGGAAGCCAACTAAAGGTCCCCTCAAACAGTGTTAAAGGGGGCTGCATGCATCACGTTACTCACTTGCTTATTCTATACCTAATACTTATGCATTCCAACAAATGATGTCAACTCATAAAAAGGTAATTTCCAATAGTTCTTATTACAGCAATATATAATGAGTCTACTTGAATTACTTAACTTGCTGTTAGTGTATTATGGTGAAAGCGTTATGTCATCATAGTGATACATTCTAGTTTAAGCTAGAATACTGACATTCTGGGAATTTAGTTTCATAAGATTTAAAATTCTGTCTTCAACATTATCATCATTATTGCAACAGGCTTGTAAGTTAAAAAAGGTTTAAAAAATTAGTTCTAAAGCAATCAAAAGGTGATGTTTGGTTTTGATGGACAAATGCCTTCCTTACCTCATTGAATTACTTTTTTTCAATATGTTATTATGCGTCAGGACAATCACACAGCACTGGAAAGGCTGGGTTATGTAGCTGAGAACCCACTCTGCTAGTAGGCAATGCTTTAATGATCATTTGTAGAAATAGAAAGAGGAAATAGGCGATATTTACCAAATAGAGTAAATGAAGCAAGTAAAGATGCGTAGTTCATTAATTGACAAATGATGGGAAAAAAAGGCCAGAGAGCACCCGCGGGACTAGAACCATTGAAAGGTTGAACAAGTTAAATGATGTTAATTTGAGAAGGAACCGCTGGGCTATAGCTGACCCAACAGCAACAACTTTCTTCAAGCTATAACACAGTGAACATCGACTAGGGAATTAATGTTAATTTTTTGAACTCTCAGGATAAACATATTGCACAAATTACTTTCATGTTATTGAAGCCATTAGCGATAAGGAATATATATTCTTCACTTTGAGCTACTCCTAAATATTGGAAGGGTGTTCAGCCTCAAATGAAGGTACAGACACCAGAAACATTTATGGTATGAAAATCTTAACCCATGGAATTGTCTCTGTATTCAGATGAAGAACTCTGAACTTCTGTAAGGGGATGTGTTGTAGATCAGGCAGTCCATTGTTTGTGGCAGTCTGAGATTTGTAGCCGTGATTTATTAACAGGATTAACAACAGAATTAAAAATCCTTCTGAGTGAGTAGTTTAACATTAAATTCAAATCAAAGAATTCAATGTAAATGCAGCCAAAATTAGGTTTTGACATATTAAACGTGGAAACCCTGTCAGGTCTGCATCCCCAGCAGCAACAACTGTACATTGTCATAAACACCTGTCGTTGCAGTTGTTATCAATGTAGGAACATTTTGCTAGGTGACTTTGTCAAACATTATGCAGTTCGTCAACATTTTCAGGGTTCCTTTTTTGTAGAAGAAACCACTAAATTAGGATTTTATTTTTTAAAAAGAAATACAAATGATTCCAACACCATGTTGTGGGGTTATACATTTTTTTCTAATTCATCACTGCACTGATATACCTTGTGGTGATGTGAAGTTGAAAAAACTGGAAGCCAACTAACGGTCCCCTCAAACAATGTTAAAGGGGGCTGCATGCATCACGTTACTCACTTGCTTATTCTATACCTAATACTTATGCATTCCAACAAATGATGTCAACTCATACAAAAGGTAATTTCCAATAGTTCTTATTACAGCAATATATAATGAGTCTACTTGAATTACTTAACTTGATGTTAGTGTATTATGGTGAAAGCGTTATGTCATCATAGTGATACATTCTAGTTTAAGCTAGAATACTGACAATCTGGGAATATAGTTTCATAAGATTTACAATTCTGTCTTCAACATTATCATCATTATTGCAACAGGCTTGTAAGTTAAAAAAGTTTTAAAAAATTAGTTCTAAAGCAATCAAAAGGTGATGTTTGGTTTTGATGGACAAATGCCTTCCTTACCTCATTGAATTACTTTTTTTCAATATGTTATTATGCGTCGGGACAATCACACAGCACTGGAAAGGCTGTGTTATGTATCTGAGAACCCACTCTGCTAGTAGGCAATGCTTTAATGATCATTTGTAGAAATAGAAAGAGGAAATAGGCGATATTTACCAAATAGAGTGAATGAAGCAAGTAAAAATGCGTAGTTCATTAATTGACAAATGATGGGGAAAAAAGGCCAGAGAGCACCTGCGGGGCTAGAACCATTGAAAGGTTGAACAAGTTAAATGATGTAACCTTGAGAAGGAACCGCTGGGCTATAGCTGACCCAACAGCAACATCTTTCTTCAAGCTATAACACAGTGAACATCAACTAGGAAATTAATGTTAATTTTTTGAACTCTCAGGATAAACATATTGCACAAATTACTTTCATGTTATTGAAGCCATTAGCGATAAGGAATATATATTCTTCACTTTGAGCTACTCCTAAATATTGGAAGGGTGTTCAGCCTCAAATGAAGGAACAGACACCAGAAACATTTATGGTATGAAAATCTTAACCCATGGAATTGTCTCTGTATTCAGATGAAGAACTCTGAACTTCTGTAAGGAGATGTGTTGTAGATCAGGCAGTCCATTGTTTGTGGCAGTCTGAGATTTGTAGCCGTGATTTATTAACAGTATTAACAACAGAATTAAAAATCCTTCTGAGTGAGTAGTTTAACATTAAATTCAAATCAAAGAATTCAATGTAAATGCAGCCAAAATTAGGTTTTGACATATTAAACCTGGAAACCCTGTCAGGTCTGCATCCCCAGCAGCAACAACTGTACATTGTCATAAACACCTGTTGTTGCAGTTGTTATCAATGTAGGAACATTTTGCTAGGTGACTTTGTCAAACATTATGCAGTTCGTCAACATTTTCAGGGTTCCTTTTTTGTAGAAGAAACCACTAAATTAGGATTTTATTTTTTAAAAAGAAACACAAATGATTCCAACACCATGCTGTGGGGTTATACATTTTTTCTAATTCATCACTGCACTGATATACCTTGTGGTGATGTGAAGTTGAAAAAACTGGAAGCCAACTAACGGTCTCCTCAAACAATGTTAAAGGGGGCTGCATGCATCACGTTACTCACTTGCCTATTTTATACCTAATACTTATGCATTCCAACAAATGATGTCAACTCATAAAAAAGGTAATTTCCAATAGTTCTTATTACAGCAATATATAATGAGTCTACTTGAATTACTTAACTTGCTGTTAGTGTATTATGGGGAAAGCGTTATGTCATCATAGTGATACATTCTACTTTAAGCAAGAATACTGACAACCTGGGAATTTAGTTTCATAAGATTTAAAATTCTGTCTTCAACTTTATCATCATTATTGCAACAGGCTTGTAAGTTAAAAAAGGTTTAAAAAATTAGTTCTAAAGCAATCAAAAGCTGATATTTGGTTTTGATGGACAAATGCCTTCCTTACCTCATTGAATTACTTTTTTTCAATATGTTATTATGCGTCGCGACAATCACACAGCACTGGAATGGCTGGGTTATGTAGCTGAGAACCCACTCTGCTAGTAGGCAATGCTTTAACGATCATTTGTAGAAATAGAAAGAGGAAATAGGCGATATTTACTAAATAGAGTGAATGAAGCAAGTAAAGATGCGTAGTTCATTAATTGACAAATGATAAGAAAAAAATGCCAGAGACCACCCGCGGGACTAGAACCATTGAAAGGTTGAACAAGTTAAATGATGCAAACTTGAGAAGGAACCGCTGGGCTATAGCTGACCCAACAGCAACATCTTTCTTCAAGCTATAACACAGTGAACATCGACTAGGGAATTAATGTTAATTTTTTGAACTCTCAGGATAAACATATTGTACAAATTACTTTCATGTTATTGAAGCCATTAGCGATAAGGAATATATATTCTTCACTTTGAGCTACTCCTAAATATTGGAAGGGTTTTCAGCCTCAAATGATGGAACAGACACCAGAAACATTTATGGTATGAAAATCTTAACCCATGGAATTGTCTCTGTATTCAGATGAAGAACTCTGAACTTCTGTAAGGGGATCTGTTGTAGATCAGGCAGTCCATTGTTTGTGGCAGTCTGAGATTTGTAGCCGTGATTTATTAACAGGATTAACAACAGAATTAAAAATCCTTCTGAGTGAGTAGTTTAACATTAAATTCAAATCAAAGAATTCAATGTAAATGCAGCCAAAATTAGGTTTTGCCATATTAAACGTGGAAACCCTGTCAGGTCTGCATCCCCAGCAGCAACAACTGTACATTGTCATAAACACCTGTCGTTGCAGTTGTTATCAATGTAGGAACATTTTGCTAGGTGACTTTGTCAAACATTATGCAGTTCGTCAACATTTTCAGGGTTCCTTTTTTGTAGAAGAAACCACTAAATTAGGATTTTATTTTTTAAAAAGAAACACAAATGATTCCAACACCATGCTGTGGGGTTATACATTTTTTTCTAATTCATCACTGCACTGATATACCTTGTGGTGATGTGAAGTTGAAAAAACTGGAAGCCAACTAACGGTCCCCTCAAACAATGTTAAAGGGGGCTGCATGCATCACGTTACTCACTTGCCTATTCTATACCTAATACTTATGCATTCCAACAAATGATGTCAACTCATAAAAAAGGTAATTTCCAATAGTTCTTATTACAGCAATATATAATGAGTCTACTTGAATTACTTAACTTGCTGTTAGTGTATTATGGGGAAAGCGTTATGTCATCATAGTGATACATTCTACTTTAAGCAAGAATACTGACAACCTGGGAATTTAGTTTCATAAGATTTAAAATTCTGTCTTCAACTTTATCATCATTATTGCAACAGGCTTGTAAGTTAAAAAAGGTTTAAAAAATTAGTTCTAAAGCAATCAAAAGCTGATATTTGGTTTTGATGGACAAATGCCTTCCTTACCTCATTGAATTACTTTTTTTCAATATGTTATTATGCGTCGCGACAATCACACAGCACTGGAATGGCTGGGTTATGTAGCTGAGAACCCACTCTGCTAGTAGGCAATGCTTTAACGATCATTTGTAGAAATAGAAAGAGGAAATAGGCGATATTTACTAAATAGAGTGAATGAAGCAAGTAAAGATGCGTAGTTCATTAATTGACAAATGATAAGAAAAAAAGGCCAGAGAGCACCCGCGGGACTAGAACCATTGAAAGGTTGAACAAGTTAAATGATGCAAACTTGAGAAGGAACCGCTGGGCTATAGCTGACCCAACAGCAACATCTTTATTCAAGCTATAACACAGTGAACATCGACTAGGGAATTAATGTTAATTTTTTGAACTCTCAGGATAAACATATTGCACATATTACTTTCATGTTATTGAAGCCATTAGCGATAAGGAATATATATTCTTCACTTTGAGCTACTCCTAAATATTGGAAGGGTGTTCAGCCTCAAATGATGGAACATACACCAGAAACATTTATGGTATGAAAATCTTAACCCATGGAATTGTCTCTGTATTCAGATGAAGAACTCTGAACTTCTGTAAGGGGATGTGTTGTAGATCAGGCAGTCCATTGTTTGTGGCAGTCTGAGATTTGTAGCCGTGATTTATTAACAGGATTAACAACAGAATTAAAAATCCTTCTGAGTGAGTAGTTTAACATTAAATTCAAATCAAAGAATTCAATGTAAATGCAGCCAAAATTAGGTTTTGACATATTAAACGTGGAAACCCTGTCAGGTCTGCATCCCCAGCAGCAACAACTGTACATTGTCATAAACACCTGTCGTTGCAGTTGTTATCAATGTAGGAACATTTTGCTAGGTGACTTTGTCAAACATTATGCAGTTCGTCAACATTTTCAGGGTTCCTTTTTTGTAGAAGAAACCACTAAATTAGGATTTTATTTTTTAAAAAGAAATACAAATGATTCCAACACCATGTTGTGGGGTTATACATTTTTTTCTAATTCATCACTGCACTGATATACCTTGTGGTGATGTGAAGTTGAAAAAACTGGAAGCCAACTAACGGTCCCCTCAAACAATGTTAAAGGGGGCTGCATGCATCACGTTACTCACTTGCTTATTCTATACCTAATACTTATGCATTCCAACAAATGATGTCAACTCATAAAAAAGGTAATTTCCAATAGTTCTTATTACAGCAATATATAATGAGTCTACTTGAACTACTTAACTTGATTTTAGTGTATTATGGTGAAAGCGTTATGTCATCATAGTGATACATTCTAGTTTAAGCTAGAATACTGACAATCTGGGAATATAGTTTCATAAGATTTAAAATTCTGTCTTCAACATTATCATCATTATTGCAACAGGCTTGTAAGTTAAAAAAGTTTTAAAAAATTAGTTCTAAAGCAATCAAAAGGTGATGTTTGGTTTTGATGTACAAATGCCATCCTTACCTCATTGAATTACTTTTTTTCAATATGTTATTATGCGTCGGGACAATCACACAGCACTGGAAAGGCTGTGTTATGTATCTGAGAACCCACTCTGCTAGTAGGCAATGCTTTAATGATCATTTGTAGAATTAGAAAGAGGAAATAGGCGATATTTACCAAATAGAGTGAATGAAGCAAGTAAAAATGCGTAGTTCATTAATTGACAAATGATGGGAAAAAAAGGCCAGAGAGCACCCGCGGGACTAGAACCATTGAAAGGTTGAACAAGTTAAATGATGTAAACTTGAGAAGGAACTGCTGGGCTATAGCTGACCCAACAGCAACATCTTTCTTCAAGCTATAACACAGTGAACATCAACTGGGGAATTAATGTAAATTTTTTGAACTCTCAGGATAAACATATTGCACAAATTACTTTCATGTTATTGAAGCCATTAGCGATAAGGAATATATATTCTTCACTTTGAGCTACTCCTAAATTTTGGAATGGTGTTCAGCCTCAAATGAAGGTACAGACACCAGAAACATTTATGGTATGAAAATCTTAATCCATGGAATTGTCTCTGTATTCAGATGAAGAACTCTGAACTTCTGTAAGGGGATGTGTTGTAGATCAGTCAGTACATTGTTTGTGGCAGTCTGAGATTTGGAGCCGTGATTTATTAACAGGATTAACAACAGAATAAAAAATCCTCCTGAGTGAGTAGTTTAACATTAAATTCAAATCACAGAATTCAATGTAAATGCAGCCAAAATTAGGTTTTGACATATTAAACCTGGAAACCCTGTCAGGTCTGCATCCCCAGCAGCAACAACTGTACATTGTCATAAACACCTGTCGTTGCAGTTGTTATCAATGTAGGAACATTTTGCTAGGTGACTTTGTCAAACATTATGCAGTTTGTCAACATTTTCAGGGTTCCTTTTTTGTAGAAGAAACCACTAAATTAGGATTTTATTTTTTAAAAAGAAACACAAATGATTCCAACACCATGCTGTGGGGTTATACATTTTTCCAAATTCATCACTGCACTGACATACCTTGTGGTGATGTGGAGTTGAAAAAACTGGAAGCCAACTAAAGGTCCCCTCAAACAATGTTAAAGGGGGCTGCATGCATCACGTTACTCACTTGCTTATTCTATACCTAATACCTATGCATTCCAACAAATGATATCAACTCATAAAAAAGGTAATGTCCAATAGTTCTTATTACAGCAATACATAATGAGTCTACTTGAATTACTTAACTTGCTGTTAGTTTATTATGGTGAAAGCGTTATGTCATCATAGTGATACATTCTAATTTAAGCTAGAATACTGACAATCTGGGAATTTAGTTTCATAAGATTTAAAATTCTGTCTTCAACATTATCATCATTATTGCAACAGGTTTGTAAGTTAAAAAAGTTTAACCACTTGCATGCTAATGACAAGGTGAACTCGTCATGAAGCACACTGGATCTGTGCTCATGACAAGGTCAACTCGTCATGTATAATGGGATACACCAAATGTCAGCGTAGGAGGGGAAAAGTCTTAGCAGCCAAGTGGTTAAAAAAATTAGTTCTAAAGCAATCAAAAGGTGATGTTTGGTTTTGATGGACAAATGCCTTCCTTACCTCATTGAATTACTTTTTTTCAATATGTTATTATGCGTCGGGAAAATCACACAGCACTGGAAAGGCTGTGTTTTGTAGCTGAGAACCCACTCTGCAAGTAGGCAATGCTTTAATGAACATTTGTAGAAGTAGAAAGAGGAAATAGGCGATATTTACCAAATAGAGTGAATGAAGCAAGTAAAGATGCGTAGTTCATTAATTGACAAATGATGGGAAAAAAAGGCCAGAGAGCACCCGCGGGGCTAGAACCATTGACAGGTTGAACAAGTTAAATCATGTAACCTTGAGAAGGAACCGCTGGGCTATAGCTGACCCAACAGCAACATCTTTCTTCAAGCTATAACACAGTGAACATCAACTAGGGAATTAATGTTAATTTTTTGAACTCTCAGGATAAACATATTGCACAAATTACTTTCATGTTATTGAAGCCATTAGCGATAAGGAATATATATTCTTCACTTTGAGCTACTCCTAAATATTGGAAGGGTGTTCAGCCTCAAATGATGGAACAGACACCAGAAACATTTATGGTATGAAAATCTTAACCCATGGAATTGTCTCTGTATTCAGATGAAGAACTGTGAACTTCTGTAAGGGGATGTGTTGTAGATCAGGCAGTCCATTGTTTGTGGCAGTCTGAGATTTGTAGCTGTGATTTATTGACAGGATTAACAACAGAATTAAAAATCCTTCTGAGTGAGTAGTTTAACATTAAATTCAAATCAAAGAATTCAATGTAAATGCAGCCAAAATTAGGTTTTGACATATTAAACGTGGAAACCTTGTCAGGTCTGCATCCCCAGCAGCAACAACTGTACATTGTCATAAACACCTGTCGTTGCAGTTGTTATCAATGTAGGAACATTTTGCTAGGTGACTTTGTCAAACATTATGCAGTTCGTCAACATTTTCAGGGTTCCTTTTTTGTAGAAGAAACCACTAAATTAGGATTTTATTTTTTAAAAAGAAACACAAATGATTCCAACACCATGCTGTGGGGTTATACATTTTTTCTAATTCATCACTGCACTGATATACCTTGTGGTGATGTGAAGTTGAAAAAACTGGAAGCCAACTAACGGTCCCCTCAAACAATGTTAAAGGGGGCTGCATGCATCACGTTACTCACTTGCTTATTCTATACCTAATACTTATGCATTCCAACAAATGATGTCAACTCATAAAAAGGTAATTTCCAATAGTTCTTATTACAGCAATATATAATGAGTCTACTTGAATTACTTAACTTGCTGTTAGTGTATTATGGTGAAAGCGTTATGTCATCATAGTGATACATTCTAGTTTAAGCTAGAATACTGACATTCTGGGAATTTAGTTTCATAAGATTTAAAATTCTGTCTTCAACATTATCTTCATTATTGCAACAGGCTTGTAAGTTAAAAAAGGTTTAAAAAATTAGTTCTAAAGCAATCAAAAGGTGATGTTTGGTTTTGATGGACAAATGCCTTCCTTACCTCATTGAATTACTTTTTTTCAATATGTTATTATGCGTCGGGACAATCACACAGCACTGGAAAGGCTGGGTTATGTAGCTGAGAACCCACTCTGCTAGTAGGCAATGCTTTAATGATCATTTGTAGAAATAGAAAGAGGAAATAGGCGATATTTACCAAATAGAGTGAATGAAGCAAGTAAAGATGCTTAGTTCATTAACCCCTTCGGGGCTAATGACGAGCTGGGCTCGTCATCGCGCTTACCTGTCCTGCGCGGATGACAAGGCCAGCTCGTCATCAGCCCCACCCTCGGGGGAAGCGCTGGCGCTCCCCCCGAGGCTCTCAGATCGTCATTGTTTTGCTGGGGGCGGCAGTGGAAGAGCTTCCGCTGCCGCCCCCGCCCCCCCCCCATGGTAATCCCTGATGACGTCAGCGCGCACAGCGCGCGCTGACATCATCAGGGATTCCCAGCGCTCGGGAAGCCATTTGCTTCCTGCGCGCTTCAGAAGAAGGTAGGTTTTGGGACTCCGGCGGGGGTTTGGGGCAGCGAAGAGGCATCAGGGGAGAGGAAAGAGATTTTCCTTTCCCCTGATGTCTCTTTGCAGGGCATTTCTGCCTCACGATCGCGCACAGCGTCACGATTGTGCGGCGGAAATGCCCCCACTAGACACCAGGGATATACTTTTAGTTTTTAGGAAGTGACCCCTTGGGCAAGGGTCACTTCCAGGCTGGCTGGCAATATGTTTTCGTTTTTCTGCCCCCCCTGGGGGGAAATCGGCCCGTTTTTTCGGCCGTTTTGCCCCCAGGGGGGGCAGAAATTCCCCACTAGCACCAGGGATATAGATTTGTACAAAGATGGCGGCCATTTATTTTGTTTACGTTTTTCTGTCCCCCCTGGGGGCAAATCGGCCCGTTTTTTTTTGCCGTTTTGCCCCCAGGGGGGACAGAAAATGCCCACTAGACACCAGGGATGTAATTTTAGTTTTTAGGAAGCGACCCCTTGGGCAAGGGTCGCTTCCAGGTGGGGTCTGAGTATGTTTTCGTTTTTCTGCCCCCCCTGGGGGGAAATCGGCCCGTTTTTCGGCCGTTTTGCCCCCAGGCGGGGCAGAAATTACCCACTAGAACCAGGGATTTTTGTTGGGGCAATGTGTTTGTTTTGGGAAGCGACCCCTTGGGTAAGGGTCGCTTCCAGGTGGACATGATTGTGTTTTTGTTTTTCTGTCCACCCTGGGGGCAAATCGGCCTGTTTTTTTTGCCGTTTTGCCCCCAGGGGGGGCGGAAAATGCCCACTAACACAAAGTTTTTAGGAAGCGACCCCGTGGGCATGTTTGCTGGTGGTGTGTGTGGGGAGTGGTACTTGGCTGGATGGTGTGCGTGGAGCGGTGCTTGGCTGGCGGTGTGTGTGGAGTGGTACTTGGCTGTCGGTGTGCGCTGAGTGGTGTTTGGCTGGCGGTGTGCGTGGAGGGGTACTTGGCTATCTATGCACAGAGTGGTGCTTGGCTGGCGGTGTGTGTGGAGTGGCGCTTGGCTGGTGGTGTGTGTAGAGTGGTACTTGGCTGTCTGTGCACGGAGTGGTGCTTGGCTGGCGGTGTGTGTGGAGTGGCGCTTGGCTGGTGGTGTGCGTGGAGTGCTACTTTGCTGTCTGTGCACGGAGTGCTGCTTGGCTGGTGGTGTGTGTGGAGTGGCGCTTGGCTGGTGGTGTGCGTGGAGTGCTACTTTGCTGTCTGTGCACGGAGTGCTGCTTGGCTGGTGGTGTGTGTGGAGTGGCGCTTGGCTGGTGTTGTGCGTGGAGTGCTACTTTGCTGTCTGTGCACGGAGTGCTGCTTGGCTGGCGGTGTGTGTGGAGTGGCGCTTGGCTGGTGGTGTGCGTGGAGTGCTACTTTGCTGTCTGTGCACGGAGTGCTGCTTGGCTGGCGGTGTGTGTGGAGTGGCGCTTGGCTGGTGGTGTGCGTGGAGTGCTACTTTGCTGTCTGTGCACGGAGTGCTGCTTGGCTGGCGGTGTGTGTGGAGTGGCGCTTGGCTGGCGGTGTGTGTGGAGTGGCGCTTGGCTGGATGGTGCTTGGCTGGCGGTGAGTGGTGCTTGGCTGGTGGTGCTTGTGGAGTGGCGCTTGGCAGGTGGTGTGCGTGGAGTGCTACTTTGCTGTCTGTGCACGGAGTGGTGCTTTGCTGGCGGTGTGTGTGGAGTGGCGCTTGGCTGTTAGTGTGCGTGGAGTGCTACTTTGCTGTCTGTGCACGGAGTGCTGCTTGGCTGGCGGTGTGTGTGGAGTGGCGCTTGGCTGGTGGTGTGCGTGGAGTGCTACTTTGCTGTCTGTGCACGGAGTGCTGCTTGGCTGGCGGTGTGTGTGGAGTGGCGCTAGGCTGGATGGTGCTTGGCTGGCGGTGAGTGGTGCTTGGCTGGTGGTGCTTGTGGAGTGGCGCTTGGCAGGTGGTGTGCGTGGAGTGCTACTTTGCTGTCTGTGCACGGAGTGGTGCTTGGCTGGCGGTGTGTGTGGAGTGGCGCTTGGCTGTTAGTGTGCGTGGAGTGCTACTTTGCTGTCTGTGCACGGAGTGCTGCTTGGCTGGCGGTGTGTGTGGAGTGGCGCTTGGCTGGTGGTGTGCGTGGAGTGCTACTTTGCTGTCTGTGCACGGAGTGCTGCTTGGCTGGCGGTGTGTGTGGAGTGGCGCTTGGCTGGTGGTGTGCGTGGAGTGCTACTTTGCTGTCTGTGCACGGAGTGCTGCTTGGCTGGCGGTGTGTGTGGAGTGGCACTTGGCTGGTGGTGTGCGTGGAGTGCTACTTTGCTGTCTGCACGGAGTGCTGCTTGGCTGGCGGTGTGTGTGGAGTGCTGCTTGGCTGGCGGTGTGTGTGGAGTGGCGCTTGGCTGGTGGTGTGCGTGGAGTGCTACTTTGCTGTCTGTGCACGGAGTGCTGCTTGGCTGGCGGTGTGTGTGGAGTGGCGCTTGGCTGGTGGTGTGCGTGGAGTGCTACTTTGCTGTCTGTCCACGGAGTGCTGCGTGGCTGGAGGTGTGTGTTGAGTGGCGCTTGGCTGGTGGTGTGCGTGGAGTGCTGCTTGGCTGGAGGTGTGTGTTGAGTGGCGCTTGGCTGGTGGCGTGCGTGGAGTGCTACTTTGCTGTCTGTGCACGGAGTGCTGCTTGGCTGGCGGTGTGTGTGGAGTGGCGCTTGGCTGGTGGTGTGCGTGGAGTGCTACTTTGCTGTCTGTGCACGGAGTGCTGCTTGGCTGGCGGTGTGTGTGGAGTGGCGCTTGGCTGGTGGTGTGCTGGAGTGCTACTTTGCTGTCTGTGCACGGAGTGCTGCTTGGCTGGCGGTGTGTGTGGAGTGGTGCTTGGCTGGCGGTGTGTGTGGAGTGCTGCTTGGCTGGCGGTGTGTGTGGAGTGGTGCTTGGCTGGCAGTGTGTGTGGAATGGTGCTTTGCTGGCAGTTTGTGTGGAATGGTGCTTGGCTGGCAGTGTGTGTGGAGTGGCGCTTGGCTGGTGGTGTTTGCGGAGTGGTACTTGGCTGGAGGGTGTGCGTGGAGCGGTGTTTAGCTGTCTGTGCACGGAGTGGTGCTTGGCTGGCGGTGTGCGTGGAGAGGCGCTTGGCTGGTGGTGTGCGCTGAGTGTTTGGCTGGCGGTGTGCATGGTCTGGTGCTTGGCTGGTGGTGTGGGTGGACTGGCGCTCGGCTGGCGGTGTGTGAGTAGTTACTTTCTGTTGGTCACTGCACACACTGCTTGTTGAGTGACACTCCACGCAGTCCATCAATTTGTGCAGTTCCAGTGTCAGAAATGTGGGCGTGTGAAAGTGATGGGCCCTTGAATGGCGCTGTTTGCTGGTGTGAGTGTTGAAATGTGATGGGTCCGCGGCTGGCGGTGTGAATGTTTTGAATGTGTCACACGTACGAAAGGTGTATGAATGGCCTGTAAAGAGGTTGGTGCCTTGACGTGGCTTTACAGCTCACGAGCTGTGAGTCAGTGGTTCAGTTTATCATACTTGCAATTATACACAGTGTATTTCATTTTTGTGAAATTACTTGCGTATACAATTGTATGTACTGAATCATCACTCACCCTCGTGCCAAATCCAACCAGTATGTGTGTGTGCTTGCGGATTAGATGGGTGTGCAGTAATAATTGTTTTTTTTCTCTTTCTGCATTAGGGTGTACCTTGTCCCTTATTGTGATTGTTGTAATGTGTTGCTTTTATTCCAGATGGTGTCAGTGGTCTTGTTTGTATCAGGTATGAAAGGTGCGTGAATGGCCTGTAAAACGGTTGGTGCCTTGTCGTGGCTTTACAGCTCACGAGTTGCGAGTCACTAGTTCGGTTTTTATGCATTTATTTATTGACAGAGCATTTCATTTTTTTGAAATATCTTGTTAATAAAATTTTATATACTGAACCATCACTCGCCCTCGTGCCAAATCCAACCTGTATGTGTGTGTCTTTGAGGAATAGATAGCCGTGCTTGAATGTTTGTCTTTTGAGTAACTCTGTTAAGGTGAGGTACCCTTTTACTCGGGAGAACAAGGGGAACGCTGGGTGGTAGGACATTTTTGCCGGCACGGCGATCCCACGGCAAAATTTTTGTAAAAGTGCTATTTTTACCTAATTAAGGTTTGCAAGGAGTTCTGGGTAGGAAAACATTGGGGGACCCACGCATGCCATACCTCCCTGGACTCCCCCGGGTGTCTACTTTTCAGAAATGTGTGGGTTTGGTAGGTTTCCCTAGATGGCTGTCTCGCACGGGGCCAGAAACCCAGGTAACCCCTCTTGCAAAAGCTGGAGAATTCATGTCCACCAGCTTTTGCAAGAGGGGTTACCCGGGTTTTTGGCCCCGTGCGAGACAGCCATCTAGGGAAACCTACCAAACCCACACATTTCTGAAAAGTAGACACCCGGGGGCTTCCAAGGAGGTATGGCTTGCGTGGATCCTCCAACGTTCCTTTACCCAGAATCCCTTGCAAACCTCATTTTTTGCTTGGAAATAATCATTTTTTTTCACACGTTTTAGTGTGGGAAAGCGTGGCATCACTGGGCTCACACAAATTACCTCCCACCCAGCATTCCCCAAGGTCTCCCGATAAAAATGGTACCTCACTTGCGTGGGTAGGCATAGCGGCTGCTTTAGGAAAAGGCCCAATTCATACTGTGGAGACAAAAACATTACCTTTAGCCAAATAATCTTATTTTTTGAGGGGGTCACCTGAGCTTTTGGCCCGGGGCTTGGCAGGCATCTTTGGAAACTACCAAACCCAAACAGTTCTGAGAACTAGACACCCGGGGGAGTCCAGGGTGGTATGGCATGCGTGGGTCCCCCAATGTTTTCCTACCCAGAAACCCCTGCAAACCTGAAATTTTGGTCCAAAAACCAACTTTTCCATACTTTTTTGGGTGGGATCTCGCTGCCGGAACAAATGTCCTACCACCCAGCGTTTCCCTTGTTCTCCCGAGTAAAATGATACCTCACTTGTGTGGGTGGGCCAAAGGCAAGTGACTTAGGCTGGGGTGCTTAATTTGTAAAACGTAAATATGAGTAAAAACTACCTTTTTCAAAATTCATTTTTGGGGTGTTCTACTTTGGGGCACCCACACAAGTGAGGTATCCTTTTACTCGGGAGAACAAGGGGAACGCAGGGTGGTACGACTTTTTTGCCGGCACGGCGATCCCACGCCAAAAAGTTTGGAAAAGTGCAATTTTTACCTAATTTTAAGGTTTGCAGAGAGTTCTGGGTACGAAAACATTGGGGGACCCATGCATGCCATACCTCCCTGGACTCCCCCGGGTGTCTAGTTTTCAGAACTGTTTGGGTTTGCTACTTTGCAAAGAATACCACCGAGCCCCGGGCCACAAATTCAGATCCCCCCCCCCAAAATCAAGGTAGTTTTGCAATAAGGTAATGTTAATTCACCACCGTACGATTTGAACCGTTTCCTGTTGCAGCCACTATGTCTACCCACGCAAGTGAGGTACCGTTTTTTTCGGGAGACCTGGGGGCACGCTGGGTGGGTGGAAATTTGTTGATCCACGCAGATTCCAGAACTTTCCACCACAGAAATGTGAGGAAAATGTGTTTTTTTGGTCACATTTTTATGTTTGTAAGGGATTCTGGGTAACAAAACCTGGGGGTAGGCAGACGAGTCACCCCATCCTGAATTGCCCTGGGTGTCTAGTTTTCAAAAATGTATAGGTTTGCTAGGTTTCCTTAGGTGCTGGCAGAGCTACGGCGCAAAAACAAAAGGTAGTCTTTTTGTCCGAATAGTGCAAAATTTCACTGGGAAATTGAGGTGCGACCATGCTGCGTTTTGCGCTGTTTCATGTCGCAGCCACTATGCCTACCCACGCAAGTGAGGTACCATTTTTTTCGGGAGACCTGGGGGCACGCTGGGTGGGTGGAAATTTGTTGATCCACGCAGATTCCAGAACTTTCCACCACAGAAATGTGAGGAAAATGTGTTTTTTTGGTCACATTTTTATGTTTGTAAGGGATTCTGGGTAACAAAACCTGGGGGTAGGCAGACGAGTCACCCCATCCTGAATTGCCCTGGGTGTCTAGTTTTCAGAAATGTATAGGTTTGCTAGTTTTCCCTAGGTGCTGGCAGAGCTACGGCGCAAAAACAAAAGGTAGTCTTTTTGTCAGAATTGTGCAAAATTTCACTGGGAAATTGAGGTGCGACCATGCTGCGTTTTGCGCGGTTTCATGTCGCAGCCACTATGCCTACCCACGCAAGTGAGGTACCATTTTTTTCGGGAGACCTGGGGGCACACTGGATGGATGGAAATTTGTTGATCCACGCAGATTCCAGAACTTTCCACCACAGAAATGTGAGGAAAATTTGTTTTTTTGGTCAAATTTTTTTGTTTGAAAGGGATTCTGGGTAACAAAACCTGGGGGTAGGCAGACGAGTCACCCCATCCTGAATTGCCCTGGGTGTCTAGTTTTCAGAAATGTATAGGTTTGCTAGGTTTCCCTAGGTGCTGGCAGAGCTACGGCGTAAAAACAAAAGGTAGTCTTTTTGTCCGAATCGTGCTAAATTTCACTGGGAAATTGAGGTGCGACCATGCTGCGTTTTGCGCTGTTTCATGTCGCAGCCACTATGCCTACCCACGCAAGTGAGGTACCATTTTTTTCGGGAGACCTGGGGGCACACTGGGTGCATGGAAATTTGATGATCCACGCAGATTCCAGAACTTTCCACCACAGAAATGTGAGGAAAATGTGTTTTTTTGGTCAAATTTTTTTGTTTGAAAGGGATTCTGGGTAACAAAACCTGGGGGTAGGCAGACGAGTCACCCCATCCTGAATTGCCCTGGGTGTCTAGTTTTCAGAAATGTATAGGTTTGCTAGGTTTCCCTAGGTGCTGGCAGAGCTACGGCGCAAAAACAAAAGGTAGTCTTTTTGTCCGAATCGTGCAAAATTTCACTGGGAAATTGAGGTGCGACCATGCTGCGTTTTGCGCTGTTTCATGTCGCAGCCACTATGCCTACCCACGCAAGTGAGGTACCATTTTTTTCGGGAGACCTGGGGGCACACTGGGTGGATGGAAATTTGTTGATCCACGCAGATTCCAGAACTTTCCCCCACAGAAATGTGAGGAAAATGTGTTTTTTTGGTCAAATTTTTTTGTTTGAAAGGGATTCTGGGTAACAAAACCTGGGGGTAGGCAGACGAGTCACCCCATCCTGAATTGCCCTGGGTGTCTAGTTTTCAGAAATGTATAGGTTTGCTAGGTTTCCCTAGGTGCTGGCAGAGCTACGGCGCAAAAACAAAAGGTAGTCTTTTTGTCCGAATCGTGCAAAATTTCACTGGGAAATTGAGGTGCGACCATGCTGCGTTTTGCGCTGTTTCATGTCGCAGCCACTATGCCTACCCACGCAAGTGAGGTACCATTTTTTTCGGGAGACCTGGGGGCACACTGGGTGGATGGAAATTTGTTGATCCACGCAGATTCCAGAACTTTCCACCACAGAAATGTGAGGAAAATGTGTTTTTTTGGTTAAATTGTTTTGTTTGAAAGGGATTCTGGGTAACAAAACCTGGGGGTAGGCAGACGAGTCACCCCATCCTGAATTGCCCTGGGTGTCTAGTTTTCAGAAATGTATAGGGTTGCTAGGTTTCCCTAGGTGCTGGCAGAGCTACGGCGCAAAAACAAAAGGTAGTCTTTTTGTCCGAATCGTGCTAAATTTCACTGGGAAATTGAGATGCGACCATGCTGCGTTTTGCGCGGTTTCATGTCGCAGCCACTATGCCTACCCACGCAAGTGAGGTACCATTTTTTTCGGGAGACCTTGGGGCACGCTGGGTGGGTGCAAATTTGTTGATCCACGCAGATTCCAGAACTTTCCACCACAGAAATGTGAGGAAAATGTGTTTTTTTGGTCAAATATTTATGTTTGCAAGGAATTCTGGGTAACAAAACCTGGGGGTAGGCAGACGAGTCACCCCATCCTGAATTGCCCTGGGTGTCTAGTTTTCAAAAATGTATAGGTTTGCTAGGTTTCCCTAGGTGCTGGTTGAGCTACGGCTCAAAAACAAAAGGTAGTCTCTTTGTCCAAAGAGCTTAAGATTTCACTGGGAAATTGAGGAGCGACCACGTTGCATTTTGTGCCGTTTCCCGTGGTAGGCACAAGGCCGACCCACACAAGTGAGGTACCATTTTTTTCGGGAGACCTGGGGGCACGCTGGGTGGGTGGAAATTTGTTGATCCACGCAGATTCCAGAACTTTCCACCACAGAAATGTGAGGAAAATGTGTTTTTTTTTTCAAAATCTGAGCTTTGCAAGGGATTCTGGGTAACAAAACCTGGTGGTAGGCAGTCGAGTCATCCCATCCTGAATTCCCCTGGGTGTCTACTTTTCAAAAATGTATAGGTTTGCTAGGTTTCCCTAGGTGCCGGAAGAACTAGGGTGCAAAAACTACAGGTAGGCACTTTGCCAAAAAAGGGTCAATTTGTAACTGCAAAATTTAGGTGTGACCACGTTGCATTTTGCGCCGTTTCCTGTCGCAGGCACAAGGCCGACCCACACAAGTGAGGTACCGTTTTTATCGGGACACTTGGGGTAATTCAGATTTGTAAATCAACTGTTATTACCAATTGAGCTTTCTTGCATTTCTCCCTTTGAATGAAAGATATTGTGTAGAAAAAAAAACTTTATGAAAAATGACCAATAATTCTCATGCTAGTATGAGTATTCCCAACTTTGAAAATGTGCAATTATATACTGTTTCTGAACTCTATAATTTGTACCCAATTCATACATACATAGGTGTCTTTCGTGCAGATTATTCCATGTGTACATTTTCCAAGACAAAGTGCACTATACCCAGTAAATGAAAAAATACCATTGCAAGTTGCTGCTCAGTTTTTGGATCTGGGTTCGTCGGGTTCTTGGTGAAACTACAAGTCCCATATATCCCCACAACCAGGAAGGTCTAACGGATGTAACGGTATATTGCTTTCCAAGAGCTGTCAAAATTAGAGAAAGTTATAGGTGAAAACGTTGAGACAAAAGGCCGTTGTTTTCAACAAATTTTCAAATATTCCAATATCTAACTGTTAGTTTCTATAACGAACCCTTCATGGATTTAGACAAATGACCCCTTTCTGAATTCAGAATTTTGTCTATTTTTCGGAAATGTAAAGCTTTCCAGGATCCATTATTGCTTTCAAACTCATTTCTACCATTAACTGGAAGGAGGTGGAAAGCTCTAAAAATAGCAAAAATAGGCTATGTCCCAGAAAAATGCCAAAACTGAGTGAAAAATTTCGGTTCTCTGACAAAACACTGTCATTCCCTAAAAGCTGAGAAAATGGAGAATTCAGCCCCACAAACCCTTTTTTGATACCATATTCAGGGAAAAAGCCAGAGGCTTTCATTTGCAGCCCGTTTTTCCCATTTTTCTGAAAAAAACAAAAAAAACACTATATTTTGGTTAATTTCTGGGACCCCTCCAAGGGAATCCACAAACCCTGGGCGCCTTTAGAATCCCCATGATGTTGGAAGAAAAGGACGCAAATTTGGCGCGGATCCCTTATGTGGTCAAAAAGTTACAAGGGCCTAAGCGCGCACTACCCCAAAACACCAAAAAAAGCCTTAGCACAGGAGGGGGAAAAGGCCTAGCAGCGAAGGGGTTAATTGACAAATGATGGGAAAAAAAGGCCAGAGAGCACCCGCGGGACTAGAACCATTGAAAGGTTGAACAAGTTAAATGATGTAAACTTGAGAAGGAACCTCTGGGCTATAGCTGACCCAACAGCAACATCTTTCTTCAAGCTATAACACAGTGAACATCGACTAGGGAATTAATGTTAATTTTTTGAACTCTCAGGATAAACATATTGCACAAATTACTTTCATGTTATTGAAGCCATTAGCGATAAGGAATATATATTCTTCACTTTGAGCTACTCCTAAATATTGGAAGGGTGTTCAGCCTCAAATGAAGGTACAGACACCAGAAACATTTATAGTATGAAAATCTTAACCTATGGAATTGTCTCTGTATTCAGATGAAGAACTCTGAACTTATGTAAGGGGATGTGTTGTAGATCAGGCAGTCCATTGTTTGTGGCAGTCTGAGATTTGTAGCCGTGATTTATTAACAGGATTAACAACAGAATTGAAAATCCTTCTGAGTGAGTAGTTTAACATTAAATTCAAATCACAGAATTCAATGTAAATGCAGCCAAAATTAGGTTTTGACATATTAAACCTGGAAACCCTGTCAGGTCTGCATCCCCAGCAGCAACAACTGTAAATTGTCATAAACACCTGTTGTTGCAGTTGTTATCAATGTAGGAACATTTTGCTAGGTGACTTTGTCAAACATTATGCAGTTCGGCAACCTTTTCAGGGTTCCTTTTTTGTAGAAGAAACCACTAAATTAGGATTTTATTTTTTAAAAAGAAACACAAATGATTCCAACACCATGCTGTGGGGTTATACATTTTTTCAAATTCATCACTGCACTGATATACCTTGTGGTGATGTGAAGTTGAAAAAACTGGAAGCCAACTAACGGTCCCCTCAAACAATGTTAAAGGGGGCTGCATGCATCACGTTACTCACTTGCTTATTCTATACCTAATACTTATGCATTCCAACAAATGATGTCAACTCATACAAAAGGTAATTTCCAATAGTTCTTATTACAGCAATATATAATGAGTCTACTTGAATTACTTAACTTGATGTTAGTGTATTATGGTGAAAGCGTTATGTCATCATAGTGATACATTCTAGTTTAAGCTAGAATACTGACAATCTGGGAATATAGTTTCATAAGATTTACAATTCTGTCTTCAACATTATCATCATTATTGCAACAGGCTTGTAAGTTAAAAAAGTTTAAAAAAATTATTTCTAAAGCAATCAAAAGGTGATGTTTGGTTTTGATGGACAAATGCCTTCCTTACCTCATTGAATTACTTTTTTTCAATATGTTATTATGCGTCGGGACAATCACACAGCACTGGAAAGGCTGTGTTATGTATCTGAGAACCCACTCTGCTAGTAGGCAATGCTTTAATGATCATTTGTAGAAATAGAAAGAGGAAATAGGCGATATTTACCAAATAGAGTGAATGAAGCAAGTAAAAATGCGTAGTTCATTAATTGACAAATGATGGGGAAAAAAGGCCAGAGAGCACCTACAGGGATAGAACCATTGAAAGGTTGAACAAGTTAAATGATGTAACCTTGAGAAGGAACCGCTGGGCTATAGCTGACCCAACATCAACATCTTTCTTCAAGCTTTAACACAGTGAACATCAACTAGGAAATTAATGTTAATTTTTGGAACTCTCAGGATAAACATATTGCACAAATTACTTTCATGTTATTGAAGCCATTAGCGATAAGGAATATATATTCTTCACTTTGAGCTACTCCTAAATATTGGAAGGGTGTTCAGCCTCAAATGAAGGAACAGACACCAGAAACATTTATGGTATGAAAATCTTAACCCATGGAATTGTCTCTGTATTCAGATGAAGAACTCTGAACTTCTGTAAGGGGATGTGTTGTAGATCAGGCAGTCCATTGTTTGTGGCAGTCTGAGATTTGTAGCCGTGATTTATTAACAGTATTAACAACAGAATTAAAAATAATACTGAGTGAGTAGTTTAACATTAAATTCAAATCAAAGAATTCAATGTAAATGCAGCCAAAATTAGGTTTTGACATATTAAACCTGGAAACCCTGTCAGGTCTGCATCCCCAGCAGCAACAACTGTACATTGTCATAAACACCTGTCGTTGCAGTTGTTATCAATGTAGGAACATTTTGCTAGGTGACTTTGTCAAACATTATGCAGTTCGTCAACATTTTGAGGGTTCCTTTTTTGTAGAAGAAACCACTAAATTAGGATTTTATTTTTTAAAAAGAAACGCAAATGATTCCAACACCATGCTGTGGGGTTATACATTTTTTCTAATTCATCACTGCACTGATATACCTTGTGGTGATGTGAAGTTGAAAAAACTGGAAGCCAACTAACGGTCCCCTCAAACAATGTTAAAGGGGGCTGCATGCATCACGTTACTCACTTGCCTATTCTATACCTAAAGCTTATGCATTCCAACAAATGATGTCAACTCATAAAAAAGGTAATTTCCAATAGTTCTTATTACAGCAATATATAATGAGTCTACTTGAATTACTTAACTTGCTGTTAGTGTATTATGGTGAAAGCGTTATGTCATCATAGTGATACATTCTACTTTAAGCAAGAATACTGACAATCTGGGAATTTAGTTTCATAAGATTTAAAATTCTGTCTTCAACTTTATCATCATTATTGCAACAGGCTTGTAAGTTAAAAAAGGTTTAAAAAATTAGTTCTAAAGCAATCAAAAGCTGATATTTGGTTTTGATGGACAAATGCCTTCCTTACCTCATTGAATTACTTTTTTTCAATATGTTATTATGCGTCGCGACAATCACACAGCACTGGAATGGCTGGGTGATGTAGCTGAGAACCCACTCTGCTAGTAGGCAATGCTTTAATGATCATTTGTAGAATTAGAAAGAGGAAATAGGCGATATTTACCAAATAGAGTGAATGAAGCAAGTAAAAATGCGTAGTTCATTAATTGACAAATGATGGGAAAAAAAGGCCAGAGAGCACCCGCGGGGCTAGAACCATTGAAAGGTTGAACAAGTTAAATTATGTAACCTTGAGAAGGAACTGCTGGGCTATAGCTGACCCAACAGCAACATCTTTCTTCAAGCTATAACACAGTGAACATCAACTAGGGAATTAATGTTAATTTTTTGAACTCTCAGGACAAACATATTGCAAAAATTACTTTCATGTTATTGAAGCCATTAGCGATAAGAAAAATATATTCTTCACTTTGAGCTACTCCTAAATATTGGAAGGGTGTTCAGCCTCAAATGAAGGAACAGACACCAGAAACATTCATGGTATGAAAATCTTAACCCATGGAATTGTCTCTGTATTCAGATGAAGAACTCTGAACTTCTGTAAGGGGATGTGTTGTAGATCAGGCAGTCCATTGTTTGTGGCAGTCTGAGATTTGTAGCCGTGATTTATTAACAGGATTAACAACAGAATTAAAAATCCTTCTGAGTGAGTAGTTTAACATTAAATTCAAATCAAAGAATTCAATGTAAATGCAGCCAAAATTAGGTTTTGACATATTAAACCTGGAAACCCTGTCAGGTCTGCATCCCCAGCAGCAACAACAGTACATTGTCATAAACACCTGTCGTTGCAGTTGTTATCAATGTAGGAACATTTTGCTAGGTGACTTTGTCAAACATTATGCAGTTTGTCAACATTTTCAGGGCTCCTTTTTTGTAGAAGAAACCACTAAATTAGGATTTTATTTTTAAAAAAGAAACACAAATGATTCCAACACCATGCTGTGGGGTTATACATTTTTTCTAATTCATCACTGCACTGATATACCTTGTGGTGATGTGAAGTTGAAAAAACTGAAAGCCAACTAAAGGTCCCCTCAAACAATGTTAAAGGGGGCTGCATGCATCACGTTACTCACTTGCTTATTCTATACCTAATACCTATGCATTCCAGCAAATGATGTCAACTCATAAAAAAGGTAATTTCCAATAGTTCTTATTACAGCAATATATAATGAGTCTACTTGAATTATTTAACTTGCTGTTAGTTTATTATGGTGAAAGCGTTATGTCATCATAGTGATACATTCTAGTTTAAGCTAGAATACTGACAATCTGGGAATTTAGTTTCATAAGATTTAAAATTCTGTCTTCAACATTATCATCATTATTGCAACAGGCTTGTAAGGTAAAAAAGTTTAACCACTTGCATGCTAATGACAAGGTGAACTCGTCATGAGGCACACTGGATCTGTGCTCATGACAAGGTCAACTCGTCATGTATAATGGGATACACCAAATGTCAGCGTAGTAGGGGAAAAGCCTTAGCAGCCAAGTGGTTAAAAAAATTAGTTCTAAAGCAATCAAAAGGTGATGTTTGGTTTTGATGGACAAATGCCTTCCTTACCTCATTGAATTACTTTTTTTCAATATGTTATTATGCGTCGGGAAAATCACACAGCACTGGAAAGGCTGTGTTTTGTAGCTGAGAACCCACTCTGCAAGTAGGCAATGCTTTAATGAACATTTGTAGAAGTAGAAAGAGGAAATAGGCGATATTTACCAAATAGAGTGAATGAAGCAAGTAAAGATGCGTAGTTCATTAATTGACAAATGATGGGAAAAAAAGGCCAGAGAGCACCCGCGGGGCTAGAACCATTGACAGGTTGAACAAGTTAAATCATGTAACCTTGAGAAGGAACCGCTGGGCTATAGCTGACCCAACAGCAACATCTTTCTTCAAGCTATAACACAGTGAACATCAACTAGGGAATTAATGTGAATTTTTTGAACTCTCAGGATAAACATATTGCACAAATTACTTTCATGTTATTGAAGCCATTAGCGATAAGGAATATATATTTTTCACTTTGAGCTACTCCTAAATATTGGAAGGGTGTTCAGCCTCAAATGAAGGAACAGACACCAGAAACATTTATGGTATGAAAAACTTAACCCATGGAATTGTCTCTGTATTCAGATGAAGAACTCTGAACTTCTGTAAGGGGATGTGTTGTAGATCAGGCAGTCCATTGTTTGTGGCAGTCTGAGATTTGTAGCCGTGAATTATTAACAGGATTAACAACAGAATTAAAAATCCTTCTGAGTGAGTAGTTTAACATTAAATTCAAATCAAAGAATTCAATGTAAATGCGGCCAAAATTAGGTTTTGACATATTAAACCTGGAAACCCTGTCAGATCTGCATCCCCAGCAGCAACAACTGTACATTGTCATAAACACCTGTTGTTGCAGTTGTTATCAATGTAGGAACATTTTGCTAGGTGACTTTGTCAAACATTATGCAGTTTGTCAACATTTTCAGGGTTCCTTTTTTGTAGAAGAAACCACTAAATTAGGATTTTATTTTTAAAAACAGAAACACAAATGATTCCAACACCATGCTGTGGGGTTATACATTTTTTCTAATTCATCACTGCACTGATATACCTTGTGGTGATGTGAAGTTGAAAAAACTGGAAGCCAACTAAAGGTCCCCTCAAACAATGTTAACGGGGGCTGCATTCATCACGTTACTCACTTGCTTATTCTATACCTAATACCTATGCATTCCAACAAATGATGTCAACTCATAAAAAAGGTAATTTCCAATAGTTCTTATTACAGCAATATATAATGAGTCTACTTGAATTACTTAACTTGCTGTTAGTTTATTATGGTGAAAGCGTTATGTCATCATAGTGATACATTCTAGTTTAAGCTAGAATACTGACAATCTGGGAATTTAGTTTCATAAGATTTAAAATTCTGTCTTCAACATTATCATCATTATTGCAACAGGCTTGTAAGTTAAAAAAGGTTTAAAAAATTAGTTCTAAAGCAATCAAAAGGTGATGTTTGGTTTTGATGGACAAATGCCTTCCTTACCTCATTGAATTACTTTTTTTCAATATGTTATTATGCGTTGGGACAATCACACAGCACTGGAAAGACTGGGTTATGTAGCTGAGAACCCACTCTGCTAGTAGGCAATGCTTTAATGATCATTTGTAGAAATAGAAAGAGGAAATAGGCGATATTTACCAAATAGAGTGAATGAAGCAAGTAAAGATGCGTAGTTCATTAATTGACAAATGATGGGAAAAAAAGGCCAGAGAGCACCCGGGGGACTAGAACCATTGAAAGGTTGAACAAGTTAAATGATGTAAACTTGAGAAGGAACCGCTGAGCTATAGCTGACCCAACAGCAACATCTTTCTTCAAGCTATAACACAGTGAACATCGACTAGGGAATTAATGTTAATTTTTTGAACTCTCAGGATAAACATATTGCACAAATTACTTTCATGTTATTGAAGCCATTAGCGATAAGGAATATATATTCTTCACTTTGAGCTACTCCTGAATATTGGAAGGGGGTTCAGCCTCAAATGAAGGTGAAGATATCAGAAACATTTATGGTATGAAAATCTTAACCCATGGAATTGTCTCTGTATTCAGATGAAGAACTCTGAACTTCTGTAAGGGGATGTGTTGTAGATCATGCAGTACATTTTTTGTGGCAGTCTGAGATTTGTAGCCAAGATTTATTAACAGAATTACCAACAGAATTAAAAATCCTTCTGAGAGAGTAGTTTAACATTAAATTCAAATCACAGAATTCAATTTAAATGCAGCCAAAATTAGGTTTTGTCATATTAAACCAGGAAACCCTGTCAGGTCTGCATTCCCAGCAGCAACAACTGTACATTGGCATAAACACAAATGATTCCAACACCATGCTGTGGGGTTATACATTTTTTCAAATTCATCACTGCACTGATATACCTTGTGGTGATGTGAAGTTGAAGAAACTGGAAGCCATCTAAAGGTCCCCTCAAACAATGTTAAACGGGGCTGCATGCATCACGTTACTCACTTGCTTATTCTATACCTAATACTTATGCATTCCAACAAATGATGTCAACTCATAAAAAAGGTAATTTCCAATAGTTCTTATTACAGCAATATATAATGAGTCTACTTGAATTACTTAACTTGCTGTTAGTTTATTATGGTGAAAGCGTTATGTCATCATAGTGATACATTCTAGTTTAAGCTAGAATACTGACAATCTGGGAATTTAGTTTCATAAGATTTAAAATTCTGTCTTCAACATTATCATCATTATTGCAACAGGCTTGTAAGTTAAAAAAGTGTAACCACTTGCATGCTAATGACAAGGTGAACTCGTCATGAGGCACACTGGATCTGTGCTCATGACAAGGTCATCTCGTCATGTATAATGGGATACACCAAATGTCAGCGTAGGAGGGGAAAAGCCTTAGCAGCCAAGTGGTTAAAAAAATTAGTTCTAAAGCAATCAAAAGGTGATGTTTGGTTTTGATGGACAAATGCCTTCCTTACCTCATTGAATTACTTTTTTTCAATATGGTATTATGCGTCGGGACAATCACACAGCACTGGAAAGGCTGTGTTATGTAGCTGAGATCCCACTCTGCTAGTAGGCAATGCTTTAATGATCATTTGTAGAAATAGAAAGAGGAAATAGGCGATATTTACCAAATAGAGTGAATGAAGCAAGTAAAAATGCGTAGTTCATTAATTAACAAATGATGGGAAAAAAAGGCCAGAGAGCACCCGCGGGACTAGAACCATTGAAAGGTTGAACAACTTAAATGATGTAAACTTGAGAAGGAACCGCTGGGCTATAGCTGACCCAACGGCAACATCTTTCTTCAAGCTATAACACAGTGAACATCGACTAGGGAATTAATGTTAATTTTTTGAACTCTCAGGATAAACATATTGCACAAATTACTTTCATGTTATTGAAGCCATTAGCGATAAGAAATGTATATTCTTCACTTTGAGCTACTCCTGAATATTGGAAGGGTGTTCAGCCTCAAATGAAGGTACAGACACCAGAAACATTTATGGTAGGAAAGTCTTAACCCATGGAATTGTCTCTGTATTGAGATGAAGATCTCTGAACTTCTGTAAGTGGATGTGTTGTAGATCATGCAGTACATTTTTTGTGGCAGTCTGAGATTTGTAGCCAAGATTTATTAACAGAATTAACAACAGAATTAAAAATCCTTCTGAGAGAGTAGTTTAACATTAAATTCAAATCACAGAATTCAATTTAAATGCAGCCAAAATTAGGTTTTGTCATATTAAACCAGGAAACCCTGTCAGGTCTGCATTCCCAGCAGCAACAACTGTACATTGGCATAAACACCTGTCGTTGCAGTTGTTATCACTGTAGGAACATTTTGCTAGATGACTTTGTCAAACATTACGCAGTTCGTCAACATTTTCAGTGTTCCTTTTTTGTAGAAGAAACCACTAAATTTGGATTTTATTTTTTAAAAAGAAACACAAATGATTCCAACACCATGCTGTGGGGTTATATATTTTTTTCCAATTCATCACTGCACTGATATACCTTGTGGTGATGTGAAGTTGAAAAAACGGAAGCCAACTAATGGTCCCTCAAACTATGTTAAAAGGGGGCTGCATGCATCACGTTACTGCACTTGTTTATTCTATACCTAATACTTATGCATTCCAACACATGATGTCAATTCATAAAAAGGTAATTTCCAATAGTTCTTATTACAGTAATATATAATGAGTCTACTTGAATTACTTAACTTGCTGTTAGTGTATGATGGTGAAAGCGTTATGTCATCATAGTGATACATTCTAGTTTAAGCTAGAATACTGACAAGCTGGGAATTTAGTTTCATAAGATTTAAAAATCTGTCTCCAACATTATCATCATTATTGGCACAGGCTTGCAAGTTAACAAAGTTTTAAATAATTAGTTCTAAAGCAATCAAAAGGTGATGTTTGGTTTTGATGGACAAATGCCTTACTCACCTTATTGAATTACTTTTTTTCAATATGTTATTATGCGTTGGAACAATCACACAGCACTGGAAAGGCTGGGTGATGTAGCTGAGAACCCACTCTGCTAGTAGGCAATGCTTTAATGATCATTTGTAGAAACAGAAAGAGGAAATAGGTGATATTTACCAAATAGAGTGAATGAAGCAAGTAAAGATGCGTAGTTCATTAATTGACAAATGATGGTGAAAAAAAACATTGATTACCCACGGGACTAGAACCATTGAAAGGTTGAACAAGTTAAATCATGTAAACTGTAGAAGGAATCGCTGGGCTATAGATGACACAACAGCAACATCTTTCTTCAAGCTATAACACAGTGAACATCAACTAGGGAATTAATGTTCATTTTTTTGAACTCTCAGGATAAACATATTGCACAAATTACTTTCATGTTATTGAAGCCATTAGCGATAAGAAAAATATATTCTTCACTTTGAGCTACTCCTGAATATTGGAAGGGTGTTCAGCCTCAAATGAAGGTACAGACACCAGAAACATTTATGGTAGGGAAATTTTAACCCATGGAATTTTCTCTGTATTCAGATGAAGATTTCTGTACTTCTGTAAGTGGATGTGATATAGATCATGCAGTCCATTTTTTGTGGCAGTCTGAGATTTGTAGCCGTGATTTATTAACAGGATTAACAACAGGATTAAAAATCCTTCTGTTAGAGTAGTTTAACATTAAATTCAAATCACAGAATTCAATGTAAATGCAGCCAAAATTAAGTTATGACATATTAAACCTGGAAACCCTGTCAGGTCTGCATCTCCAGCAGCAACAACTGTACATTGGCATAAACACCTGTCGTTGCAGTTATTATCAATGTAGGAACATTTTGATAGGTGACTTTGTCAAACATTACGCAGCTCGTCAACATTTTCAGTGTTCCTTTTTTGTAGAAGAAACCACTAAATTAGGATTTTATTTTTTTAAAGAAACACAAATGATTCCAACACCAAGCTGTGGGGTTATATATTTTTTTGCAAATTCATCACTGCACTGATATACCTTGTGGTGATGTGAAGTTGAAAAAACGGAAGCCAACTAACGGTCCCCTCAAAAATGTTGAAGGGGGCTACATGCATCACGTTACTGCACTTGCTTATTCTATACCTAATACTTATGCATTCCAACAAATGATGTCAACTCATAAAAAGGTAATTTCCAATAGTTCTTATTACAGCAATATATAATGAGTCTACTTGAAATACTTAACTTGCTGTTAGTGTATTATGGTGAAAGCGTTATGTCATCATAGTGATACATTCTAGTTTAAGCTAGAATACTGACAATCTGGGAATTTAGTTTCATAAGATTTAAAATTCTGTCTTCAACATTATCATCATTATTGCTACAGGCTTGCAAGTTAACAAAGTTTTAAAAAATTAGTTCTAAAGCAATCAAAATATGTTGTTTGGTTTTGATGGACAAAAGCCTTCCTTACCTCATTGATTCACTTTTTTTCAATATGTTATTATGCGTCGGGACAATCACACAGCACTAGAAAGGCTGGGTGATGTAGCTGAGAACCCACTCTGCTAGTAGGCAATGCATTAATGATCATTTGTAGAAACAGAAAGAGGAAATAGGCAATATTTACCAAATAGAGTGAATGAAGCAAGTAAAGAAGCGTAGTTCATTAATTGACAAATGATGGGGAAAAAAGGCCAGCGAGCACCCGCACACTAGAACCATTGAAGGGTTGAACAAGTTAAATCATGTAAACTTGAGAAGGAACTGCTGGGCTATAGCTGACCCAACAGCAACATCTTTCTTCAAGCTATAACACAGTGAACATCAACTAGGTAATTAATGTTAATTTTTTTGAACTCTCAGGATAAACATATTGCATAAATTACTTTCATGTTATTGAAGCCATTAGCAATAAGAAATATATATTCTTCACTTTAAGCTACTCCTGAATATTGGAAGGGTGTTCAGCCTCAAATGAAGGTACAGGCACCAGAAACATTTATTGTAGGAAAATCTTAACCCATGGAATTTTCTCTGTATTCAGATAAAGATCTCTGAACTTCTGTAAGTGGATGTGTTGTAGATCATGCAGTCCATTTTTGTGGCAGTCTGAGATTTGTAGCAGTGATTTATTAACAGGATTAACAACAGAATTAAAAATCCTTCTGAGAGAGTAGTTTAACATTAAATTCAAATCACAGAATTCAATGTACATGCAGCCAAAATTAGGTTTTGACATATTAAACCTGGAAACCCTGTCAGGTCTGCATTCCCAGCAGCAACAACTGTACATTGGCATAAACACCTGTCGTTGCAGTTGTTATCAATGTAGGAACATTTTGATAGGTGACTTTGTCAAACATTAAGCAGTTCATCAACATTTTCAGTGTTCCTTTTTTGTAGAAGAAACCACTAAATTAGGATTTTATTTTTTTAAAAGAAACACAAATGATTCCAACACCATGCTGAGGGGTTATATATTTTTTTCAAATTCATCACTGCACTGATATACCTTGTGGTGATGTGAAGTTGAAAAAACGGAAGCTAACTAACGGTCCCCTCAAACAATGTTGAAGGGGGCTGCATGCATCACGTTACAGCACTTGCTTATTCTATACCTAATACTTATGTATTCCAACAAATGATGTCAACTCATAAAAAGGTAATTTCCAATAGTTCTTATTACAGCAATATATAATGAGTCTACTTGAAAGACTTAACTTGCTGTTAGTGTATTATGGTGAAAGCGTTATGTCATCATAGTGATACATTCTAGTTTAAGCTAGAATACTGACAATCTGGGAATTTAGTTTCATAAGATTTAAACTTCTGTCTTCAACATTATCATAATTTTTGCTACAGGCTTGCAAGTTAACAAAGTTTTAAAAAATTAGTTCTAAAGCAATCAACAGGTTTTGTTTGGTTTTGATGGACAAATGCCTTCCTTACCTCATTGATTTACTTTTTTTCAATATGTTATTATGCGTCGGGACAATCACACAGCACTGGAAAGGCTGGGTGATGTAGCTGCGAACCCTCTCTGCGTGTAGGCAATGCTTTAATGATCATTTGTAGAAACAGAAAGAGGAAATAGGCAATATTTACCATATAGAGTGAATGAAGCAGGTAAAGAAGCGTAGTTCATTAATTGACAAATGATGGGGAAAAAAGGCCAGAGAGCTCCCGCGGGGCTAGAACCATTGAAAGGTTGAACAGGTTAAATCATGTAACCTTGAGAAGGAACCGCTGGGCTATAGCTGACCCAACAGCAACATCTTTCTTCAAGCTATGACACAGTGAACATCAACTAGGGAATTAATGTTAATTTTTTTGAACTCTCAGGACAAACATATTGCACAAATTACTTTCATGTTATTGAAGCCATTAGCGATAAGAAAAATATATTCTTCACCATGAGCTACTCCTGAATATTGGAAAGGTGTTCAGCCTCAAATGAAGGTACAGACACCAGAAACATTTAAGGTAGGAAAATCTTAACCCATGGAATTTTCTCTGTATTCAGAAGAAGATCTCTGAGCTTCTGTAAGTGGATGTGATGTAGATCATACAGTCCATTTTTTGCGTCAGTCTGAGATTTGTAGCCGTGATTTATTAACAGGATTAACAACAGCATTAAAAATCCTTCTGTTAGAGTAGTTTAACATTATATTCAAATCAAAGAATTCAATGTAAATGCAGCCAAAATTAGGTTTTGACATATTAAACCTGGAAATCCTGTCAGGTCTGCATCTCCAGCAGCAAAAACTGTACATTGGCATAAATACCTGTCGTTGCAGTTGTTATAAATGTAGGAACATTTTGATAGGTGACTTTGTCAAACATTGCGCAGTTCGTCAACATTTTCAGTGTTCCTTTTTTGTAGAAGAAACCACTAAATTAGGATTTTTTTTTTTTAAAGAAACACAAATGATTCCAACACCATGCAGAGGGGTTATATATTTTTTTCAAATTCATCACTGCACTGATATACCTTGTCGAGATGTGAAGTTGAAAAAACGGAAGCCAACTAACGGTCCCCTCAAACAATGTTGAAGGGGGCATCATGCATCACGTTACTGCACTTGCTTATTCTATACCTAATACTTATGCATTCCAACAAATGATATCAACTCATAAAAATTTAATTTCCAATAGTTCTTATTACAGCAATATATAATGAGTCTACTTGAAATACTTAACTTGTTGTTAGTTTATTATGGTGAAAGCGTTATGTCATCATAGTGATACATTTGGTCCTGATGGATAATTGTGCCAATCTCGCTTCCCAAACGTGCAGCCAAGACTGACGAGAAGATGTTATAATTGTTGTTGAGAAGCGAGATTGGACGATATGATCCACAGTCTGCGGGATCTTTGCCTGATTTTAGGATTAAGGTGATATTTGCCTCTCCCCAAGAGCTAGGTGGTGCTTCCCCTCTAATTAGGATATTGTTGAAAAGGTTCATTAGAATCGGGGTGAGAATTGGGTTAAGGACTCGATATAGCTCTCCCGGAATACCATCAGGTCCTGCAGCCTTTCTTAATTTTAGATGTTTAATGACTTTTTCAACCTCAGCCTCAGTAATTTCTTTCTCTAGATTTTCCCTCTGTGCCGTCGACAACTTAGGAAGATTCACCTTATCCAGCCACTCCTTTCTTTTCTCGATATTGACACTAGTCGCATCTGTGTATATATCTAGAAAAAAGATGCTAAAAGCTTCCCCTATTTCGAGATCTGTCTTCCTGCTATCGACTTCCCCCACTAACCTTACTTCTTTTATATGATTCCTAGCCTGATCGGTTTTTATTTTCCAAGCCAGGAGCTTCCCTGCCGATTCGCCGTATTCAAAATGGGAGAGCTTGTTGACCTGCCATCGTTTACTCAGTCTCTCCTGCAGAAGTGTATTTAATTTGTCTTTTAGCTCCCTTTTCTTTTCCAAATTTCCCGATGGGTCTGGGTCTGCAGACTCTAAGAAGGCCAGATCCTGCTCTACTTTTGTTATCTCCTCTCTGTATATCTTTTTCTTGTAGGATGCCCGATTCGTAATATGCCCCCTTATGTATGCTTTCCATGACTCCCAGACAATCCCCAGGGAGGCGGAACCTAATTCCACTCCAAAAAGGAGGCAGTTTCAGTTGTAAGAAGCTCTCTTTCTTCTTCTTCCAATAAAATAGAGCGGTCAAATGACCAAGAGGCATGGGTGGGCCCCTGATCTAACGTAATCGAAAAGGTAATGGCAGAATGATCGGAGATGTGTTGCGGCAAATATGATAAGTTCTTTATTGAGTCTCTTATGGAGAAGCTAAACAGGGCGTAGTCTATACGTGATTTGTGTTTATATTTATGATTGTAATACGAGACTCCCAAAGTTTTCCCAGCCCTTTGTCTCCACAAATCTTCCATCCCCAGATTGGACATAGAGTGTACAAGAGTTTCTCTCATTTTATTATGGACAACAGCTCTCCAAGTAGGGGTTTTATCTAATTTCGGATCTAGCACTAGATTAAAGTCGCCCATCCAAATTATTGGATCCGTGATGGTGATCAAGTGGTTTTGTAATGTATTTAAATAGGAGGGATCGTCCTGATTGGGACCATAATATCCCACCAGGGTGACTCGCCTCCCATCAAGCTGGACATTAGCCAGCAGCCATATTCCGCTCGAATCTGTCCTCCAATCCGCTATCTGAGCCCTAGCTACCTTTTTAAAAATAATAGCTACTCCCTGAATATTAGCGTTATGGTCCGTAGTAATGAATTTGTCCACCCATTTCAGTTTTTTCATTATATCTGAAAACTCTTGTTTCTTTAAGTGAGTCTCCTGGATTGTTATGACCTGCGCGGGCGAGTCTCTAAGATATTGGAGGATTTTATGTCTCCTGCCTCGCACACGTAAGCCATTTACGTTCCATGACAAAAATGTAATGTCCCTCATTATACTTTCCCTTTAACATTCGGCTGTTCTGCTCCTCCCATGATACAATCTCTGCTGCTGTCTGTCTTTTATAAACTGTATCGGCCAGCTTTATTGAGTATTTCTCCCTGGGCTCTACAAGATTAAATGTATTAATCCTTTGCTTATGAGGACCTTTTTGTGCTTTCACCCCCCTGGTTGCCCCCCTTCCTCCCCTAGAACCCCCCCCTACATACTCTGGCCAGATGGCTTGCCAGGTTGACGTCACCGACCTTGCCCCCGCTGATGCGCTAGTTCATTAGGAGGTCGACACTCTTTATTTAAATAGATGTCTTGGGTGTCATGGATGTCGCAGTTGTTATTATGAGGGTAGAAAAAAAAAAAAAAAAGCGACAGGTGGAGAGGAGGAGGGACACTTAAACCTTTACCCCTCAACTCTGTGCTCTCAGATACTACATCTGTTTTTTTTTGTTATATGCATTTTCCAATTTCCAATTTATCCCCCCCTTTTTTTTTTTTCAATCTTTACCTATTTATTTCTTTCTTTATTTATTTATACCTCTTTCTTCATCTTTACCCTCTCTTCTCCTATCTTTTTTCCTTTCCTTCTTTAGCGTATGGTAATTAATATCCCCCTTTTCTTTCTGGGTTTTAGTACTTGTCTTATCTCTTTATTTGTTAGTTGTCTAGCTTGTTCCTCTTTGGTGTTTTTGCTTTTTAACTGGGGCTTGATTGGATAAGCGTCCTATACCCAGTGGTTTAAGAAGATTCTTTGATGGATACTAATAGTTCATCTGCCTCTAGGGGAGTCTTAATATTATACATTTTATTATTGAACATAACTTTCAGAAACGCGGGGAATCTTATCTGCACAGTGGCTCCCAAAGCTCTGAACTTTTCCATTCGTTGTCCCAGCTCCCATTGCCTTTCCAATGAAGTTTTAGACAAATCAGATCTCACTTCGAAGGAAAAGTCCGAAGCCTTCAGCGACTTAGCTTTTAGTGCTAGATTAAGTATCTTTTCCTTAGTCGCATACGTTAGAAAATTAACGAGGATCTTTCTCGGTTTGCTCCTGCCCGAGTTCAGTCGGAAGGGATCGCGATGGATCCTTTGTATATCTAATTCTAGGTCTTCTGTTGACTCCTCTAGATTAAGTGCCTCCTTTAACAAAGAAACAACATATTTCTTTATTTCGCTTCCTTCTTTGCCTTCTGGAATTTTTAGAAGTCTAAGATTATTCCTCCTTGAATAATTTTCTAAAGACTCAACTCTGTCTTTTACAGCATCCCCCTCTCTGCGTAGAGACTGAATTCTGGTTTCTGCGTGATCCAATTTGACTTTGAGTTCACTTACAGTGCTCTCTAAGCTCCCAGTCCTCTCGGAGAGCCCGTCGACTTTGGTCTCTAAGTTCTCGCACATAGCACGAATCTCTGATTGGTTTTGCCTCGACTCGGCAAAGCTCTTTTTGGCGTCCGCAAAACCTGTTTTAATCTCATCTCTCATATTAAGAAGTAGATGTTGGCGAGTACTCTCGCTGTCTTCATTGTTACTCCCGGCGAGTAATACCGAATCTTTTGTAGCACTGGAGGCATCTGGGGATTCTGCGTTCTCCACATCGACCACCAAATGCTCTGATGGAATCTCTATAGCTCTGTTCAAATCAGTGCTCAAATCTATTGTAGCATTAGCCAGGTCTGACTTATCCGCCTGTTCCATTTCATCCACTTCTGAAAACTTGGTATGGCTAAATGTAGCTACTGGGCTCCGTGAATCGAAGGGTTCAGCTGAGGTGGGTTTATTTTGTTCGGCAGTCAAATTTTGAGGGTGCAGAGATTCTCGATTGATATTTATGGTCTGGGGTAGGACTTAAAATAAGACCTCAAAGAAGGTGTAATCAGTGTGGCTTTACACTTTTTAGGTATTATCTTGTTAGCGGACCTCTGAAGTGGCTCTTTAGCGGTATTGCCCAGGTAGTCGCCCCCTAGTTTAGTCGTGCTTGATGGCAGTTGGCCACCTTCCTTAAAAGGCGCTCTAACCTGGGCTTTGCCCTGGGCTGATTGTAATATATCTAGCTCGAGGTCTGTCTCAGTGCTTGTTTCAAGACCTCTTTCGGGGGCCTCTTCCGTCAGAGATTCTGGTTCAGAGTCCAGCTCCACAGCTTTAGTCTCTAGGGCTATGTCCTTCTTTTTGCCCTTCCCCTTCCCCTTTCGCTTCCCCAGGTTGTCGCTACTGGAACCCTTCCTTCCTCCTGAATCCCTCCTCCCGGTCTGTGCTCTGGTCAGTGTTTTGTTGTTACTCTGATTTAGGACTGCCAGAGACAGAGCCTGCAGTTTGTTCTTGATAATAGCCGGATTCGGAGCTGGGGCTAATAAGGGACAAGAGTCTTTTGCAAGCCCGCCGTTTGTATCTTGGTCTGTGTGCAACAGGGAGCTCCTGTCTCTATTTATAGCTGTTCCTGCGTGATTAAGGCTACATTCGGTGCTAACAGCTGTGGGTTCTAAATTGTTGTTCGTTTTTACATTTTTACCAAATTTTACAACCTTGCCTGTATCAGGTGCTTCTAACATGCCATCCTCCCGAGAAGCCCCCTTACCGCACCATTTCACCGCTCTCCCGGACCTCAGGAACACGCTATGAACAGCCGCCCTTTGACTCTTCCGCAGCTCCACAGCTGCCTCAAACCAGCGGAGGGGCGCGGGATGGGAGATCCGCTCCCAACACATCGGCTGCCCCCGCTGATCCGCTTGCAGTGTCCGACGGGTATCCTTGAGCCAAGTCGAGCCGGTGAACTGCAGCGCTGCGGCAAGCAACGCCGGTACAGACTTCACCCATGGAATTTTCTCTGTATTCAGAAGAAGATCTCTGAACTTCTGTAAGTGGATGTGATGTAGATCATGCAGTCCATTTTTTGTGGCAGTCTGAGATTTGTAGCCGTGATTTATTAACAGGATTAACAACAGAATTAAAAATCCTTCTGTTAGTGTAGTTTAACATTAAATTCAAATCACAGAATTCAATGTAAATGCAGCCAAAATTAGGTTTTGAAATAGTGGTCAACTCGTCATGTATAATGGGATACACCAAATATCAGCGTAGGAGGGGAAAAGCCTTAGCAGCCAAGTGGTTAAAAAAATTAGTTCCAAAGCAATCAAAAGGTGATGTTTGGTTTTGATGGACAAATGCCTTCCTTACCTCATCGCTTTACTTTTTTTCAATATGTTATTATGTGTCGGGACAATCACACAGCACTGGAAAGGCTGGGTGATGTAGCTGAGAACCCACTCTGCTAGTAGGCAATGCTTTAATGATCATTTGTAGAAACAGAAAGAGGAAATAGGCAATATTTACCAAATAGAGTGAATGAAGCAAGTAAAGAAGCGTAGTTCATTAATCGACAAATGATGGGGAAAAAAGGCCAGAGAGCACCCGCGGGACTAGAACCATTGAAAGGTTGAACAAGTTAAATCATGTAAACTTGAGAAGGAACCGCTGGGCTATAGCTGACCCGACAGCAGCATCTTTCTTCAAGCTATAACACAGTGAACATCAACTAGGGAATTAATGTTAATTTTTTTGAACTCTCAGGATAAACATATTGCACAAATTACTTTCATGTTATTGAAGCCATTAGCGATAAGAAAAATATATTCTTCACTATGAGCTACTCCTGAATATTGGAAGGGTGTTCAGCCTCAAATGAAGGTACAGACACCAGAAACATTTAAGGTAGGAAAATCTTAACCCATGGAATTTTCTCTGCATTCAGATGAAGATGTCTGAACTTCTGTAAGTGGATGTGATGTAGATCATGCAGTCCATTTTTTGTGGCAGTCTGAGATTTGTAGCCGTGATTTATTAACAGGATTAACAACAGAATTAAAAATCCTTCTGTTAGTGTAGTTTAACATTAAATTCAAATCACAGAATTCAATGTAAATGCAGCCAAAATTAGGTTTTGACATATTAAACCTGGAAACCCTGTCAGGTCTGCATCTCCAGCAGCAATAACTGTACATTGGCATAAACACCTGTCGTTGCAGTTGTTATCTATGTAGGAACATTTTGATAGGTGACTTTGTCAAACATTATGCAGTTCGTCAACATTTTCAGTGTTCCTTTTTTGTTGAAGAAACCACTAAATTAGGATTTTTTTTTTTTTAAAGAAACACAAATGATTCCAACACCATGCTGAGGGGTTATATATTTGTTTCAAATTCATCACTGCACTGATATACCTTGTGGTGATGTGAAGTTGAAAAAACGGAAGCCAACTAACGGTCCCTTCAAACAATGTTAAAGGGGGCTGCATGCATCACGTTACTGCACTTGCTTATTCTGTACCTAATATTTATGCATTCCAACAAATGATGTCAACTCATAAAAAGGTAATTTCCAATAGTTCTTATTACAGCAATATATAATGAGTCTACTTGAATTACTTAACTTGCTGTTAGTGTATTATGGTGAAAGCGTTATGTCATCATAGTGGTACATTCTAGTTTAAGCTAGAATACTGACAATCTGAGAATTTAGTTTCATAAGATTTAAAATTCTGTCTTCAACATTATCATCATTATTGCAACAGGCTTGTAAGTTAAAAAAGTTTTAAAAAATGAGTTCTAAAGCAATCAAAAGGTGATGTTTGGTTTTGATGGACAAATGCCTTCCTTACCTCATTGAATTACTTTTTTTCAATATGTTATTATGCGTCGGGACAATCACACAGCACTGGAAAGGCTGTGTTATGTAGCTGAGAACCCACTCTGCTAGTAGGCAATGCTTTAATGATCATTTGTAGAAATAGAAAGAGGAAATAGGCGATATTTACCAAATAGAGTAAATGAAGCAAATAAAAATGTGTAGTTCATTAATTGACAAATGATGGGGAAAAAAGGCCAGAGAGCACCCACGGGGCTAGAACCATTGCAAAGATGAACAAATTAAATCAAGTAAACTTGAGAAGGAACTGATGGGTTATAGCTGACCCAAAAGCAACATCTTTCTTCAAGCTATAATACAGTGAACATCAACTAGGGAAATAATGTTCATTTTTTTGAACTCTCAGGATAAACATATTGCACAAATTACTTTCTTGTTATTGAAGCCATTAGCGATAAGAAATATATATTCTTCACTTTGAGCTACTCCTGAATATTGGAACAGTGTTCAGCCTCAAATGAAGGTACATACACCAGAAACATTTATGGTAGGAAAATCTTAACCCATGGAATTGTCTCTGTATTTAGATGAAAACCTTTGAACTTCTGTAAGTGGATGTGTTGTAGATCATGCAGTCCATATTTTGTGGCAGTCTGAGATTTGTAGCCGTGATTTATTAACAGGATTAACAACAGAATCAAAAATCCTTCTGAGAGAGTAGTTTAACATTAAATTCAAATCACAGAATTCAATGTAAATGCAGCCAAAATTAGGTTTTGACATATTAAACCTGGAAACCCTGTCAGGTCTGCATCCCCAGCTGCAACAACTGTGCATTGGCATGAACACCTGTCATTGCAGTTGTTATCAATGTAGGAACATTTTGATAGGGGTCTTTGTCAAACATTACGCAGTTCATCAACATTTTCAGTGTTCCTTTTTTGTAGAAGAAACCACTAAATTAGGATTTTATTTTTTCAAAGGAAACACAAATGATTCCAACACCATGCTGTGGGGATATATATTTTTTTCAAATGTATCACTGCACTGATATACCTTGTGGTGATGTGAAGTTGAAAAAACAGAAGCCAACTAACGGTCCCCTCAAACAATGTTAAAGGGGGCTGCATGCATCACGTTACTTCACTTGCTTATTCTATACCTAATATTTATGCATTCCAACAAATGATGTCAACTCATAAAAAAGGTAATTTCCAATAGTTCTTATTACAGCAATATAAAATGAGTCTACTTGAATTACTTAACTTGCTGTTAGTGTATTATGGTGAAAGCGTTATGTCATCATAGTGATACATTCTAGTTTAAGCTAGAATACTGACAATCTGGGACTTTAGTTTCATAAGATTTAAAATTCTGTCTTCAACATTATCATCATTATTGCTACAGGCTTGCAAGTTAACACAGTTTTAAAAAATTAGCTCTAAAGCAATCAAAAGGTGATGTTTGGTTTTGATGGACAAATGCCTTCCTCACCTCATTGAATTACTTTTCTTCAATGTGTTATTATGCGTTGGGACAATCACACAGCACTGGAAAGGCTGGGTGATGTAGCTGAGAATCCACTCTGCTAGTAGGCAATGCTTTAATGATCATTTGTAGAAGAAGAAAGAGGAAATAGGCGATATTTACCAAATAGAGTGAATTTAGCAAGTAAAGATGCGTAGTTCATTAATTGACAAATAATGGAGAAAAAAGGCCAGAGATTACCCGCGGGACTAGAACCATTGAAAGGTTGAACAAGTTAATTCACGTAAACTTGAGAAGGAACCGCTGGGCTATAGCTGACCCAACAGCAACATCTTTCTTCAAGCTATAACACAGTGAACATCAACTAGGGAATTAATGTTCATTTTTTTGAACTCTCAGGATAAACATATTGCACAAATTACTTTCATGTTATTGAAGCCATTAGCGATAAGAAATATATATTCTTCACTTTGAGCTACTCCTGAATATTGGAAGAGTTTTCAGCCTCAAATGAAGGTACAGACACCAGAAACATTTATAGTATGAAAATCTTAACCCATGGAATTGTCTCTGTATTCAGATGAGGAACTCTGAACTTCTGTAAGTGGATGTGTTGTAGATCATGCAGTCCATTTTTTGTGGCATTCTGAGATTTGTAGGCATGATTTATTAACAGGATTAACAACAGAATTAAAAATCCTTCTGAGAGAGTAGTTTAACATTAAATTCAAATCACAGAATTCAATGTAAATGCAGCCAAAATTAGGTTTTGACATATTAAACCTGGAAACACTGTCAGGTCTGCATCCCCAGCAGCAATAACTGTACATTGTCATAAACACCTGTCGTGGCAGTTGTTATCAATGTAGGAACATTTTGCTATGTGACTTTGTCAAACATTATGCAGTTCGTCAACATTTTCAGGGTTCCTTTTTTGTAGAAGAAACCACTAAATTAGGATTTTATTTTTAAAAAAGAAACACAAATGATTCCAACACCATGCTGTGGGGTTATATATTTTTTTCAAATTCATCACTGCACTGATATACCTTGTGGTGATGTGAAGTTGAAAAAACGGAAGCCAACTAACGGTCCCCTCAAATAATGTTAAAGGGGGCTGCATGCATCACGTTACTTCACTTGCTTATTCTATACCTAATATTTATGCATTCCAACAAATGATGTCAACTCATAAAAAGGTAATTTCCAATAGTTCTTATTACAGCAATATATAATGAGTCTACTTGAATTACTTAACTTGCTGTTAGTGTATTATGGTGAAAGCGTTATGTCATCATAATGATACATTCTAGTTTAAGCTAGAATACTGACAATCTGGAAATTTAGTTTCATAAGATTTAAAATTCTGTCTTCAACATTATCATCATTATTGCTACAGGTTTGCAAGTTAACAAAGGTTTAAAAAATTAGTTCTAAAGCAATCAAAAGGTGATGTTGGGTTTTGATGGACAAATGCCTTCCTTAACTCATTGAATTACTTTTTTTCAATATGTTATTATTCGTCGGGACAATCACACAGCACTGGAAAGGCTGGGTTATGTAGCTGAGAACCCACTCTGCTAGTAGGCAATGCTTTAATGATCATTTGTAGAAATAGAAAGAGGAAATAGGCGATATTTACCAAATAGAGTGAATGAAGCAAGTAAAGATGCATAGTTCATTAATTGACAAATGATGTGAAAAAAAGGCAAGCGAGCACCCGCGGGACTAGAACCATTAAAAGGTTGAACAAGTTAAATCATATAAACTTGAGATGGAACCGCTGGGCTATAGCTGACCCAACAGCAACATCTTTCTTCAAGCTATAACACAGTGAACATCAACTAGGGAATTAATGTTGGTATATTGGATATTTTGAATATTGGAAGGGTGTTCAGCCTCAAATGAAGGTACAGACACCAGAAACATTCATGGTATGAAAATCTTAACCCATGGAATTGTCTCTGTATTCAGATGAAGAACTCTGAAATTCTGTAAGGGGATGTGTTGTAGATCAGGCAGTCCATTTTTTTGTGGTAGTCTGAGATTTGTAGCCGTGATTTATTAACAGGATTAACAACAGAATTAAAAATCCTTCTGAGAGAGTAGTTTAACATTAAATTCAAATCACAGGGGGCGCTAGAGGGCGCACTGTGGGATGGCTGGCTCCTGAGACAGCTCCGCCGGACGGGAGACTGCTGAGACTGCTAGCGGAATGTCAATGGCCTTAAAACGGACGGGCTTTGCTGCTTAAGCCGTCGGAACATGCGGAGGACCCCGGAGGTGTGTTTCCATGGTCTGAAAATGCCGCAATAGGCGAAAACGGAGGTGGACGGTGCGGACCTCGGACGACCTCCCAAAATGGTGGCGAACTCGATCTGAAGTGGCGGACCAAACGGACGTCCCCTGGACACTTTCCGCGCCCACTGGACATCTACAGAGATGCGTGGAGTGTCCGACGATAATGTGGGGCAAAGACTCTTGTGCGGACTCAACGAACAACGGACCGTGAGTACATAGCGATATGCGTTCCACGGCTCACAAAATGGCGGTCAGCATGAAACACACAGATGTGTAGCACTCCATTGCCCTCTACGTACATTAAATATGTGACTATATCGCACTAACTTCCCGACAGCGGTGATCTGACTCTGCCGGAAAGCCCAACACTCGGGTCTCGACCTTCTCAGAGGCGTTTGTGACTGTCGGATGTGTGCTTACCCGCAAAGAACCGCGGTGTACAGCGGCTACTTGCTCAGGCGCACATACTGGAGACACGAGGGACCTAGCTGATGTGGAGCGTGGTCTGAGGATTAGCGGCCATTGGGAAAGTGACAGACCAATGTTACTATGGCGATGCTGAACACTGCGCGGGACAGAATGGGAACGGCGGTAACATCGGCCACATCCCCCTGTGCGTGGTAATGGAGTGAGCCCGAGAACTACCATTGGAGGAGCATAATTATTGGCATTGGAACCGACGCACATCCAGCGTGCAGCCCTCGCCATCCAACGAGGTCCTGTATGTACGGCGCAAAATTTGCTCCTGAGTCGTGATCTACAAGAACGCGCCAACTGCGGGAGAAAGCGCGATTGAGGGTGGTACGGTAATGGTGGAAGTTGCCATAGAGCCACTGCAAACAGACTAAACATCATTCTGGGAGATAGACTGCCCAGTGTACTCCAGACGGACTCTGGAGCTGGAACGGGCACGACTGCATCCCCGGTGCATGAGAGCTCCACAGCCAGCGAATGACCACGGTAACGAGAAAGACTCACGCCGCTCAAACCCAACAGCGTGTAAGCCGCGGATCACCGGGTGGAACCGGCGTTATGGGCAAACCAGAAAAACAACAAACGAAGCTGCAGTTTGAGGCAAAGAAACAGACCAGAGGGGCAACTGGAGGATCGGAATGGACGCTGACCCTGAGGCAACTGAGAGCGCTGGAATGGAGGGAATTTTGAGGGCCATACAGTGCAGCCTGCAAGAAATGAATGGAAAACTAGACACTCTCACGCAGAGGGTCGACAACATGGCTGCAAAAATGGACAAGCATGGAGAGCGGTTAGTGGAGGCTGAAACAAGGATATCGGCAGTGGAGGATGTCTCTAACGCCAACACGAAAACCTGCACCGCCATGGAGAAAGCGATGAACACACTGCCCAATAAGACAGAGGATTTGGAAGCGCGGTCCCCCCGCAATAATATTCGCATAGCGGGGCTGCCGGAGATGACCAACACTGGAAAGATGGAACTATACGTGGAGAAACGACTTAAAGACATCTTTGGTGAGGAGGCCTTTTCCACAGTGTTCTTCGTGGAACGGGCTCACCGCTCCTTGGCGCCTCCCCCGAAACCGGCGTCACCTCCACGCATCATAATAGCACGTCTCCTAAACTACAGGGATAGGGACGTGGTCCTGCAGAGGGCACGTGAAAAAGGAAACATTACCCACCAAGGGAACAAACTCGACTTTTATCCGGACCACACCATGGCTGTGCAGTTGGCCCGCAAGGAGTTCCAGTCCGCAAAAAAGAAGCTCAGGGATCTGGGTGTGGAATACTCCATGCTCTATCCTGCAAAGCTCAAAGTCACTCAAGATGGCAGATCAACGGTTTTGGTAACGCCGCAAGCAGCTCATGAATTCATCAAAAAGCTGATCAAGAGGAAAAAAACGCCAGAGCGAGGAGAACAGCATGAAGACAAGAGCTGAGAAGGTATTCAGTTGCAATGCATTTTCCTCTGCTCGCCCGAGGAGACACACGACAAGTTGTCTTCACCCATAGGAACTCCACGGAGCACGATGTACTGTGTGAATGGCACGCTTGAACTATGGAGGTAAGCCGGGGTTAATTAGAATAGACGGGACTTTCCTGTCTCCCGATGTACCAGATGCATTTGTACAAACGTTCCAGCGTAGATACTCTGACATGTACTGAATGGTCAAAGAGACTGGTTGTGAACATTGACGGTCCGATAGACCGAGGTGGATCAACTTAACACGAAATACGCATTGTTCAGGGGCGTGAGCCTACTTAAGACCAGAGGGGTACAACCGAGGAGAGGCATGGTGACTGTCCGATGCTCTCCTGATGCAGCCAAGCCGCACCATAGTGAAACGTATGAGTGCACTCTGAGCGTGAAAGCATGGAAGACTTTGGGGGAAGGGTCTGAGGCCTTAGCACATGGCACACCATGGCGCAAGTACTTGAAGGAGATTTGGTTTTATTGACAACACAATGTTGCCTACTGTGATGTGACAGTCTACCCGTCCACATCCACAATGTGGATGGAGACGTGTGAACCTGGCGGACCCACAACCTGGGTGTCCCCCGAAGAATGTTGGTTTTATTGTTTAACTGATTTGGGGTATTGGCTTTGGCAGGATTGGGTTGCTGAAGTGGGTGGGGGGAGAAGAGAAACAGTTGGGGAAGTTCATTACCATTCACTGTATCTGAAAAACATTGCGAAATCCGATCTGCGTTATCTAACTAAGATGGTAGCTTTGCATGACACTGGTATACGGCCGAAATGCACACCACATGCAAGACACAGCGCAGTGAAATTGAGATGTAACAGAGACACACATTGACGACGTGAAAGACACTAACCTAAATCTTCTCACCTGGAATGTCAGGGGAATGAATCACACCAAGAAAATACGTCTAATCTTTGCTTACCTTACCAGACATAAAATAGATATTGCTTTCCTCCAGGAAACGCACATCGCAGCGCACACCACAGCGACCATAGGGAGTAGATGGGCGGAATCTATACATAGCTCCAACTACTCGTCCCACACCAGGGGAGTCAGCATATTTGTACGAAAGGGGCTTAATTTCCGAGTATCACAGGTGATCAAAGATCCAGAGGGCAGATTTGTCATAGCGATTGGTTTACTGAGACATCAGTCTATAGCTTTCATTAACACTTATGGGCCGAACACGGATGACCCCCGTTTTTAGGGCTTGGCCTACGTCACGCCTGCGTAAGCAGGGGGGCGGAGCTCCGAGCTCCTTTTGTTAACGGCTTTTGAATCGTGCAGGAAAAATTCCTCAGTGCGCGAGCTTTTTCAGTCCTTTTTTTTGCCATCTGCATAGTGATTTGTCTTCGCTGTGCTGTCTTTCTAGTAGGCTTCACATAATAGGCCATGTGTAAATCATTCTGGGCACTTCCGCCATATTCTGTGTGGTTACGCGCGCAGGGGAGTGTTATAAATTTCAATTAGCAGCTGTCAGGGTGCCGGCGTAATAAAATCCGCGCGTTCGTGCTGTTCTGTGTCTCGTGTTTCCTCTTTTCATGCAGATCTGGTTTTCTTTACTGACTACAGCTGTGTTTATATAGACTGTGGCTTCAGTTGTGCAGCAGGTGCAGTGGCACCAGTGTGGTGTAGCTATCATTAGTGGAGCAGGGGCAGTGGCACCAGTGTGTTGTAGCTATTATTAGTGCAGCAGGTGCAGTTGTACAAGTGTGTGGTAGCTACCATTGTGCAGCAGGTTCAGTGGCACCAGTGTGGTGTAGCTATCATTAGTGCAGCAGGTGCAGTGGTACCAGTGTGTGGTAGCTACCATAGGTGGAGCAGTTGCAGTGGTAGTGTTGCTTAGCTCAGGTGCAGTGGCACCAGTGTGTGGTAGATGACGCTGTGTAGCAGGTGCAGTGTTATCAGTGTTACTTAGCTATGATTGTGCAGCAGGTGCAGGGGCACCAGTGTGTGGCGTAGTTACCATTCGTGGAGCAGGTGAGGTGTTTTCAGTGTTACTTAGCTATTATTGCGCAGCAGGTGTAGTACCACCAGTGTGGCGTAGCTACCATTGTGCAGTAGGTGCAGTGGCACCAGTGTGGCATAGCACCATAGTTGGAGCAGTTGCAGTGGTAGTGTTGCTTAGCTATGATTGTGCAGCAGGTGCAGTGGCACCAGTGTGTGGTAGATGGCGTTGTTGTAGCAGGTGTAGTGTTATCAGTGTTACTTAGCTATGATTGTGCAGCAGGTGCAGTGGCACCAGTGTGGCGTAGCTATCATTGGTGCAGCATGTGCAGTGGTACCGGTGAGTGGTAGCTATCATTGGTGGAGCAGGTGCAGTGGTAGTGTTGCTTAGCTATGATTGTGCAGCAGGTGCAGTGGCACCAGTGTGTGGCGTAGTTATCATTCGTGGAGCAGGTGAGGTGTTATCAGTGTTACTTAGCTATGATTGCGCAGCAGGTGTATTACCACCAGTGTGGCGTAGCTACCATTGTGCAGTAGGTGCAGTGGCACCAGTGTGGCATAGCACCATAGGTGGAGCAGTTGCAGTGGTAGTGTTGCTTAGCTATGATTGTGCAGCAGGTGCAGTGGCACCAGTGTGTGGTAGATGGCGTTGTGTAGCAGGTGTAGTGTTATCAGTGTTACTTAGCTATGATTGTGCAGCAGGTGCAGTGGCACCAGTGTGGCGAAGCTATCATTGGTGCAGCATGTGCAGTGGTACCGGTGAGTGGTAGCTACCATTGGTGGAGCAGGTGCAGTGGTAGTGTTGCTTAGCTATGATTGTGCAGCAGGTGCAGTGGCACCAGTATGTGGCGTATTTATCATTCGTGGAGCAGGTGAGGTGTTATTAGTGTTACTTCGCTATGATTGCGCAGCAGGTTTAGTACCACCAGTGTGGCGTAGCTACCATTGTGCAGTAGGTGCAGTGGCACCAGTGTGGCATAGCACCATAGGTGGAGCAGTTGCAGTGGTAGTGTTGCTTAGCTATGATTGTGCAGCAGGTGCAGTGGCACCAGTGTGTGGTAGATGGCGTTGTTGTAGCAGGTGTAGTGTTATCAGTGTTACTTAGCTATGATTGTGCAGCAGGTGCTGTGGCACCAGTGTGGCGTAGCTATCATTGGTGCAGCATGTGCAGTGGTACCGGTGAGTGGTAGCTATCATTGGTGGAGCAGGTGCAGTGGTAGTGTTGCTTAGCTATGATTGTGCAGCAGGTGCAGTGGCACCAGTGTGTGGCGTAGTTATCATTCGTGGAGCAGGTGAGGTGTTATCAGTGTTACTTAGCTATGATTGCGCAGCAGGTGTATTACCACCAGTGTGGCGTAGCTACCATTGTGCAGTAGGTGCAGTGGCACCAGTGTGGCATAGCACCATAGGTGGAGCAGTTGCAGTGGTAGTGTTGCTTAGCTATGATTGTGCAGCAGGTGCAGTGGCACCAGTGTGTGGTAGATGGCGTTGTGTAGCAGGTGTAGTGTTATCAGTGTTACTTAGCTATGATTGTGCAGCAGGTGCAGTGGCACCAGTGTGGCGAAGCTATCATTGGTGCAGCATGTGCAGTGGTACCGGTGAGTGGTAGCTACCATTGGTGGAGCAGGTGCAGTGGTAGTGTTGCTTAGCTATGATTGTGCAGCAGGTGCAGTGGCACCAGTATGTGGCGTATTTATCATTCGTGGAGCAGGTGAGGTGTTATTAGTGTTACTTCGCTATGATTGCGCAGCAGGTTTAGTACCACCAGTGTGGCGTAGCTACCATTGTGCAGTAGGTGCAGTGGCACCAGTGTGGCATAGCACCATAGGTGGAGCAGTTGCAGTGGTAGTGTTGCTTAGCTATGATTGTGCAGCAGGTGCAGTGGCACCAGTGTGTGGTCGATGGCGTTGTGTAACAGGTGTAGTGTTATCAGTGTTACTTAGCTATGATTGTGCAGCAGGTGCAGTGGCACCAGTGTGGGGTAGCTATCATTGGTGCAGCATGTGCAGTGGTACCGGTGAGTGGTAGCTACCATTGGTGGGGCAGGTGCAGTGGTAGTGTTGCTCAGCTATGATTGTGCAGCAGGTGCAGTGGCACCAGTGTGTGGCGTAGTTATCATTCGTGGAGCAGGTGAGGTGTTATCAGTGTTACTTAGCTATGATTGCGCAGCAGGTGTATTACCACCAGTGTGGCGTAGCTACCATTGTGCAGTAGGTGCAGTGGCACCAGTGTGGCATAGCACCATAGGTGGAGCAGTTGCAGTGGTAGTGTTGCTTAGCTATGATTGTGCAGCAGGTGCAGTGGCACCAGTGTGTGGTAGATGGCGTTGTGTAGCAGGTGTAGTGTTATCAGTGTTACTTAGCTATGATTGTGCAGCAGGTGCAGTGGCACCAGTGTGGTGTAGCTATCATTGGTGCTGCATGTGCAGTGGTACCGGTGAGTGGTAGCTACCATTGGTGGAGCAGGTGCAGTGGTAGTGTTGCTTAGCTATGATTGTGAAGCAGGTGCAGTGGCACCAGTGTGTGGCGTAGTTATTATTCGTGAAGCAGGTGAGGTGTTATCAGTGTTACTTAGCTATGATTGCGCAGCAGGTGTATTACCACCAGTGTGGCGTAGCTACCATTGTGCAGTAGGTGCAGTGACACCAGTGTGGCATAGCACCATAGGTGGAGCAGTTGCAGTGGTAGTGTTGCTTAGCTATGATTGTGCAGCAGGTGCAGTGGCACCAGTGTGTGGTAGATGGCTTTGTGTAGCCGTTGTAGTGTTATCAGTGTTACTTAGCTATGATTGTGCAGCAGGTGCAGTGACACCAGTGTGGCGTAGCTATCATTGGTGCTGCACGTGCAGTGGTACCGGTGAGTGGTAGCTACCATTGGTGGAGCAGGTGCAGTGGTAGTGTTGCTTAGCTATGATTGTACAGCAGGTGCAGTGGCACCAGTGTGTGGTAGCTACCATAGGTGGAGCAGGTGTGGTGGTAGTGTTGCTTAGCTATGATTGTGCAGCAGGTGCAGTGGCACCAGTGTGTGGCGTAGTTACCATTCGTGGAGCAGGTGAGGTGTTATCAGTGTTACTTAGCTATTATTGCACAGCAGGTGTAGTACCACCAGTGTGGCGTAGCTACCATTGTGCAGTAGGTGCAGTGGCACCAGTGTGGCATAGCACCATAGGTGGAGCAGTTGCAGTGGTAGTGTTGCTTAGCTATGATTGTGCAGCAGGTGCAGTGGCACGAGTGCATGGTCGATGGCGTTGTGTAGCAGGTGTAGTGTTATCAGTGTTACTTAGCTATGATTGTGCAGCAGGTGCAGTGGCACCAGTGTGGCGTAGCTATCATTGGTGCAGCATGTGCAGTGGTACCGGTGAGTGGTAGCTACCATTGGTGGGGCAGGTGCAGTGGTAGTGTTGCTTAGCTATGATTGTGCAGCAGGTGCAGTGGCACCAGTGTGTGGCGTAGTTATCATTCGTGGAGCAGGTGAGGTGTTATCAGTGTTACTTAGCTATGATTGCGCAGCAGGTGTATTACCACCAGTGTGGCGTAGCTACCATTGTGCAGTAGGTGCAGTGGCACCAGTGTGGCATAGCACCATAGGTGGAGCAGTTGCAGTGGCAGTGTTGCTTAGCTATGATTGTGCAGCAGGTGCAGTGGCACCAGTGTGTGGTAGATGGCGTTGTGTAGCAGGTGTAGTGTTATCAGTGTTACTTAGCTATGATTGTGCAGCAGGTGCAGTGGCACCAGTGTGGCGTAGCTATCATAGGTGCTGCATGTGCAGTGGTACCCGTGAGTGGTAGCTACCATTGGTGGAGCAGGTGCAGTGGTAGTGTTGCTTAGCTATGATTGTGAAGCAGGTGCAGTGGCACCAGTGTGTGGCGTAGTTATCATTCGTGGAGCAGGTGAGGTGTTATCAGTGTTACTTAGCTATGATTGCGCAGCAGGGGTATTACAACAAGTGTGGCGTAGCTACCATTGTGCAGTAGGTGCAGTGGCACCAGTGTGGCATAGCACCATAGGTGGAGCAGTTGCAGTGGTAGTGTTGCTCAGCTATGATTGTGCAGCAGGTGCAGTGGTACCAGTGTGTGGTAGATGGCTTTGTGTAGCAGGTGTTATGTTATCAGTGTTACTTAGCTATGATTGTGCAGCAGGTGCAGTGGCACCAGTGTGGCGTAGCTATCATTGGTGCTGCACGTGCAGTGGTACCGGTGATTGGTAGCTACCATTGGTGGAGCAGGTGCAGTGGTAGTGTTGCTTAGCTATGATTGTACAGCAGGTGCAGTGGCACCAGTGTGTGGTAGCTACCATAGGTGGAGCAGGTGTGGTGGTAGTGTTGCTTAGCTATGATTGTGCAGCAGGTGCAGTGGCACCAGTGTGTGGCGTAGTTACCATTCGTGGAGCAGGTGAGCTGTTATCAGTGTTACTTAGCTATTATTGCACAGCAGGTGTAGTACCACCAGTGTGGCGTAGCTGCCATTGTGCAGTAGGTGCAGTGGCACCAGTGTGGCATAGCACCATAGGTGGAGCAGTTGCAGTGGTAGTGTTGCTTAGCTATGATTGTGCAGCAGGTGCAGTGGCACGAGTGTGTGGTAAATGGCGTTGTGTAGCAGGTGTAGTGTTATCAGTGTTACTTAGCTATGATTGTGCAGCAGGTGCAGTGGCACCAGTGTGGCGTAGCTATCATTGGTTCAGCATGTGCAGTGGTACCGGTGAGTGGTAGCTACCATTGGTGGAGCAGGTGCAGTGGTAGTGTTGCTTAGCTATGATTGTGCAGCAGGTGCAGTGGCACCAGTGTGTGGCGTAGTTACCATTCGTGGAGCAGGTGAGCTGTTATCAGTGTTACTTAGCTATTATTGCACAGCAGGTGTAGTACCACCAGTGTGGCGTAGCTGCCATTGTGCAGTAGGTGCAGTGGCACCAGTGTGGCATAGCACCATAGGTGGAGCAGTTGCAGTGGTAGTGTTGCTTAGCTATGATTGTGCAGCAGGTGCAGTGGCACGAGTGTGTGGTAAATGGCGTTGTGTAGCAGGTGTAGTGTTATCAGTGTTACTTAGCTATGATTGTGCAGCAGGTGCAGTGGCACCAGTGTGGCGTAGCTATCATTGGTTCAGCATGTGCAGTGGTACCGGTGAGTGGTAGCTACCATTGGTGGAGCAGGTGCAGTGGTAGTGTTGCTTAGCTATGATTGTGCAGCAGGTGCAGTGGCAGCAGTGTGTGGCGTAGTTACCATTCGTGGAGCAGGTGAGGTGTTATCAGTGTTACTTAGCTATGATTGCGCAGCAGGTGTAGTACCACCAGTGTGGCGTAGCTACCATTGTGCAGTAGGTGCAGTGGCACCAGTGTGGCATAGCACCATAGGTGGAGCAGTTGCAGTGGTAGTGTTGCTTAGCTATGATTGTGCAGCAGGTGCAGTGGCACCAGTGTGTGGTAGATGGCGTTGTGTAGCAGGTGTAGTGGTATCAGTGTTACTTAGCTATGATTGTGCAGCAGGTGCAGTGGCACCAGTGTGGCGTAGCTATCATTGGTGCTGCATGTGCATTGGTACCGGTGAGTGGTAGCTAACATTGGTGGAGCAGGTGCAGTGGTAGTGTTGCTTAGCTATGATTGTGCAGCAGGTGCAGTTGCACCAGTGTGGCGTAGCTATCATTGGTGCAGCGTGTGCAGTGGTACCGGTGAGTGGTAGCTACCATTGGTGGAGCAGGTGCAGTGGTAGTGTTGCTTAGCTGGGATTGTGTAGCAGGTGCAGTGGCACCAGTGTGTGGTAGATTGCATGTGTAGCAGGTGCAGTGTTATCAGTGTTACTTAGCTATGATTGTGCAGCAGGTGCAGTGGCACCAGTGTGCCATAGCTATCATTGGTGCAGCATGTGCAGTGGTACCGGTGAGTGGTAGCTACCATTGGTGGAGCAGGTGCAGTGGTAGTGTTGCTTAGCTATGATTGTGCAGCAGGTGCAGTGGCACGAGTGTGTGGTAAATGGCGTTGTGTAGCAGGTGTAGTGTTATCAGTGTTACTTAGCTATGATTGTGCAGCAGGTGCAGTGGCACCAGTGTGGCGTAGCTATCATTGGTTCAGCATGTGCAGTGGTACCGGTGAGTGGTAGCTACCATTGGTGGAGCAGGTGCAGTGGTAGTGTTGCTTAGCTATGATTGTGCAGCAGGTGCAGTGGCACCAGTGTGTGGCGTAGTTACCATTCGTGGAGCAGGTGAGGTGTTATCAGTGTTACTTAGCTATGATTGCGCAGCAGGTGTAGTACCACCAGTGTGGCGTAGCTACCATTGTGCAGTAGGTGCAGTGGCACCAGTGTGGCATAGCACCATAGGTGGAGCAGTTGCAGTGGTAGTGTTGCTTAGCTATGATTGTGCAGCAGGTGCAGTGGCACCAGTGTGTGGTAGATGGCGTTGTGTAGCAGGTGTAGTGGTATCAGTGTTACTTAGCTATGATTGTGCAGCAGGTGCAGTGGCACCAGTGTGGCGTAGCTATCATTGGTGCTGCATGTGCATTGGTACCGGTGAGTGGTAGCTAACATTGGTGGAGCAGGTGCAGTGATAGTGTTGCTTTGCTATGATTGTGCAGCAGGTGCAGTTGCACCAGTGTGGCGTAGCTATCATTGGTGCAGCGTGTGCAGTGGTACCGGTGAGTGGTAGCTACCATTGGTGGAGCAGGTGCAGTGGTAGTGTTGCTTAGCTGGGATTGTGCAGCAGGTGCAGTGGCACCAGTGTGTGGTAGATTGCATGTGTAGCAGGTGCAGTGTTATCAGTGTTACTTAGCTATGATTGTGCAGCAGGTGCAGTGGCACCAGTGTGCCGTAGCTATCATTGGTGCAGCATGTGCAGTGGTACCGGTGTGGTGTAAGTATATTTGGTGGAGCAGGTTCAGTGTTACCAGTGTGGCATAGGCGTAGCTACCATTGGTGGAGCAGGTGCTGTGGTACCAGTTTAGTGCAGCAGGTGCAGTGGTACCAGTGTGTGGTAGCTACCATAGGTGGAGCAGTTGCAGTGGTAGTGTTGCTTAGCTATTATTGTGCAGCAGGTGCAGTGGCACCAGTGTGTGGTAGATGGCTTTGTGTAGCAGGTGTAGTGTTATCAGTGTTACTTAGCTATGATTGTGCAGCAGGTGCAGTGGCACCAGTGTGGCATAGCTATAATTGGTGCAGCATGTGGAGTGGTACCGGTGAGTGGTAGCTACCACTGGTGGAGCAGGTGCAGTGGTAGTGTTGCTTAGCTATGATTGTGCAGCAGGTGCAGTGGCACCAGTGTGTGGCGTAGTTACCATTCGTGGAGCAGGTGAGGTGTTATCAGTGTTACTTAGCTATTATTGCGCAGCAGGTGTAGTACCACCAGTGTGGCGTAGCTACCATTGTGCAGCAGGTGCAGTGGCACCAGTGTGGCATAGCTACAATTGTGCAGCAGGTGCTGTGGCACCCGTGTGGTGTAAGTATATTTGGTGGAGCAGTTGCAGTGGTAGTGTTGCTTAGCTATGATTGTGCAGAAGGTGCAGTGGCACCAGTGTGTGGTAGATGGCGTTGTGTAGCAGGTTCAGTATTATCAGTGTTACTTAGCTATGATTGTGCAGCAGGTGTAGTGGTACCAGTGTGGCGTAGCTATCATTGGTGCAGCATGTGCAGTGGTACCGGTGTGGTGTAAGTATAATTAGTGGAGCTGGAGCAGTGGTACCAGTGTGGCGTAGGCGTAGCTACCATTGGTGGAGCAGGTGCAGTGGCACCAGTGCACCACATTGGTGTAACACACTCACTACCACACACTCACCCCCACAGACTCACCACTGCACACTCACCACTACACACACAAGCACACACACAACAACACACCACCAGCGGTCAGTGCACGCTTTCACCAGGGCCAAACCCCACCAGCCATCAATGCACTCTTTCACAAACCACAAACACCACCAGGCGTACAACACCAGCCGTCAGTGCATTCTTTTACAAGGCGCACTCACCAGCAACCGTCATTGCACGCTTTCACCAAACACACACACCATCAGCCATCTGTGCACGCTTTTACCAACCACACACCCACCAGCCGTCAGTGCACCCTTCCACCAGGCACACACACCTCCAGGCGGCAGTGCAGTCTTTTACCAAGCACACACACCACCAGCCATCAGTGCACAATGTTTACAGGCAGTCACACACACCACCAGCCATCAGTGCATGCATCAATTGTTAACGCATCCACAATTAACTATTGTAGCAATCTCAGTATGGTACACTTTACTTTTACAGAACAAAGGGGGAGTGCAGGGGCGTCCTGCACTGTTTCCAATGGCACTCCAATCGGAGTATGGACTCCTGTATTGTTTTTTCTTTGCAAAATATTGGCAATGTAGAATAAACGTGATCAATGGTAATCCTTTTTGAAAGTATATTTAATCAGGGAGTCACATATTACATCATAGTGACGGTCTTGCAAGGTAGAAATGAATTTCACTTTTTAATTACATCCGTACATCGTTACATCATCCCTATGCATTTCGGGCTAGGCCCTTCATCAGGGGATAGCGACTGATCTGAAAATAAATACACTGATATCAGGAAGGAGCTTGCAACCACGAGGTTCATAGAGCAGTGAAGGGGGGTGAAATAAGGCATGCGTGATCCGATGTAAAGCTGAGACTGGTGTGAAAGTAAAGTGCTCTGGTGAGTCTAATACAGGATAGGAGAGCGGATATTTAGCGAGACAGTAAAAAAACGGTTAAATGTGCATTAAAACCGATAGTGAACTAAACAAACCGGCGAAGGAAACAAAGCAAACCATATTCATCTGAGTGCAGTGCCCAATATTAATGCGTGCTGCGGGAGGAAAGCCTGTAAGCATGCGATCAAAGACCAAAAGTGTGACTGTACAGGAGTGTCAGCAGGCTTACCGAATGTCAAGTGAGACGGCGCGCGACATGCGAGGCTGCCGGGGCTCGGTGAACTGTTCGGTGAATGCGGAAGTCAATAGGCGGTAAAGAGAAATAAAAAACGGACTACCGCAGGAACTAGTGGTAGTGAAAGTGTATCTGTGATAAAACGGACGTACATGCAATTTGAGGTCATAACAGTGGCCGTGGCATAATATACTACTAAGTATTGAAAAATAAAAATCTAGTGACAAGGTTTAACCATATAAATATACGAACATCAGAACATGAACAGTGTGAGATGGTAACGGCGGCCATCTTGGAATGGTTAAATTCAATGGTTAAAACATGAAGGTGTCATTGCAAACATAAGAATAAAGTCATATGCATTACAGAGTATGGGGACAAAGTGTGGGAACAGGAAGAGAGTGGTCAGGCACAGAGCGGAAAAATTAGGAATGAACAGTAAACGAAATGGTAAACAGTGAAGTAAAACGATTATTAAAGAAAGTCATAGACAGTTCAGGAAAGGTATATACAGGAAATGTAGCCAGGTAAAAATAAGTGTAGTGATAGATTAAGAACGAAGGTACTGGAAAAATGAATGTGAAACAGGGAGTAGAGTGGTAACTCGTGGGGTGTAAGTTTAGAAAGGCGGAATTGGACAGTATGTACATTAGAGACAACAATTCATTAGAGGAAACAACTATATTCGAGTCTATCATTGAGACCCTTAGGTTGGCAAGCATCGAGTCTCTTGATCCAAACGGTTTCCCTCTGGAGTAATATTTTTCTGTTGTCAACGCCTGATCTCAGTGGGACAACCTCCAACACAAGGAACCTCAATTGACTCACGTTATGCTGGTGTGTGGTAAAGTGAGCCGCCAAAGGTGCTTTGATGGATTTGTTTCTGATAGTACTTTTATGTTCAGTCAAACGAATTTTGACTTTTCTTTCAGTCTTGCCTACATAAGGCAATCCACAGGGACACTTGAGTAGATATACTACATTTTTTGAATCACAGGTAGCATTAGTCCGTAGTTTGATAATTTTCCCTGACGCTGGATGATTCATAGTATTTCCTGGAATGATATTGTGACAATGGCCACAATTGTGGCACGGAGTGGTGCCTGAGTATTTTGCGGAAGGGTTGATGGGTTCAGTTTCCAAGATGTTTTTGATGTTTTTTGCTCTCTGGTATGCAAATAGTGGTCTGCAGTTAAAGATGCCCTGAAAGTCTGGTTCAAAACGAATCATATCCCAACTTCTTAGGATGATGTTCTTGATCAACTTGCTCCGTGTTGAATATTTTGATACAAAAACTGGCCTCTGTTCACCAGTTGGTTTGATGTTTGTGGATAGAAGATCTGACCGAGTTTTTGTAGCTGCACGATTTTTGGCTGCTTGCAGTGTAGCCTCGGGATATCTCCGATCTCTGTATCTTTGAAGTATCTTTTCTTCCGATGTTGCATAAGCCTCTGGTTAGGAACAAATCCTTTTGGCCCTTAATAGCTGAGAAAATGGCAAATGCGTTTTGAGGGGAGTAGGATGACAGCTGGTGTAAAGTAACGCATTGTTTCTATCCGTAGCTTTAACGAATAGGTTGGTAATGATTTTGTTGTCCAGTAGTGTCACCTGGACATCCAGAAATGGCAAACTGTGAGGGCTGATAGTGTGTGTGAACCTGATGTGGTCATCCAAAGTGTTTATGTATTTCAGGAAATCAAGAATTTCTTCCGGTTGACCAATCCAGATAAGGAAAATGTCATCGATGTATCTCCATAGGGTCAAATGTTGTCTGCCCATTCATTGTGACTCAAGATGTGATCAAGTTCCATGCGGTGCATAAACAAGTTCGCATAGCTAGGGGCTGCACAATTCCCCATAGACGTTCCAACGAGTTGAAGATAGTAGTCATTGTTGAAGGAAAAATAGCTGTGATACAAGGTAAACTGTATGAGTTCAAGTATCAGAACTTTCAAATCGTCATCAATCGGATGGTTGAGTAAGAAGGACTCAATGGCTTCAATGCCCCTGTTGTGTGGGATCGATGTGTATAGGGCACATACATCAATAGTAACAAGAGTGTGTGACTTGCCAGGCTCCAGTACAACCTGCTGGAGACGATTACTTTTAAACATATTCATATAAAGCACAGCATGCCACTATTGCTACAATTCCAATCTAACTCACATAATTCCACTACACACCACATGCACACACTCCATAACACATGGCAAAAACACATTGCCATTTACAATGCCATTAGCTCAAACTCAAAAAAAATCGGAGCCCGATTGCATTTCCAATGCTTGTTTCACTAAACTATGGCACACTATTTCCGACCTACATATTCCCCATTTGGTGTGGGGTGGTGATTTTAATATAGCCTTGCAAGATGGGGTGGACAGGTCACCGAACACTGTAGAAAACACACAAACAGGCACGCGCTGAATTGCTGGACGCTATTGAAGAGCTACATCTAAGTGATATCTGGAGAACTCGTAACCCAGGAAGCACAATATCTACCCATGGGTCGGCAGTGCATAATAGTTGGTCTAGAATTGATTACTGGTTCGGATCAAGAGATGTGTCTTTGTGGGCGGCAGATTTCAGGCACTTACCGCGCACGCTCTCGGACCACAACCCAGTATTACAGCACTACATGACACTGTATTCACGGAGACAATACACAACGCCATAGAAGAATATTTTGTCCTCAACTCTCCCACGACGGATGACAAAGGGGTATTATGGGAAGCGTTTAAAGCAACGATAATGGGGAATTGTATTAGTACTACAGCTGGTATACTGAAAGACATCAGACAACAAATACGACTTAGGGAGTCCAAATTGAGTGACCTAGAGCTAGGATACAAACGCACTCAAGATGACACCATACTAGGGGATATCAAACAGACCATAACTGAACATCAGGAATATGCCAACGCAGAACTCAAATACATATCGAAACGGGGTATAGCTAGAGCATATGGTGAAGGCCCGGAAGGGCACTGGCTCAAAAAATATGTACGGGCCGCACTCCGCAACACATTCACACGGTCCGTGACGATGCTGGGACGAATAGGTATGACATAAAGGGGATATTGGAAGAATTCCGTAACACATATGGCCATCTGTATGAATCACACCTCTCCATGTCACCTGATGCCATCCTAGAATATATGGCGGATGTCGAAATGGCATGGCTGTCAGATGGACATAGAGCATACTTGTCCAGACCAATCACAGTTGAAGACGTGACCGAGGTCATTAAAACTCTCCCAAACGGCAATGCGCCGGGGCCGGATGGCTTCACTGGGGAATTTTACAAGGCCTTTGCGGATCAGTTAGCCCCTCATTTGGTAGAAATGTAGGGGGACGCGCATGAGAAACAAATCCTCCCGGAGACTCTGCGGGAGTCGATGCTTATAACTCTACTCAAGCCTGGTAAGGAACCTGACATATGTGACTCATACAGGCCCTTATCACTTATTAACGTAGACGTTAAAATACTTGCATGCCTGCTGGCCACACGGCTTAAACCTCTGATGCCTGCACTAATTAGGCCTGACCAGTCGGGATTCATATCTGAAAGGTCAACAACGCATAATACGAGAACACTGTTCGCACTTTCGCATTATTTGACACCTGAAACCAAAGCCGCGGCGATCCTACTGGACGCCGCGAAGGCTTTCCACACGATTGAATGGAAGTATTTACACGCAGTTCTGAGACTCATGGGTTTTCCTATGATGTTTACGCAATGGATATCACTACTCTACACAGGTCTGTCCGCTAGGATAAGGGTAAACGGTTATATATCAGACCCCATAGAAATAAGCAGAGGCACCAGGCAGGGGTGCCCCCTGTCCCCTCTGCTATTTGCGCTGGTGCTGGAGCCATTGGCTTCCAAATCAGGCAGCATCATCATTACTCCGCCCTACAGTTTCCGACAAGGCCCTTACACATATCGCTTTATGCCGATGATATGGTACTATACGTAAGGGACCCCGCCCAAAACCTCAACCCCCTATTGAGAGAATACATTAAATTCGGTCAGCACTCTGGCCTTCAAATTAATTGGGCCAAATCCCAAGTGCTGGCATTAACAGATAGTACTGTCGCATTTACGTTGGACTACCCGTTAGAATGGCATGATGAGCCCACGAGATATCTAGGAATATGGTATCACCGTGACCCAGAACTGGTCATTCGTACAAATTATGGAAGGGTGATTTCGGAATTAGAGGAGAAAATAAAAAGATGGAACAAACTGCCACTCTCACTGGCAGACAGGACTGCAATAGTAAAAATGGTGCTACAACCCAAATTCCTTTACTTATTTAACAACATCCCCATCAAACCGCCAGCAGCAGTTTTCCGTAATATGAATAAACTGGTTCTCAATCTTATTTGGGCAGGGAAGCAGGCTAGGATACATCTTGAAACACTTACACTACCATATGCACAGGGTGGTTTCAAGGTGCCTGACCTCTATCTGTATTACCTATGTACGCAAGCACAGTTCGCGCTCTTCTGGCACCACGAGATACCATTCATGTCGCACGTAGCGATAGAAGCAGGGGATACAAACCCCATCCTGCTGACCTCCATACTGCTACATAAACGCCCTCCTCTACACGCAAATGACATAAACACAATCGACACTACTAACATGGCATGGCACCTAATGGGTAAAAAGGCGAGCAAACTCCCACTGTATGCGCCAGACTTGCCCCTAGCACATCACCCAGAACTCTCAGTTACACAAGAAGCAGTAGGCATGACACTCTTACAGCAGACTGGTATAGATAAACTGGGAATCCTTACGAGGATGGGCAGTTCAAAAAACTAGACTCATTGACCTACATTAGCAATCAGACGGCACTCTTCACCTTCACCTATTATCGACTACAGAGGGCGATGAAGGAACTGTACACTGGGTACCCTGACGACGCCCACGGCGGCCCATATAGTATCTCGATTATACACCAGGTTGCAGGAAGATATTGCAAGTAGCACCGACCGCATGCAGCTCAAATGGAATACTGTAATGGTTGACCCACTTTCCATTGAGGACTGGGCTAGGACGTGCATGCTTACTGACATGTTAACCCCAAATGGGAACCTAAGGATAATCCATTATAAGTACTTACACCAAATTTACCATACACCACGCAGATTACATCGTTGTGGGCTGAGGGATGATTCCAGATGTAAGAGATGTAGAATGGAGGACGCTGATTTTTTGCATCTAGCATGGGATTGCCCCAGGGTGGCTGATTATTGGAAAGAGGTGACAGGGGCACTGGGTGTTATGTTGGGCACGCCCATAAAATGTTCTGCGAAGGTATGCTTGCTGGGTCTAGTTCCAACTGTGCGCGCGACCAAGCGTAAATACTGTGTGATAGCATTATTAATGGCGAAGCGCAGAGTATCGCTCCATTGGGACAGCAGAAGATGCCCCAGGCTGAAAGACTGGTTAATAGATCTAACGTATTGCAAAGACACACTGAATACCTATGAGGAGGAGCTACCTTCTGGCTCTAGGCCCAGGGACTACTGGATGTACCTGGTAGATTATTTAAAGGGGAGGACACAGCCAGCTGCAGAGACAGATGTGGAGTGCTAGTTAGGCTGGCGGATGCAAGGAAAAGCCATGTTAAGAGCTCCATAGAAAAGTGCGAATTGTACAGGAGGAGTGAGAATGTTGTGATGCAGTGATAGTTATATAGTTGTAGGTAGATTAACTTAAGTTCTGTACGAGATAATAAAAAATGTTCTACTGTGCCATAATGTCAGACTTAGCGTACATACGGTACACGACCTGTCGCACTGAAATGTACTGAACGCCACTGGACCTCCGGGTTGTCGGTCTCAAGGCTGTGTCACACTGTTCAATGTCACCTTCTGAATACGATTGATTTTCTGCTGGCCTCCGGGTTGTAGGCGATGTAGCGGTGTACTGAAAGTAACTCGCAATAAAACAGTTTTGAAGAAAAAAAATAAAAAATTCAAATCACAGAATTCAATGTAAATGCAGCCAAAATTAGGTTTTGACATATTAAACCTGGAAACCCTGTCAGGTCTGCATCCCCAGCAGCAACAACTGTACATTGTCATAAACACCCGTCGTTGCAGTTGTTATCAATGTAGGAACATTTTGCTAGGTGACTTTGTCAAACATTATGCAGTTCGTCCACATTTTCAGGGTTCCTTTTTTGAAGAAGAAACCACTAAATTAGGATTTTATTTTTTAAAAAGAAACACAAATGATTCCAACACCATGCTGTGGGGTTATACATTTTTTCAAATTCATCACTGCACTGATATACCTTGTGGTGATGTGAAGTTGAAAAAACTGGAAGCCAACTAACGGTCCCCTCAAACAATGTTAAAGGGGGCTGCATGCATTACGTTACTCACTTGCTTATTCTATACCTAATAATTATGCATTCCAACAAATGATGTCAACTCATAAAAAAGGTAATTTCCAATAGTTCTTATTACAGCAATATATAATGAGTCTACTTGAATTACTTAACCTGCTGTTAGTGTATTATGGTGAAAGCGTTATGTCATCATAGTGATACATTCTAGTTTAAGCTAGAATACTGCCAATCAGGGAATTTAGTTTCATAAGATTTAAAATTCTGTCTTCAACATTATCATCATTATTGCAACAGGCTTGTAAGTTTAAAAAGTTTTACAAAATTAGTTCTAAAGCAATCAAAAGGTGATGTTTGGTTTTGATGGACAAATGCCTTCCTTACCTTATTGAATTACTTTTTTTCAATATGTTAATATGCGTCGGTACAATCACACAGCACTGGAAAGGCTGTGTTATGTAGCTGAGAACCCACTCTGCTAGAAGGCAATGCTTTAATGATCATTTGTAGAAATAGAAAGAGGAAATAAGCAATATTTACCAAATAGAGTGAATGAAGCAAGTAAAGATGCGTAGTTCATTAATTGTCAAATGATGGGAAAAAAAGGCCAGAGAGCACCCACGGGACTAGAACCATTGAAAGGTTGAACAAATTAAACCATGTAAACTTGAGAAGGAACCGCTGGGCTATAGCTGACACAACAGCAACATCTTTCTTCAAGCTATAACACAGTGAACATCAACTAGGGAATTCATGTTAATTTTGTGAACTCTCAGGATAAACATATTTCCCAAATTACTTTCATGTTATTGAAGCCATTAGCGATAAGGAATATATATTCTTCACTTTGAGCTACTCCTAAATATTGGAAGGGTGTTCAGCCTCAAATGAAGGTACAGACACCAGAAACATTTATGGTATGAAAATCTTAACCCATGGAATTGTCTCTGTATTCAGATGAAGAACTCTGAACTTCTGTAAGAGGATGTGTTGTAGATCAGGCAGTCCATTGTTTGCGGCAGTCTGAGATTTGTAGCCGTGATTTATTAACAGGATTAACAACAGAATTAACAATTCTTCTGAGTGAGTAGTTTAACATTACATTCAAATCACAGAATTCAATGTAAATGCAGCCAAAATTAGGTTTTGACATATTAAACCTGGAAACCCTTTCAGGTCTGCATCCCCAGGAGCAACAACTTTACATTGTCATAAACACCTGTCGTTGCAGTTGTTATCAATGTAGGAACATTTTGCTAGGTGACTTTGTCAAACATTATGCAGTTCGTCAACATTTTCAGGGTTCCTTTTTTGTAGAAGAAACCACTAAATTAGGATTTTATTTTTTAAAAAGAAACACAAATGATTCCAACACCATGCTGTGGGGTTATACATTTTTTCAAATTCATCACTGCACCGATATACCTTGTGGGGATGTGAAGTTGAAAAAACTGGAAGCCAACTAATGGTCCCCTCAAACAATGTTAAACGGGGCTGCATGCATCACGTTACTCACTTGCTTATTCTATACCTAATACTTATGCATTCCAACAAATGATGTCAACTCATAAAAAAGGTAATTTCCAATAGTTCTTATTACAGCATGAGTCTACTTGAATTACTTAACTTGCTGTTAGTGTATTATGGTGAAAGTGTTATGTCATCATAGTGATACATTCTAGTTTAAGCTAGAATACTGACAATCTGGGAATTTAGTTTCATAAGATTTAAAATTCTGTCTTCAACATTATCATCATTATTGCAACAGGCTTGTAAGTTAAAAAAGTTTTAAAACATTAGTTCTAAAGCAATCAAAAGGTGATGTTTGTTTTTGATGGACAAATGCCTTCCTTACCTCATTGAATTACTTTTTTTCAATATGTTATTTTGCGTCGGGACAATTACACAGCACTGGAAAGGCTGTGTTATGTAGCTGAGAACCCACTCTGCTAGAAGGCAATGCTTTAATGATCATTTGTAGAAATAGAAAGAGGAAATAGGCGATATTTACCAAATAGAGTGAATGAAGCAAGTAAAGATGCGTAGTTCATTAATTGACAAATGATGGGAAAAAAGGCCGGAGAGCACCCGCGGGACTAGGGACTAGAACCATTGAAAGGTTGAACAAGTTAAATCATGTAAACATGAGAAGGAACTGCTGGGCTATAGCTGACCCAACAGCAACATCTTTCTTCAAGCTATAACACAGTGAACATCAACTAGGGAATTAATGTTAATTTTTTGAACTCTCAGGATAAACATATTGCACAAATTACTTTCATGTTATTGAAGCCATTAGCGATAAGGAATATATATTCTTCACTTTGAGCTACTCCTAAATATTGGAAGGATGTTCAACCTCCAATGAAGATACAGACACCAGAAACATTTATGGTATGAAAATCTTAACCCATGGAATTGTCTCTGTATTCAGATGAAGAACTCTGAACTTCTGTAAGGGGATGTGTTGTAGATCAGGCAGTCCATTGTTTGTGGCAGTCTGAGATTTCTATTAGTGATTTATTAACAGGATTAACAATAGAATTAAAAATCCTTCTGAGTGAGTAGTTTAACATTAAATTCAAATCACAGAATTCAATGTAAATGCAGCCAAAATTATGTTTTGACATATTAAACCTGGATACCCTGTCAGGTCTGCATCCCCAGCAGCAACAACTTTACATTGTCATAAACACCTGTCGTTGCAGTTGTTATCAATGTAGGAACATTTTGCTAGGTGACTTTGTCAAACATTATGCAGTTCGTCAACATTTTCAGGGTTCCTTTTTTGTAGAAGAAACCACTAAATTAGGATTTTATTTTTTAAAAAGAAACACAAATGATTCCAACACCATGCTGTGGGGTTATACATTTTTTCAAATTCATCACTGCACCGATATACCTTGTGGGGATGTGAAGTTGAAAAAACTGGAAGCCAACTAATGGTCCCCTCAAACAATGTTAAACGGGGCTGCATGCATCACGTTACTCACTTGCTTATTCTATACCTAATACTTATGCATTCCAACAAATGATGTCAACTCATAAAAAAGGTAATTTCCAATAGTTCTTATTACAGCATGAGTCTACTTGAATTACTTAACTTGCTGTTAGTGTATTATGGTGAAAGTGTTATGTCATCATAGTGATACATTCTAGTTTAAGCTAGAATACTGACAATCTGGGAATTTAGTTTCATAAGATTTAAAATTCTGTCTTCAACATTATCATCATTATTGCAACAGGCTTGTAAGTTAAAAAAGTTTTAAAACATTAGTTCTAAAGCAATCAAAAGGTGATGTTTGTTTTTGATGGACAAATGCCTTCCTTACCTCATTGAATTACTTTTTTTCAATATGTTATTTTGCGTCGGGACAATTACACAGCACTGGAAAGGCTGTGTTATGTAGCTGAGAACCCACTCTGCTAGAAGGCAATGCTTTAATGATCATTTGTAGAAATAGAAAGAGGAAATAGGCGATATTTACCAAATAGAGTGAATGAAGCAAGTAAAGATGCGTAGTTCATTAATTGACAAATGATGGGAAAAAAGGCCGGAGAGCACCCGCGGGACTAGGGACTAGAACCATTGAAAGGTTGAACAAGTTAAATCATGTAAACATGAGAAGGAACTGCTGGGCTATAGCTGACCCAACAGCAACATCTTTCTTCAAGCTATAACACAGTGAACATCAACTAGGGAATTAATGTTAATTTTTTGAACTCTCAGGATAAACATATTGCACAAATTACTTTCATGTTATTGAAGCCATTAGCGATAAGGAATATATATTCTTCACTTTGAGCTACTCCTAAATATTGGAAGGATGTTCAACCTCCAATGAAGATACAGACACCAGAAACATTTATGGTATGAAAATCTTAACCCATGGAATTGTCTCTGTATTCAGATGAAGAACTCTGAACTTCTGTAAGGGGATGTGTTGTAGATCAGGCAGTCCATTGTTTGTGGCAGTCTGAGATTTCTAGCCGTGATTTATTAACAGGATTAACAACAGAATTAAAAATCCTTCTGAGTGAGTAGTTTAACATTAAATTCAAATCACAGAATTCAATGTAAATGCAGCCAAAATTATGTTTTGACATATTAAACCTGGAAACCCTGTCAGGTCTGCATCCCCAGCAGCAACAACTGTACATTGTCATAAACACCTGTCGTTGCAGTTGTTATCAATGTAGTAACATTTGCTAGGTGACTTTGTCAATTAATATGCAGTTCGTCAACATTTTCAGGGTTCCTTTTTTTGCAGAAGAAAGCACTAAATTAGGATTTTAATTTTTTAAAAAGAAACACAAATGATTCCAACCCCATGCTGTGGGGTTATACATTTTTTCAATTTCATCACTGCACTGATATACCTTGTGGTGATGTGAAGTTGAAAAAACTGGAAGTCAACTAACATTCCCCTCAAACAATGTTAAAGGGGGCTGCATGCATCACGTTACTCACTTGCTTATTCTATACCTAATACTTATGCATTCCAACAAATGATGTCAAGTCATAAAAAAGGTAATTTCCAATACTTCTTATTACAGCAATATAAAATGAGTCTACTTTAATTACTTAACTTGCTGTTAGTGTATTATGGTGAAAGCGTTATGTCATCATAGTGATACATTCTAGTTTAAGCTAGAATACTGACAATCTGGGAATTTAGTTTCATAAGATTTAAAATTCTGTCTTCAACATTATCATCATTATTGCAACAGGCTTGTAAGTGAAAAAAGTTTAAAAAACTTAGTTCTAAAGCAATCAAAAGGTGATGTTTGGTTTTGATGGACAAATGCCTTCCTTACCTCATTGAATTACTCTTTTTCAATATGTTATTATGGGTCGGGACAATCACACAGCACTGGAAAGGCTGTGTTACGTAGCTGAGAACCCACTCTGCTAGTAGGCAATGCTTTAATGATCATTTGTAGAAATAGAAAGAGGAAATAGGCAATATTTACCAAATAGAGTGAATGAAGCAAGTAAAGATGCGTAGTTCATTAATTGACAAATTATGGGAAAAAAGGCCTGAGAGCAACCACGGGACTAGAAACATTGAAAGGTTGAACAAGTTAAATCATGTAAACTTGAGAAGGAACCGCTGGGCTATAGCTGACCCATAGCTGACCCAACAGCAACATCTTTCTTCAAGCTATACCACAGTGAACATCAACTAGGGAATTAATGTTAATTTTTTGAACTCTCAGGATAAACATATAGCTCAAATTACTTTCATGTTATTGAAGCCATTAGCGATAAGGGACTTATAATCTTCACTTTGAGCTACTCCTAAATATTGGAAGGGTGTTCAGCCTCACATGAAGGTACAGACATCAGAAACATTTATGGTATAAAAATCTTAACCAATGGAATTGTCTCTGTATTCAGATGAAGAACTCTGAACTTCTGTAAGGGGATGTGTTGTAGATCAAGCAGTCCATTGTTTGTGGCAGTCTGAGATTTGTAGCCGTGATTTATTAACAGGATTAACAACAGAATTAAAAATCCTTCTGAGAGAGTAGTTTAACAATAAATTCAAATCACAGAATTCAATGTAAATGCAGCCAAAATTAGGTTTTGACATATTAAACTTGGAAACCCTGTCAGGTCTGCATCCCCAGCAGCAACGACAGTACATTGTCATAAACACCTGTCGTTGCAGTTGTTATCAATGTAGGAACATTTTGCTAGGTGACTTTGTCAAACATTATGCAGTTCTTCAACATTTTCAGGGTTCCTTTTTTGTAGAAGAAACCACTAAATTAGGATTTTATTTTTTAAAAAGAAACACAAATGATTCCAACACCATGCTGTGGGGTTATACATTTTTTCAAATTCATTACTGCACTGATATACCTTGTGGTGATGTGAAGTTGAAAAAACTGGAAGCCAACTAACGGTCCCCTCAAACAATGTTAAAGGGGGCTGCATGCATTACGTTACTCACTTGCTTATTCTATACCTAATACTTATGCATTCCAACAAATGATGTCAACTCATAAAAAAGGTAATTTCCAATAGTTCTTATTACAGCAATATAAAATGAGTCTACTTGAATTACTTTACTTGCTGTTAGTGTATTATGGTGAAAGCGTTATATCATCATAGTGATACATTCTAGTTTAAGCTAGAATACTGACAATCTGGGAATTTAGTTTCATAAGATTTAAAATTCTGTCTTCAAAATTATCATCATTATTGCAACAGACTTGTAAGTTAAAAAAGTTTTACAAAATTAGTTCTAAAGCAATCAAAAGGTGATGTTTGGTTTTGATGGACAAATGCCTTTACTTACCTCATTGAATTACTTTTTTTGCAATATGTTATTATGCGTCGGGACAATCACACAGCACTGGAAAGGCTGGGTTATGTAGCTGAGAACCCACTCTGCTAGTAGGCAATGCTTTAATGATCATTTCTAGAAATAGAAAGAGGAAATAGGCGATATTTACCAAATAGAGTGAATGAAGCAAGTAAATATGGCCGGGATGCCCGCCACCCCCTCCCAACACATATCCCCAAGGATGGGAAGTCGGACAATAGTTGAACTTTTGGAAGGCGGGAGGGAGTCACCCTCCCGGCCGTATCTATTAAAATATGAAACAAAATTTAAAACATTAAAGAAAAGTTTCATCATTATGCATTATGTACAATTTGTCATTTATTACATTTCGATGCAGTCATGTACTTTTGGCTAACATCCTGAAAATGCATACACTCTAACTCAAATTGTACATCCTAGCATTAAGGGCCAACGGCAAGGTCTTAACCGGTGTCAGATCCCTACTACCAGACTCCCGCCCTCACTGTGTGAGCGGCGTATGCGCAGAGGGCTCTACCCTCATTTCCAACTGTAACTTCCCTTGTCGTGGTGGGGGCCCCCTTACTACTCGACGCCATCTTAAGGGTCGTCCGAGTTCCCGTATGAGGTCTCTGTAGGAAGGACAGCGCGGACTCTCCCCCCATCTCCACACTCTCTATCCGCCGTCGCGGATATCCGGCCCCCGGGAAATTAGTAGGAGGGGCATCTAACCGCCTCCCCCCCTGGGAGGGGCCCATGGCCATCTCCCCATAGGCGCCCCATCCTTAGTGGGTGCCGCCTCCCCGTGTAAGGGGCCAATGGCCGTCTTCCCCCGGGCGCTCCCATCCATTGTGGGTGGCGCCCCACTCTAGGGACCTTGAAATAACTGCTCACCGATCATGACCTTACCACCCGACAAATAAATACGACAGTTGTTTACCTACTAGAAAAGAAAATTTCACATCATCTTACTGTTATCACTGATCTTTCCTGCAAGATGACATTTCTCCAATGCAAACCATTCTTTATTCTCAAAAGTTCCTTTATTCATTGTACCAAGGAAAAAAGGCCTATACTTTCATCACTCAGAAAAAACTTTATTTTCCTCCAAACATTTGCCATCAGGGGCTGGTGGGTGGGTCAAAATTGCTGCTTGTTCCGTCGAGCGCTCACGAGCAACGAGTGGGTGCAGCCTTCCGATCCGAGGAACAAGAGGACGATCTTCTGGATTCCCGCTCCTTTATTCTTCTGTGGGAGGGCGTGTACCCGTCCCCGATATGCCTACGGGGCGTGGTCTTCCGTCGAGGTGTCTAGGACAACCCCTCTCGGGCGGGGGAAGGCGCGCCCCGGCTACGCCACTTCGGGCATACCAGCCGGGCTACGCCCACCCCGCCCAAAATGGTTTCCCGGGAGGTTCGGGGCACCCATCCATACGTTCTGGGGGACCGAGCGGTCGCCCCTTTTCCATATGGACGGGATGCCCGCCACCCCCTCCCAACACATATCCCCAAGGATGGGAAGTCGGACAATAGTTGAACTTTTGGAAGGTGGGAGGGAGTCACCCTCCCGGCCGTATTTATTAAAATATGAAACAAAATTTAAAACATTAAATAAAAGTTTCATCAGTATGCATTATGTACAATTTGTCATTTATTACATTTCGATGCAGTCATGTACTTTTGGCTAACATCCTGAAAATGCATACACTCTAACTCAAATTGTACATCCTAGCATTAAGGGCCAACGGCAAGGTCTTAACCGGTGTCAGATCCCTACTACCAGACTCCCGCCCTCACTGTGTGAGCGGCGCATGCGCAGAGGGCTCTACCCTCATTGCCAACTGTAACTTCCCTTGTCGTGGTGGGGGCCCCCTTACTACTCAACGCCATCTTAAGGGTCGTCCGAGTTCCCGTATGAGGTCTCTGTAGGAAGGACAGCGTGGACTCTCCCCCCATCCCCACACTCTCTATCCGCCGTCGCGGATATCCGGCCCCCGGGAAATTAGTAGGAGGGGCATCTAACCGCCTCCCCCCCTGGGAGGGGCCAATGGCCATCTCCCCATAGGCGCCCCATCCTTAGTGGGTGCCGCCTCCCCGTGGAAGGGGCCAATGGCCGTCTTCCCCCGGGCGCTCCCATGCATTGTGGGTGGCGCCCCACTCTAGGGACCTTGAAATAACTGCTCACCGATCATGACCTTACCGCCACAGACCGGATAGTTGACCGACTATCCGGTCCCCCCAACTCCTCCTAAAGGTCATGCTTCCTCAAACCCCTTAGCCATGAAATGAAGTCTCCTATGAGTAAGTCATTCCCCTCCCTGGACAGGTGAACCCCATCATTCAGATACATATGATCACCACGAATACACCCATGAGGAATGTTATGCAACTGTGCAGAACGGAACAATCTACTAATTTTATTATTGACCCGTTTAACTGAATGGTTCAGTGCTGACACCGAAAGGCCCCCCTGCCACCTCCTTCTAGGAATCATGTGGGACCAGGCAATCGTGCACCCCGGGACTCTTTTAGCCAACCAGCTAACAGCCGACAAAACTCGTTCAAGTAACACTCATCTACCCAGTGTCACCAAGTCGTTGCCTCCCAGGTGTACTATGACTACAGATGGCGGTGACCTATGCCGCCCTAGAAGTCCCTCGAAAAATGGCTCAAAGTTGTCAAAAATGAGCCCACCCTTCCCATGGAAGGCCACTCTGAACCCGTATTCCCCAGGTGCGTGAATCGCGTCACCTTCCTTGAATACGTCGCCGGCGCGCCTCACGTATGAGTGGCCCACGACCCATACCATCCTCTCTCCAGTCGGTGGCCTCTGACCGCTGGTCTCCTGATGCTGGGTCGACCTCAAATTCCGCCCCGCGTGGCAGGCTCGCGAAACTGTAAAGTAAACAAAGACAGAAAACAGTGAGTGCATGTCAATTGATCACTCACAACATGTGCAATCGCACATATCTCCTGAAGCAATTCGAGGACCAACGGCCCAATTGTTTCACTTCCTCAGCACTCTGACCCCTGGCTGTAGCCTCTGTAGCAGCCCCTATCCTAAAGGAGTGGGTCCCAAAATCGCACGGGTCCATGCCCGCGTCAGCGATTGCCAGTGCTAGTACCCTCTGAAACTGAAATCTCGTCAGTGGGGTGCCATCCATATGTCGGAGCAAACTCCCCCCCCATGCGGCCGCTCTTAGCGCCAAATAGTCTTCCACGCACTTCAACGGGCAGATGGGGGACCCACGTTTGCGCTGTACGACAACACTATTTCCCATAGCCCCCTGGTCAGTCTTGGACCTGGCTATCACGATTACCATCGAATCACCCCTTATTTGGATGTGATCCCTGCACAAGCCTCCCTCCATATCTTTCTTGTTCCTAGCGACAAGTTCGCTCACCCTCATAGCCCCATGGAATGCCAATGTGAATGCTGCCCGGAACAGAACTGCTTCAAAATGGGAGGAACACGTCTCATGCAGCTTTGCCAAAAGCAGAGACAGTCTGTCTAAGCCAATCGGGTGCCTCGTATCTTGCTTGCAACCCTCAAGGCGCTTCCAGCCGCGAAGGGCTTTCTTCACCAAAAAGGAACCCGTAGGGTCCCTTATTCCGTGTACCTGGGCCATGAAGGAAATGGCCGCCCTATGCCTACTGGCCGTTGCCACTGATCGGCCCTCTCTGTGCAGTGCAATCAGGTACCCCAGGAAGGATTCCTCCTGACCCCAGTTCCGACTCTCTGTGGGACCCAAATATGTGCAATAGGAATGAAACGCTCCTTCGTATGCTTTCCTCGTCCTGGGGGCTAGACTCGCTGCCACGAGGTCTTGTAATCCGGGGCACCGATTAGCCACATTGCTTCGGGGAATGGTGCTGCCTCTAGGTCCGCAGTGGGCAGATAACCCCTGAATGCCTGCATATGTGAACGAGAGAGTGCATCAGCCGCATGATTCAGTACACCTGGCACATGTTTCGCCCTGAACTGTACATTCCATCTCATGCAAAGCAGCAAAATTTCTTTCAACAACCTCAGGATCAATTTGCAGCGTGCTGCCTGTTGGTTAATACACTCGACAACAGTCATGTTATCAGACCAAAACACCACCGAGCAGTCCCTGAAGTCGTCAGTCCATGTCATCAGAGCAACCCAGATGGGGAATAACTCCAGGAACCCAATGTTACCTGTGAGACCGTTGGAGTGCCACCATGTTGGCCACGTTCGTGCCGACCATCGATTACCCAAGATGGCGCCAAAACCCACGCTCCCAGCCGAGTCGGTCCATAGACCTAGTTCCTCCGAAGACTCTGGCGGGGAGTTCCACACGACTCGACCGTTGAAGTCCGCCAGAAATGCCAACCAAATCCGCATATCCTGGCGAACCTCCCCCGACAGTCTCGTACGGTGGTGACCCTCTTTGAGACCTACCATTGCTTGCGCGATAGAGCGCGAAAAGGGGCGGGCCATAGGCATCGCCCTCAAGGCAAAATTAAGCTGACCCACCGTTTGTTGTAACTGGTGCCGGGTCACTTTCTCCCCATCCAGGCATTGCATCAAGGAAGCCCGGAACTTGACCACCTTTTCCATTGGTAATCGGAAACACCCCTCCACAGAATCGAGTTCAATTCCCAGAAACTCCAGTGAAGTAGATGGTCCAACCGTCTTACCTGGTGCCAATGGGACCCCAAATTCACACATGAGGATGCAGAAATCATGCAGCGCCTGTGCGCAGTTCGTATCACCAGCTGCCCCCAAGAACAGGAAGTCATCCAGATAATGCATAACATGTCTATGCCCTGTGGCCTCGGTGAAGGCCCATTCCAAAAAAAAACAGCTAAACATTTCAAAATAAGCACATGAAATGGAGCAACCCATGGGCATGCATTTATCCATGTAATAACTTCCCTGGAATGCAAAACCTAGCAGGCGCTGATCCTGCGGGTGCACCGGAAGCAACCGGAACGCTGATTCGATATCACATTTCGCCATCAGCGCCCCAGGGCCTAGGTGGTTCAACATGGCCACGGCATCGTCGAACGATGCATATCGTACTGAACAAACTTCTGGGTCAATGGCATCATTCACCGAGAAACCCCAAGGAGCAGAAAGGTTATGTATGAGTCTAAACTCCCCGGGATCTTTCTTCGGGACAACCCCTAACGGGGAACAGATGAACTCGGCCACCGGCGGGCAGGAAAAGGGGCCAGCCACTCGTCCTAAACTGACCTCTTTTGCTATTTTCTTTTCTGCCACGCCAGGGTTGTGCTGTACCGATAACTGGTTTCTACAAAAGGAGTTCCCCCGAAAATCCCCCACTGGGATGTGGAAGCCATGTAAGAATCCCTTCCTCAACACCCCAGCGGATACATGATCAGGGTATTTGTTTAACCACGGAATCATAACGATGAGATCAATGGGTGTGGGCAATCGGTCACTAAGGTCTACCTCATTCCTGCTTAGACCCACATTTTCCCCCCGTCCCGCCATTTTTTGATCTACATGCACTTTCCGGGTGTGAGGAATTCCCACAGCCGGCACACACATGCTTAAACTTGCATGTCCCCTGTGGTCTGTTACAGTTGCCTCGATTGAAGCCCCAACAGACCCCCCCTTTTCCGCCATTCCCGCCAACTCTAGGCTGGTAGCCCCCACCTGTGCCTGCTCGAAAGGGCACCCCGGGCTTCTGGCGGACCACTCCGGACCCGCTCCCGCCCGGCGAGGACGTACCTGTCGCCCCTGGCAGGAGTTGCTTGTGCCATGACACCGAGTCCAAACAATCCCAAGACAAAGAAGCATCATATTCTTTTGCTTTACGGAACTTCATGTCATAGCCTTTCCATTCTTCTCCCTCATACATTGAATAAAATCCATAATGCGATTCTGATAGCAAACCAACTCAGTCATAACCTCAGGTTTACGTTCCCCCATGACTGCGGTAAATATAGAGAAGGCCTTAACCCAGTTCGTCACTGTCTCGTCCACCCTGAACTCGGCCATCTTGGCGCGCCAGACACTCGGGTGCCACAAATCTTTCTGCGTTTTAGCATACTCCATCTCGCGATGGTCGGTTAACAATGAAAACATGTTGACATACTTGTCTCCCCATATTAACTCTTTCGTGGCCATGGGAATGTGCTGTGCAACCTTTTCCCGCCTTGAGGGTATTGAGCCCTCCCCCACCATTGGCAATGCGAGCTTACCCGGATCGGCCGTTGCTGCCGCCGTCTTTTCTTGACCAGCTGCTTGTACTCCAGGTGCCACCTGTGGGGGAACTGTGGTAAATAAATAAATAATACCTCTATTTTTGAATAGATATATAATAACAGATAGCTCAATAAATAAGAGTCAAGATTCGAGGTAGCTGGAGTATGCAGGTTTAATACAGCATAAAGGACAGGAACAGGACAACCTGCACAGGAATAGGATGGCAGCGCTGCTGGGGGCAGGATCGGGACAACAGCTAGCTTTTTAATAACAGTGCACAAGTATATATAGTTAAACAAAATACATGATGTTCAATACAATAGGCGTAGCAGTGGGCAGGGCCTGTAACAGTCGCGAAAGATAAGGCAGAAAGTAGGTGTAACAGGAGGCGTGAACAGGGCGTATACATAGACATGTGATGTAAACGTAACAGATTATGTCATAAATGGGGCGGAAACATGGAGGGCGCTACCTAAGGAGCCGGGACCTCTAACCTAGTGGTGCGCGCAAGCTGACAATGACGTGTTACTAGGAGAAGCTGGGGGCTATGACTTCTGCGCTAGAAGGAGAGACTGAAGTCTGGAGAGTCAGAGCGACATGTACCTAAACACTATCTAGTATCTGATGTATAGAGAACATGTTGATAGAATCCAAAAGTTATCAGGGTAAAGGCTAACAGATTCTAAGACTGGTGCATGCATTATTCTACATGTAGTGCGTGTTGAGGAATATTAACTGACCATTAATACAGTATTTCTCTTACATGGAGACGTAAAGGCTAGACCATGACGGAAACTATTGATGCGATTCAGTAGCTTAGGAATGCAGGGAAGGAGAGCTGGACTGATAACTGGAATCATAACATACTCTTGGCAGACCAGCAGGCAGAGCCAGGCCGAGCCGGGCACTGTGAGGCAGGAAGTAAGTGAAGGGTCAGGGATACAGGTGGGGGCTGTATCGCTCCTCGGAGAGGGTTCAGGAGACAGGAGCTGAATCTGAGTCCGGGCCCTTTTGAGGCCTAGAAACGGGGATTTTCAATGAAATAACGTGCACACTGAGAAACGTGGCAACGTAACTTTACATAGGCCTAATACTCGTAGCTTTCACGAGAACTGGAAACTGGCATACTAGAGTTGGACACAACTGTAATTGCGTCTTTAATCAATCATGGGGAATACATATGCATATTAATCATGCACACATAACATAAGATGGGGAACACATAGGGACACAGAACATGGCAAAATTTACTTTTCCACATTCCCTCCTTGTCACTACGTTTCCATCAGGAAACATCAATATTCATGATACCATCTATCATTTCATACAGTATCATTTGCTCGTCTCGAATTTTCTTGGAACGGGATCTAGGACGGGACTTGGGACTAGGGATACAAGAGGTAGCACAAATGCCGCAAATCGCAGGGCCACATTGTATACAGAGGCAGCAACTGAATATGATCGCTACTGCAATACCTAGAAATGACAATACTTTCCATCCCCAGGCAGAAATTATACTCCAGAACCAACCGGACCATGTCCAGGTGCCTGGATTCTGGTGTAACTGATGGGCAATTTTATGAAGTCTGGTTATAGCTGAATAAACAGACGGCGCGTTATTAGGAATGAAAATGCAGCAACTAGATCCGATGACTCTACATGCTCCTCCTCTATCGGCCAGTATGACGTCAAGAACGAGACGATTTTGGAGCACGACAAATCTCATAGCAGATTGCTCTTCGGTTAAGTTACCTAGAGCAGAGGCAGTCTCATTCACTACTGCTTCAAGGGTTCTTGTTAACCTACGAATTAACTTACTATTCTGGATAGGTCCTATAAAGAAGAAGAAACCTTTATTGAAATCTGTATACTGTTCTAGAGCAGTTTCAGTTTGATCGACAATTGGGGACTCGATCTCCCTTCTATGTCTAATGTGTACTAGATGTGTGTTTCTGTGATAATCAGATGGGGCTAGAAAAACTGGTGGCAGTAGGAAGGCAATGTAACAGGTTCCATCCCAATCGAGGGGCAGACGAACATATGTGGTCTGACCACAAACAAAATAAGAATGACGTGAAGCTTTGAAAATAGATTTCCCACTGTCACTATACTTAACAATAGTAGTGCAATCACTATGTCCTACATGTGCGGAACCATTATTTCTGACACATAATTCGCCTTTGACTGGTAGTACTGAAATAGCAGGTAAGTCTGGAATAGGATCAGACTGAACATTCAGGATCATAAAATTCGAAGAATAATTACCTAAATTATAAACTTCATTTTCTAGATCTAACCCTGTTCTGTGGGGAAGACCTTGCTTGTCTGGAAAACATGTACTATTCAGAAGGGACATATCATTTGAAGATGACGTTAACATGGACCAGGCTCCACATGAACCATTATGTGAAAACGGATAAGGAAACAGTGGCAGAACTCCCTTTGGTGTCTGGAAAGGGGGGAGTCGACCACACACCCAACAATTAGTGGCATTGCTGGTCTGGTGTGAATAATGTAACATACGGATAAATGTATTGTTGCGCATAGCAAGATGATAAGATAGTTCATGAGGAGGCAGATCACTAAACGTGTGCTCTACTGTAGCATTAGAAAACTTATTTACATGAGAAATTGGAAAACATAAATGAAATGCATAACTCGTGCAGGTAACCATCAAGCTCAAAAACAATATAAAACTTAGAAAAACGATACATCGGATTGAGTTTTGACTAACTCTCTCACTATGGGGGTCTATTTCATACATGTCAGATACCTGTCTAACCGTTTCACCCAGGGGGACTTAGACAATTAAACTGGCTGACTTATTTTACTAGACCAGAGCTTACTTTTATACTCCTGCTGCGGAGTTTTCTCTAACAGGGGAGGCTTTGAATCAAAGTCATTAGCGGGACAGTCCTTGATAATAGGCAAATGTTCAGGCTTGGAAGTGTCTATAGAAAAGTCGTTGAGCTGTTTAGGTCTTAGTCCGTGAAATTTCTTAACATGCGACAGATGCACCAAGCCTTTTCTCCCTTCCAACTTCACGGCCGTGCGGGTGGTCAAAAGGACTAACTTCGGCTCCTTCCAGCGAGGCTCCAGCGGACTTGAACGATCAAAATTTCGGATTAAGACCAGGGTGCCGGGAAGGATCTCGTGTGGCTTGACTTCAGTATTGTCGGGAAATGCAGCGGCAACCTGTGAACGACAAGAGTGTAGGGCAGACATCAAGGAAGCTAGGTAATCTGTCAGCATATTACTGGAAACATCTGAAATACTTCGGGGTCTGGGTGTACCCCACATATTCGGGGGGCGGCCGAATACGACCTCATAAGGGGACAGACCTGATCTGGAGTGTGCGACCATGTGCATATAGAACAATGCAACTGGCAGGGCACCTAACCAGTCTACACCTTTTTCTTGACAGACTTTGGCAATACGGATTTTCAAGGTTTGATTATGTCTCTCTACGAGACCGGCTGCTTCTGGATGGCGTACACAATGGAACTTCCACTGGTACCCTAACAAAAGGGAAACGTGCTTCATGAGTTCAGATGAGAATGGCTGGCCGTTATCAGAATACACGACCCTAGGGAGTCCATAGCGGGGGAAGAATTCACGAACCAACTGCTTGGCAGTGGTCGCGGCTGTGTAATCTGGGACTGGATATGCTTCTGTCCACCTGGACAAAGCGCATACAACTACAAGGACATACTTGAAACCTCGACATCGCTCCATCTGAATATAATCCATCTGGAGGACTTCAAAAGGGTGGTCAGGGGGCTGGAATCCACCTTGTTCCACCGGGACACTTTTACCTGGATTGAACTGGCAACATATCATACAAGTGCAGACTTGCTGCTTGGCTGCAGCTCGTAAATGCTTGTTAAACCAAATGTTCTGGATACTGTCTAACATGGCTTTTTCTCCTAAATGTGCAGGACTATGTGCGGTATTGATAATGACTTGAACCATAGAGTCGGGGAGAAACCATGTGGCTTTTCCCTTCGTCACCCATCCCTGATCTGTCTGGACCCCTCCTTGTTCGGACCATTTCTTGATTTCTTCGGGAGTAGCATGTAACTGGATATCTATGATATCTTGAGTAGGGTCCTTAACTGTCATACAAGTAGTCTGTTCTAGAGTGGATGTCGGTGTCTTGTTAACTGGTATGTCTGGTGTCTGTGCTGTAAGCTTGGCTGTTCGATCTGCTAGATCATTACCTTGAGAAATAATGTCTGTAACTTTCGTATGTGCTTTGCATTTCATGATAGCGATGGATGTCGGTAAATGTATTGCATCTAACAGAGCTTGAATAAGGAAACCATGCTGAATCTTGGTTCCATGAGAAGTCATGAAACCTCTATCCTGCCAGAGCACTCCGAAGTCGTGTACAACTCCGAATGCGTAGCGTGAATCTGTGTAAATATTAACTTTCAGGTTCTTGGCATGTATGCAGGCTTGTGTCAGAGCGACTAGCTCTGCTGCTTGAGCAGACAGGGTGTCAATACGGTGTGTTTCAATAACTTCAGTGTCAGTAGTCACTGCATACGCGGCTACTAGTTCTCCTGTACTTGTTCTCATACATGAACCATCCACATAAAGTGTCAGGTCGGGATCTGGTAATGGAATATCTGTCAGATCTTGCCTTGGCTTTGTCATAGTGTTAACAACTTCCACACAGTCATGTGTGGCAGGATTTGAAGTAACTGACGGTAACAGTGTAGCAGGATTTAGAACGTTGCAGCGTCTGATTTCTATGTGTGGCTGGAATAGTGTCAGTTCATAACCTGTCAAACGTGCAATTGTCAAGTGTTGAGTCAGTGTTCGGTTTAGAAGAACTTCCACGGAGTGTGGAACTTGTACTGTCAAGGAGTGTCCTAATACTATGGAATCACTTTGTCTGATAGCTAGTGCTGTGGCTGCAACTGACTTGAGGCACGCAGGCAGAGCCTGCGCTACTGGATCTAGTGTGCTCGAAAAATAAGCACAGGGCTTGTATTGTCCGGCTTGATCTTGTGTGAGAACAGATAATGCAGTACCATCGCGTTCTGTGACAAAAAGTGTAAAAGGCTTACTGTAGTTCGGTGTAGCTAGAACAGGTGCTTGGCATAAAGCTTTCTTTAACTCATTGAAACTAAGTGTATGTTCAGATGTCCAAGGGAGAACAGTCGATACGGCTGCCTCCTGTGTCGTTAACTGTATCAGTGGCTTGGCTAGAAATGCATACTGAGGAATCCATTGTCTGCAATAAGAAGTAAGGCCGATAAAAGCACGTACCTCCTTCTGGGTCTTGGGCTGAGGAAGACTCGCTATTAACTGGATACGGTCGGGTGTCAACTGCCTACCCCACTTGGACAGTAAGTGGCCTAAGTAGATCACTTGCTGGACACAGAATTGAAGCTTTGAAGGGGACACCTTGTGCCCCATCTCGGCTAGGAAATACAGAACTGTAAGTGATGCTCGCTCGCAGTCACGTTCAGAACGGGCTGTGATCAGTAGATCATCGACATATTGCAGCAGGGCAGTGTCAGTTGGCATGTGAATGTTGTCTAGTTGTCTCTTAAGTGCTTGACTGTAAATACTAGGACTTTCTGTGAAACCTTGAGGAGCTCGTGTAAATTTATAGCTCCTTCCATTTAAACAAAAACCGAAAAGGTACTGGCTGTCTGGATGAATTGGAACACTGAAAAATGCATTCTTGAGGTCGATTACGGTAAAAAATATTGCCTCAGGATCAATAGCTGTCAACAGAGATGAGATATCTGGAACAACTGGGTACTGGGGAATGATACATTTATTGAGTTCTCGAAGGTCAATCACTAAACGATATACTGGGGGTGCATTTGGATCAGTACGTTTCATGACTGGAATGATAGGAGAATTACATACATTGGAGTCAGTTTCTACAACTACTCCTTGATCCATGAGCTCGTCAATAATTTTGGATAAGGCTGCTACAGCCTCAGGTGGCAATCTGTACTGTCTGATTCGTGGTAACACTACACCTTGCTTGAGAGTCACACGATGGGGTGTGATTTGCATAAAACCAACATCAGTTGGACCTTGTGCCCATAGATGCTGCGGAACGTTAGACAATCTCGGATCAAAATCACGTAAAACATAGTGACCCTTGAAGTCACGTAAAAACAAACATATTCCTTCTGGGGAGCAGCAAATAACTGCACCTAATTCTTTCAGTGTCTTAATGCCTAACAAATTTTCTGGACATGATTTCGTAAGCAATAGATCAGTAGTTCGGGACAATGGACCAACTTCTAGAGTAACTGGCTTTGATATCTCGTTAACAATTGGCTTTCCTGAAAATCCAAGGGAAACATTTCTAGAGCCTGAGAGCGGAGCCCCTGGAACCTCATCATGACTAATAGTCGTCCTACTTGCCCCTGTATCAATCAGAAACTTTCTGTCTTTCCCTAATACTTGGCTGTGAACATAGGGACCTTCTTGATCTACAGGAATCTCGATGAGAGGCAAGCCTACCTCCCTCTCTAGGCTGTTTCATGAATACGCTTGATACTCTGGATACTCTGTCTGTGCATACTGGTACATCTGCTGTGTAACATGCTGTGTTGCAGCGATAGGCTGCGGTGCTGGAACTGTCTGTTGTGCATTCTGTGGCTGAGAAGTCTGTGAAACTTGTTCTTGTCTAGGCGGACGTGGTCTTTCTTTAGTTTTACCAGTGGCTATATTGTGTTTCAGAACTGCACACTCGTTTATGAAATGACCTGGCTGTTTACAATAATTGCATGTCCCTTTAACGGGAGCTGCAGGATGACTGGCTTGATTCGGACCCCTCTTCTGACTGTCTTGTGGAACAGATTGTGCAACTAGTACTTTCATTTTCGTGTCTTTCATACGTCTTCTCTCATGTTCTTGCTCTTCTCTGATTCTATTCTGGTGATACTGGAGCATCTGTAACATCTGTGACGGGGTACTAGCTTGCCATGTACTTTCGACTTTCAAAACTCGATTTTTAACTTGGGGACTTGAATTCGCGACTAGTTTAGTAACAAAAAGATGAGGGTATGACTCGCTATTCGTCTTCAAACCACTGTTTATTATAAAACATTTCTCAAATCTGGAATAAAAATCACTAGTGTCTTCGTCTTGTTTCTGTTTACAGGCTGAGATTGCATCCCAGTCCTCCTTTTTAGTGGCTAACAATCTAGGTAGAACTTGTATTAATAATTCTGGTAATTCTTTACATTTGTCTCCAAGACCGGTACCTGGCACTCGTATCTTATCTTCAGCTTCTAGAGCTGTCCAATCAATCTTTTTCTCTCCCACCTCCCAATCTTTTTCCTTGAGTTTTTCGTATACCCCTGCGGGCAACAGGACTTTTAACATTTTAATAATATCTGGATACGTGTATTCTCCCATACGGAGCATGTCTTTTAATTCTCGGTGGAACCCTGCTGGATCTTTGTCGTGACAGGGAATTAATTTCTTCATCTCTAAGAGTTCCATGTTTGTAACTGGGGTGTAAACAAATACTCGTTGCATTTCACCATCTGGTGTCCTAACTGGGTGTACTTCTCGTAACGGATGCTGTCTGTCTATGTAAAAAGGTTTACTTTGTGGAGGTGAGACATGAACAAAATGCGGGTTCAAAACGTTCTATATTTGTGGCGCTGTTCTAGAATGACACTAATTAAATCGGTACCTAAACCTTTCCATCTATACTGGAGTAACTCGTTCAGGATATCATGTAACGGACCTGGATCAGAATGTTGACCCTCATACAGTGTAATGAGGTGTTGGATCATATACATACCCACCAGTCGCTGCTCGGCTGGGGGCAATTTCAGAAACATTTGTGCCACTATTTCGTCTGGAAAAGTGGTAGAATCAGTAATCCATCGGACTGCTGATCGGGCTAGTTCTTGTTCATGCATAGTACTTAACTCACTATAACCGATTCGTGATTTCAAAATGTGATCGGTAGCTTGAAATACTTGTTCTAGAGAGCCTTGCTCTGGTGCTGGAAGATGAAAGACTTTCTTGTGTTCTAGGCGTAAATGTCGGTCTGGAAATCTAGATTTACCTACATACGCTATTCTGGCGGTATTCTCGTCCTCTAACTCTTCAGTAGAAGAGTCATTTTCTTTCTCGCTTCCTAGAGCTTCTTTGCGTTGTTCGTGTAACCTTATTATTTCTTTACGAATTTTCTTGTACATACTCTCTATACTATTGAGTGTCTTGTGCTTACCCTCGGCTATATTATCACTCCACCTTGTCAGAACTTTCATTTCGATCGGATCTTTAGTCGGGGAATCTTGTTCCCGTATTAAACAATTGATCAGAAATTTTAATAGCATAAACTGGATCTCGGATTTCCTAAGAGACATGACTTCAGCAATACTTTCTGGATCTTGTCCTGTACGAATGAAACGATACATTCTGTCTAGATCTTCTTTCATATTCGGTAGGGTGACCAAATACTCGGACACCTGTCTTATACGTATGGAATATAGAACCATACTATCCTCGCCTGGGACTGGATCATAACAGCATTCAGTAAGAACTCGCCTGATTTCTGCAATGGACTGATATTTGGGCGTACGCTGTAACGCACGTTCATGTAACTCGACTGGGCCTAGACGTCTATTTGGCGGGGCGTACCAGGAGGACCTCCTACCGCGGCCCCTAAGCTGGAATCGTCGATTGATACTCTTCGTGTTGGCAGAGTCGCTGATGTGGCGGGAATTTGTACTACGGGCTGGACCTGGGGTACCGTAACAGGTACTGCAACAGGTGCCCCGGTGACTGGAGGACCATGAATTACATTATTTACAGGAGCTGGTGGAACAGGATTTGCATATTCTGGGACTGTGTCGTCCAAATAGGACGAGAGAAAAATATCAGCTGCGGTCGGTTTGTGACGTAGCTTGGTCGGAACTAAAGGTGGCGGGAAATTACTGGATGCTTCCGGGGTTGCTTTTGGCAAGCCCTCGGCAAGAAGAGGATACATACCCTTAATGAGGGCATTCCTCTGTCTGTCTGACTGTTCGGTTTTAACTCGTTCACCTATTTCGATTAGTTCCCTTTCTTGGGCTCTTTCTAAGGATTCTCTACTTAATTCTGACTTTCTGATTTCTTTTTCGGTTCTTTTATGAGATTCTTTGCGCCATAAATCGATGGCATCTTTCTGTGACTGTCTGGCTTTCTTTTTCCATAATACTTCTTCTACTCGCATGATGCACTCGGCATCCCATGTACCCGATACGGGCCATCTATACTTTTCTTCCTACTGTTTGGTGTACTCCACCCATAAATCTAGATATAATATGGCACTTATGCCATGCTTTTGATACATAAAATGACCTGGACTGTCCCTAGGCGGGACAGGAACTGCTTCTTCTAACAGACCTTTTCTAGTTTTTAACTGACGTAATTTTGAGAACAGCGGCATGACTGAACTGTAGTCTAGACACAATACAATACACAATGAACACGATAATTACTGAAGATACACCACTTTCATACCACGACATTGAAATACATGAATGACATTTAAAATAACAGTTTTGACAAAATACTACCTGGAATACTGAAAACAGAATACATGAATTTCTCGAGAACAGAACAGACTAGAACAGAAACTAGATGCACTGCTAAAACAGTACGAAACTTACCGGTCTCATAAAGAGACACGTCAGGACCCGCATCCACCTAAGTGGACACTTCGTGTTGGATCTGTGTACCCCAAACCCACGGACCAGAGACAATGCAATTGACCCTGTCTAGATACTACCCCAGCAACGGTACTCACCGGGCAGCAAGAACGGAAGGCCTCGGACTGGACTGGACTGCTACGACGCCGGACGGACGAACTTCGGACTTCTGTTACGGGTGGGCCTCCGGATACCTCGGACCTTGGACTCTCGGCTTGGGCTCTGGTCGGGACTCGCCGCGTTCCTCCACCGCCTCGTCTGGATGCTGGACCGCAACCTCCGTCTCCTCCGTGGGCCTGAGGGATACTTGAAGCAGAAATATCTGCACGTGCACGGTATGGTTCCGTCACGGCTGCAGAGGATCAGGGGGCTTGCGTGGCTTCACCGGCGCGTGGGGAAAGGGCAAGTCCCTGTTCGGGCGCCATTATGTGGTAAATAAATAAATAATACCTCTATTTTTGACTAAATATATAATAACAGATAGCTCAATAAATAAGAGTCAAGATTCGAGGTAGCTGGAGTATGCAGGTTTAATACAGCATAAAGGAGAGGAACAGGACAACCTGCACAGGAATAGGATGGCAGCGCTACCGGGGGCAGGATCGGGACAACAGCTAGCTTTTTAATAACAGTGCACAAGTATATATAGTTAAACAAAATACATGATGTTCAATACAATAGGCGTAGCAGTGGGCAGGGCCTGTAACAGTCGCGAAAGATAAGGCAGAAAGTAGGTGTAACAGGAGGCGTGAACAGGGCGTATACATAGACATGTGATGTAAACGTAACAGATTATGTCATAAATGGGGCGGAAACATGGAGGGGGCTACCTAAGGAGCCGGGACCTCTAACCTAGTGGTGCGCGCAAGCTGACAATGACGTGTTACTAGGAGAAGCTGGGGGCTATGACTTCTGCGCTAGAAGGAGAGACTGAAGTCTGGAGAGTCAGAGCGACATGTACCTAAACACTATCTAGTATCTGATGTTTAGAGAACATGTTGATAGAATCCAAAAGTTATCAGGGTAAAGTCTAACAGATTCTAAGACTGGTGCATGCATTATTCTACATGTAGTGCGTGTTGAGGAATATTAACTGACCATTAATACAGTATTTCTCTTACATGGAGACGTAAAGGCTAGACCATGACGGAAACTATTGATGCGATTCAGTAGCTTAGGAATGCAGGGAAGGAGAGCTGGACTGATAACTGGAATCATAACATACTCTTGGCAGACCAGCAGGCAGAGCCAGGCCGAGCCGGGCACTGTGAGGCAGGAAGTAAGTGAAGGGTCAGGGATACAGGTGGGGGCTGTATCGCTCCTCGGAGAGGGTTCAGGAGACAGGAGCTGAATCTGAGTCCGGGCCCTTTTGAGGCCTAGAAACGGGGATTTTCAATGAAATGACGTGCACACTGAGAAACGTGGCAACGTAACTTTACATAGGCCTAATACTCGTAGCTTTCACGAGAACTGAAAACTGGCATACTAGAGTTGGACACAACTGTAATTGCGTCTTTAATCAATCATGGGGAATACATATGCATATTAATCATGCACACATAACATAAGATGGGGAACACGTAGGGACACAGAACATGGCAAAATGTACTTTTCCACAGAACAAGAGGAACACTCGCCTTTGCGACATCTCTCGATTGCCGTAACTGCTTTATTAGTACTCTGGCTTCTTCGGCCGGATCTCCCGGGCTCACTGTGCCCCCCCCTTCAACTTAATCCATGCTGTCAACTGTGCGGCCAATTCTGGGGGCATCTCATCATCCTCGGCCGGGGTTATCACCACCGGGTTCGGCTGGCCTAAATCTGGGTTCTCAGCCGGTACGAGGGGGGTGATAGGGGGTACCTCTGAGACTGGGACCCCCCCGAAACAGCCCTCTCCTTTACCCGCTTCCCTCTAGCCCCGGGGACAACTCCCGGCAAGGCCGGGCCTATTACCTTTTTCGGCTGACTTGGGTCATTCAATGCGGCCAATTGCTTCTTCACCTCCGCCAAACCTCTACCGAGTGATTGGACCTGACCGAGCTTTCGGTCCATACAAGACATCCGGTTCGACAACAGGCGTAACACCCTTTCCGTCTCGGAACCCTTTCCTGCTTTCTTGCTAGGCATGGTTTCGAGTCCTCCGCCCTTGGTCGATCCACAAGGTCCTTCGAAACTGAAAGAGAAAAAACAGGATTACTACGTTCAAAATTGCTGCTTGTTCCGTCGAGGGCTCACGAGCAACGAGTGGGTGCAGCCTTCCGATCCGAGGAACAAGAGGAGGATCTTCTGGATTCCCGCTCCTTTATTCTTCTGTGGGAGGGCGTGTACCCGTCCCCGATACGCCTACGGGGCGTGGTCTTCCGTCGAGGTGTCTAGGACAACCCCTCTCGGGCGGGGGAAGGCGCGCCCCGGCTACGCCACTTCGGGCATACCAGCCGGGCTACGCCCACCCCGCCCAAAATGGTTTCCCGGGAGGTTCGGGGCACCCATCCATACGTTCGGGGGGACCGAGCGGTCGCCCCTTTTCCAGATGCGTAGTTCATTAATTGACAAATGATGGGAAAAAAAGGCCAGAGAGCACCCGCGGGACTAGAACTATTTAAAGGTTAAACAAGTTAAATCATGTAAACTTGAGAAGGAACCGCTGGGCTATAGCTGACTCAACAGAAATATCTTTCTTCAAGCTATAACACAGTGAACATCAACTAGGGAATTAATGTTAATTTTTATTAACTCTCAGGATAAACATATTGCACAAATTACTTTCATGTTATTGAAGCCATTAGCGAGAAGGAATATATATTCTTCACTTTGAGCTACTCCTAAATATTGGAAGGGTGTTCAGCCTCACATGAAGGTACAGACATCAGAAACATTTATGGTATGAAAATCTTAACCCATGGAATTGTCTCTGTATTCAGATGAAGAACTCTGAACTTCTGTAAGGGGATGTGTTGGAGATCAAGCAGTCCATTGTTTGTGGCAGTCTGAGATTTGTAGCCGTGATTTATTAACAGGATTAACAACAGAATTAAAAATCCTTCTGAGAGAGTAGTTAAACATTAAATTCAAATCACAGAATTCAATGTAAATGCAGCCAAAATTATGTTTTGACATATTAAACATGGAAACCCTGTCAGGTCTGCACCCCCAGCAGCAACAACTGTACATTGTCATAAACACCTGTCGTTGCAGTTGTTATCAATGTAGGAACATTTTGCCAGGTGACTTTGTCAAACATCATGCAGTTCTTCATCCTTTTCAGGGTTCCTTTTTTGTAGAAGAAACCACTAAATTAGGATTTTATTTTTTAAAAAGAAACACAAATGATTCCAACACCATGCTGTGGGGTTATACATTTTTTCAAATTCATCACTGCACTGAAATACCTTGTGGTGATGTGAAGTTGAAAAAACTGGAAGCCAACTAACGGTCCCCTCAAACAATGTTAAAGGGGGCAGCATGTATCACATTACTCACTTGCTTATTCTATACCTAATACTTATGCATTCCAACAAATGATGTTATGTTATGTTATGTTATGCTGTTTTGTAAAGCGCTCAATTACTGCCGGAGTATCCTGGCGCGAAAAGAAGAAACAGATTAACAGCCAACACTACACAGAAAAGAAAACTAAAAGGCCAGTCTAAACAGATGGGTTTTCAACGCTTTTTTAAAAGAACCAAAATTCAAGATAGCCCGCAGGGATAAAGGAAGCTCATTCCAGGCCGAGGCGGCCTTCACCGCCACTGATTGCCCTCCCAGCCGGACAAGCCGAAAACGGGGAACCTGCAGCAGCTGTTGAGCGGCAGAGCGCAGGGCTCGATTGGGAGAGTAACGCCTAAATTGTTTCATCAAGTAGGCGGGTCCCTGCCCGTTAATAGCTTTATGAGCCAGGGTCAAAATTTTAAAAGTAATCCTTTGAGGAACTGGCAACCAGTGCAGACTCTGCAGGTGATTCCTTACGCTGACCCGGCTGGAAATATTACCCAACAGTCTGGCGGTCGCGTTTTGGATCACCTGGAGCCGCCTCACCATATAAGCCGGGGAGCCACTCAGCAGCGCGTTGGCATAGTCCAGACGCGAGAGAATTAAAGCTCTCGCTACTGACTCTCTTGCCGAGGCAGGAAGATAGGGGAAGAACTTCCGGAGCGCCTTAAGAGTCCCGAAGCAGCCTCCAGTTAGCTTCTTGATATGCCCTTCGAACCGGAGGTCTTCCCCGAACCAGACCCCCAAGTTCTTAGCGAGGATAATAACTGAGCAGGGCATCGGGAAACCAGCCGGCCAGAGTGAGTCTCTGAAATTAGGGGGGAATTGACCATAGAGTAGAATTTCGGTCTTATCCTCGTTGCACTTCAGTTGTGAAGAAGCTAACCACTTAAAGACTGAAGACAGACAGTTCTGAATCCGCTCTGTATCTAAGACAGCACTGGGCCAGGTAAACAACAGCTGCGTGTCGTCAGCATACGCTATAATTTTGACCCCCAGTTGTTCGGCTAGCTCTATCAGGGGGGTCAAATAAACATTAAAAAGCAGAGGGCTCAAAGTGGAGCCCTGGGGGACCCCTGTCGTAAGAGGCTTAGCCAAGGATGAAAAAGGAGGAAGCCAGACCTCATGGGGTCTAGCCGAGAGAAAGGAGCTCAGCCAGTCTAGAGCGAGGCCGGAGATCCCAATATCAGCAAGCCGAGCGAGGAGGCGTTGGTGAGGCACCGTGTCGAACGCGGCAGAGAGGTCCAATAAAATTAGAGCCGCTCTACCGCCACAGTCCAGACACTCCCTAACCGCTTCAGAGATATCCACCAGAGCCGACTCCGTGCTGTGAGCAGCACGGAACCCAGATTGAGCCGGGTGAAGCACCCCAGATGATTCCACAAACTCGTTTAGCTGCCGGAAAGCCAGTTTTTTGCCAATTTTTGCCATAGCCGGAAGCAGAAAAAATTGGCCGATAATTGGCCAGCACAGCAGGGTCAGCTCCGGCCTTTTTGAGCAAGGGCAGGAGCTTAGCCTGTTTCCACTCAGCAGGCACTATGGCTGATTTAAATGATAGGCCGACTATATGCGTCACTTCCTGCACCACCACATCAGCTAGGCCTGCCAGCACCCTCGCCGGACAAGGGTCAGATGGAGATCCCGTTTTCAAGGATTTAATCACGGCAAGCGTGTCAGAAGCTGTGGGAGGAACGAGCTCCACCATCCTGGACGATGAACACCTTAGAGGGGGGGAAAAGGTAGGGAATGCCATCTGAGAAGTTGCTGGGGCTAAAACTGGACTGAATAGCAGCTATTTTTTGCTCAAAAAACACGGACAGGCTCTCGTACCATGCCCTTGAAGCTGGTACCATCCGTTGCTCAGCACAGGGGGAAAGGAAGCTATTAACAATCGCAAAGATCTCTCGACTGCTCTTATTAGCCCTTTCAATTCGGTTGGCAAAATATTTGTGCTTAGCTATTTTAATGCTGGCATAATAGTTTCTCTGCTCCCCACATAAAACTGCCTTGGCTAAAGGGCAGTAGGTTTGGCGCCAGGCCCGTTCAAGCTTTTTACAGGCCAGTTTGTGAATGCGCAGCTCAGGAGAGAACCAAGGTTTAGATGGAGTAGACCGCATTCTACCCCTGCTCCCCCCTTTATTTATTTATTTATTTATTTTAAAAATTTATAAAGCGCGGCGTATACCCGTGGGTGTCTTGGCGCTATAATTTTGCTGAAAATCCCAGAATAAGGTGGTATCTTTCTTCAAACGTATCGTTTCTGAGCGGATTATTGATCGAATAACCAAGTTTTTACCAGTTTTCTAAACTGAAATAACGATGGTGCCAGTTTTATTTCCTTTGGGAGCGTGTTCCAGATTTTAGCTGCGGCATTAGTAAAGCTTCTGTCGCCCCATGTCACCGTCCTGGTGCGTGGCACTACCAGTAGGTGGCTATGTTCGGAGCGTAAGGATCTTTTTGGTGAGTAATATTGAAGTTTTCGTTTGAGAAAGGCTGGTCCAAGACCCTTGAGAGCTTTGTAGGTGAGACACAGGGTCTTGAATCTGATGCGATTTCTCACTATTAGCCAGTGGAGATTTCTAATCGCGTGCCTGGTGGACTGAAACTTAGGAATGCCAGCTAGTAGCCTTGCGGCCGCATTTTGTATAAGCTGGAGTTTGGCCACCACCCTTGCCTGGGCGTTTACAAACAGTCCGTTACAGTAGTCGAGTGAAGAGAGTACTAAGGAGCTCACCACTGTTTTCTTAGCACTCTCCGGGAGATAGGGCAGGATTTTTTTAATTATCTTAAGCTTGTAGAAAGCAGACGACGCAACCTGGTTGGCATGGTTGGAAAAATTAAGATTGTCGTCAAATATAATGCCTAAGTTCCTGACCTTTTTTACTGGTTCTGGAGGGGCTCCGAGGGGTGTCGGCCACCAAAGAGTGGACCACTGTGGTGATAAATTTCCAAAGATCACTACCTCGGTTTTCTCCGAGTTGAGGCGCAGGCAGTTTTCCGACATCCATTCCTTGATGGCAAGCATGCCTTCTTGGAATCTGGTGGCAACCTCCTCCCCGTTGTTCTTAATAGCGATCACCAATTGGGTGTCGTCGGCGTAGGAGGTAAGGCTCATCCGGTGGTTCTTAATCACCCTTGCTAAGTCCGACACATAGATGTTAAAGAGTGTCGGACTTAGGGATGAGCCTTGCGGGACGCCACATGGGAGGGCGAGCTGAGGGGATTGAAATGCGCCCAATGTTACTGCCTGTGTTCTATTGGACAGGAATGATGCCAGAAGCTCTTTGGCTTTTGAACAAATGCCCATCTCCTCGACACGGTCAATCAGAACGGTATGGTTGACCGTGTCGAAGGCCGCCGAGAGATCCAAAAGGACCAGTATAGCTGTCCCTCCTTGGTCCCTAATGGCTCTGATATCATCGGCGGCCTTAATGAGGGCAGTCTCCGTCCCATGAAGTTTCCGGAATCCAAACTGCGATTCGTCCAGGAGACTGTTTTGCTCAATATATTCGGCTAGTTGAACGTTCATTGCTCTTTCCACTATTTTAGCCAAGTAGGGTAGGCTAGCAATGGGTCTGTAGTTTTTGAGAATTGTTTTGTCAAGACCAGTTTTTTTCAGTAAGGGTTTCAGCAAAGTGTTTTTTAACTTATCCGGAAAGATCCCCGATTGGAACATGGCGTTACAGATGGGGGTTATGACTTTGCTCACCACATCAGTTACTGGAATAAAAATTTTAGGGGGGCAAGGATCCAAGGCTGAACCTGTTTTAACCAGTCTCATAATATCTCCTATTTCCTGTTCCGTCATATCCCTAAATCGGGAAAACGAACAGTCCATACTATTTTTTGATAATTTGGGATAAGTGCTGGTGTTCGATGGAGTGACCGAGAATTCTGCATATATATCGTCTACTTTTGAGAAAAAGTAATCTGCTAAATTATTGCAGAATTCCTGAGTGTGTGGGGGATTCAGATCTACCACCTTCCCTGCCAGAGTCTTAACTACTTCAAACAGTTGTCGACTCGAATTTTTTGATTGCTCAATTTGCTGCTTGAAGTAGTCCTTTTTTACCTCCTGAATCATTTTTTTATAGATGATGAGTTCATCTTTATACTGAGCTTTGCTTAAGTTATCATATGTTTTACGCCAGGTTCTTTCCTTATTTCTACAAATCTGTTTTTGCAGTCTAAGGGTTTTTGAATACCACGGCGCTGAAGGCACCTTTCTATTTTTTGATATAGTTTTTAGAGGAGCATGCATGTCTACCGCCTTGCCTACCCAGTTATGGTACTGCTCCACTGCTTCGGTGGGGTCAGACTGGATATTCGGACAGGTGTTGGCCAGGGACATCTTAAAGGCATGATGATCTGTCCATGTGAGCGGCAAGATTTTATATACCTCCAGATCACTGATGTTAGAAAAAATAGCGTCCAGGGTATGTCCTGCATCATGTGTTGGGGCTTTTATGTACTGGGTTAAGCCCAGTGTGTTACAATCTCCTAGTAACGTTAGTGTGTCCGCCTCATCTGTCCTGTCCAGATGGAAATTTAAGTCTCCTAATGCCATAAAGGAATCCTCAATGGCTAAGGGTTCCAACCAGGAGGAAAAAGTGGAAAGAAATTCTGAACGAGGTCCAGGTGGCCTGTAGATAAGCACTCCCTTAAAATTATGCGACGCGTTCAATTTAATGGCAAAGTGCAGCGCCTCGCATGCCGACGATGGTACCGGGGAGAGTCTAACTGGGAAGATGACCCGTGTAATGATAGCCAGGCCACCTCCTCTTTTTCTCCCCTGTCTGTCTTGCCTATGCACCTTATAACCTTCCGGTACAGCTACCTGAAGGTCAGGCTCGGATGTATCATCCATCCAGGTCTCAGTTATAAAAAGGATGTCTATTGCGTGATCTGTAATTAAATCAGCAATGTCTTGCCTATGCTTAGCCAGGGAGCGAGCATTAATAAGGGCGATGAATATCGTGGGACGCGTGGGGGTAGCGTCGATCCGATGTTTAACTTTGCTGTTAATGAGGGGAATAGTAGTTTTACAGCTCCTACAGCTGATGGTGGCTTGATCTTCAAGAATCTCTGGAGTATATAGACAACAAATCGGCAATGGCCCAGGATTCAGCTTGCGGATTTCATCAGCGGTGTATGTAATTCTTTCGATATGGCATGACACAGGGGGTATGGCGCTAGGCGCGTGTCCGGCGCGGACGGGCGCAGACGGGCTTGCCTCTGGCGCGCCTCCGGCGCGCCGCCGGCGCGCCCGCTGCGCCCGCCCGCTGCGCGGACGGGTGATACTGTGATTTTTATACATACTTCGGGCTGGGCGGGAGGAGGGTGGGAGGGGCGTCGAGCTCTCCGGCGAGCCTGCCCAATCAAAGATGGCTGCCAAAGTTGTCTTTCACTGTTCCCAGTGCCTCAGTGGATCGAGGCTTTGAGAAAGGGTGTGCCCAGCGAATTAATCTCGCTATAGGGATGTCAGGGCGGTTAAAAACGCTCCAATTAAAATATTTATACAGTTTTAAAAACAATTGGCAAAATCACTCGTTTTTCAATAATAAAGGTGCAAGAGAGCACAAGGTCCTCCGGCTTCCGCCTCAGAGGGGAAAACAGCAAGTTATACCTCGCGGAGCCTGAAAAATGCACTATTAAATACCCTGGGAGGGCGGGAGGGGCGTCGAGATCTCCGGCGAGCCTGCCCAATCAAAGATGGCTGCCAAAGTTGTCTTTCACTGTTCCCAGCGCCTCAGTGGATCGAGGCTTTGAGAAAGGGTGTGCCCAGCGAATTAATCTCGCTATAGGGATGTCAGGGCGGTTAAAAACGCTCCAATTAAAATATTTATACAGTTTTAAAAACAATTGGCAAAATCACTCGTTTTTCAATAATAAAGGTGCAAGAGAGCACAAGGTCCTCCGGCTTCCGCCTCAGAGGGGAAAACAGCAAGTTATACCTCGCGGAGCCTGAAAAATGCACTATTAAATACCCTGGGAGGGCGGGAGGGGCGTCGAGCTCTCCGGCGAGCCTGCCCAATCAAAGATGGCTGCCAAAGTTGTCTTTCACTGTTCCCAGCGCCTCAGTGGATCGAGGCTTTGAGAAAGGGTGTGCCCAGCAAATTAATCTCGCTATAGGGATGTCAGGGCGGTTAAAAACGCTCCAATTAAAATATTTATACAGTTTTAAAAACAATTGGCAAAATCACTCGTTTTTCAATAATAAAGGTGCAAGAGAGCACAAGGTCCTCCGGCTTCCGCCTCAGAGGGGAAAACAGCAAGTTATACCTCTTTAGATGAAACAGTTGTCCCCGCAACCATCCACTCTCTAAAGTTCAGCACCGCTTTGGCAAGATCAGTGCCTAACACGGGCCTACACTCCTTCAGGGTGGCAGCCAGAGTCTCTATGTTGATTTTCTTGGCACAAACGGTCTTAGCCCCCCCAGTGGTAGTTCTCTGAGCTGACCACGCAAATCTGATCAGCTGATGATCCGACCACGTCAAAACTTGAGGGGCTTCCATCTGGAGGGGAAAGTTGGAGCAAATCACATCCAGAGTGTGACCCCCCGAGTGCGTAGGTAAAGAGACCCATTGGGAGAGATGTGCCATATCAAAGAAATCACACAGAGCTTTACATTCCGGGAGGTCCGCTACCTCAGCATGAATATTAAAATCACCCAACAATAAGAAATGAGGGAATCTCAGGGCTCGAGGTACCATAGATTCAAGCAGAGCTGCCAGAAACGGTCCTGCCGGTCCTGGAGGCCGATAGATTAACGTCCCCCCCAGAGTGAGATGAGGAGAGAGGACCAGAGAAAAGTTCATCACTTCCCCAACTCCTAATTCCTCCAAAGGCTCAACCTGAAGGGTCCAAGAATCTTTCAGGATGATTGCCAGACCCCCCCCTCTTCCCAGACCTCTATCTCTCCTATATATTTTGTAGCCTCGGGGGACGGCCAACTCGACATTCGGAGCACTGGCGTTGGTAAGCCAGGTTTCGGTCACAAACAGAATGTCGAGAAAGCCGTCAGCGAGGAGTTCAAATATATCCGCAGCGTGCTTGCTCAATGAACGAGCATTAACCAAAGCTGCTGAGATTGAGTGGGAAGCCTTCACCGGGGAAGAAGGGTCGATCAGTGTTTTAACACAGCAGAAGCCACAGTTTGGGCATGGGTTGAGCATAATAGAATTCCCCACCCCCCCTCCGGCACCCGGGCAGCTCGCGGAACGCAGACACCACAGCTGCTCACGAGTATAGGAGATAGCAGTATTATGGACAAGTTGGGACTGTGGGGAAGCATGTCCTGCGTCCGCAACGGCCGAGGCGCGGACGGGCGCAGACGGGCTGACCTTTGGCTTACCTTTGGCGCGCCTAAGACACGCCCGCCACGCGTGACCGATGTCAACTCATAAAAAAGGTAATTTCCAATAGTTCTTATTACAGCAATATATAATGAGTCTACTTGAATTACTTAACTTGCTGTTAGTGTATTATGGTGAAAGCGTTATGTCATCATAGTGATACATTCTAGTTTAAGCTAGAATACTGACAATCTGGGAATTTAGTTTCATTAGATTTAAAATTATGTCTTCAACGTTATCATTATTATTGCAACAGGCTTGTAAGGTAAAAACGTTTTAAAAAATTAGTTCTAAAGTAATCAAAAGGTGATGTTTGGTTTTGATGGACAAATGCCTTCCTTACCTCATTGAATTACTTTTTTTCAATATGTTATTATGCGTCGGGACAATCACACAGCACTGGAAAGGCTGGGTTATGTAGCTGAGAACCCACTCTGCTAGTAGGCAATGCTTTAATGATCATTTGTAGAAATAGAAAGAGGAAATAGGCGATATTTAGCAAATAGAGTGAATGAAGCAAGTAAAGATGCGTAGTTCATTAATTGACAAATGATGGGTAAAAAACGCCAGAGAGCACCCGCGGGACTAGAACCATTGAAAGGTTGAACAAGTTAAATGATGTAAATTTGAAAAGGAACCACTGGGCTATAGCTGCCCCAACAGCAACATCTTTCTTCAAGCTATAACACAGTGAACATCAACTAGGGAATTAATGTTAATTTTTTTAACTCTCAGGATAAACATATTGCACAAATTACTTTCATGTTATTGAAGCCATTAGCGATAAGGAATATATATTCTTCACTTTGAGCTACTCCTAAATATTGGAAGGGTGTTCAGCCTCAAATGAAGGTACAGACACCAGAAACATTTATGGTATGAAAATCTTAACCCATGGAATTGTCTCTGTATTCAGATGAAGAACTCTGAACTTCTGTAAGGGGTTGTGTTGTAGATCAGGCAGTCCATTGTTTGTGGGAGTCTGAGATTTGTAGCCGTGATTTATTAACAGGATTAACAACAGAAATAAAAATCCTTCTGAGTGTGTTGTTTAACATTAAATTCAAATCACAGAATTCAATGTAAATGCAGCCAAAATTAGGTTTTGACATATTAAACCTGGAAACCCTGTCAGGTCTGCATCCCCAGCAGCAACAACTGTACATTGTCATAAACACCTGTCGTTGCAGTTGTTATCAATGTAGGAACATTTTGCTAGGTGACTTTGTCAAACATTATGAAGTTCGTCAACATTTTCAGGGTTCCTTTTTTGTAGAAGAAACCACTAAATTAGGATTTTATTTTTTAAAAAGAAACACAAATGATTCCAACACCATGCTGTGGGGTTATACATTTTTTCAAATTCATCACTGCACTGATATACCTTGTGGTGATGTGAAGTTGAAAAAACTGGAAGCCAACTAACGGTCCCCTCAAACAATGTTAAAGGGGGCTGCATGCATCACGTTACTCACTTGCTTGTTCTATACCTAATACTTATGCGTTCCAACAAATGATGTCAACTCATAAAAAAGGTAATTTCCAATAGTTCTTTTTACAGCAATATATAATGAGTCTACTTGAATTACTTAACTTGCTGTTAGTGTATTATGGTAAAGCGTTATGTCATCATAGTGATACATTCTAGTTTAAGCTAGAATACTGACAATCTGGGAATTTAGTTTCATAAGATTTAAAATTCTGTCTTCAACATTATCATCATTATTGCAACAGGCTTGTAAGTTAAAAAAGTTTAAAAAAATTAGTTCTAAAGCAATCAAAAGGTGATGTTTGGTTTTGATGGACAAATGCCTTCCTTACCTCATTGAATTACTTTTTTTCAATATGTTATTATGCGTCGGGACAATCACACAGCACTGGAAAGGCTGGGTTAAGTAGCTGAGAACCCACTCTGCTAGTAGGCAATGCTTTAATGATCATTTGTAGAAATAGAAAGAGGAAATAGGCGATATGTACCAAATAGAGTGAATGAAGCAAGTAAAGATGCATAGTTCATTAATTGACAAATGATGTGAAAAAAAGGCCAGAGAGCACCCGCGGGACTAGAACCATTTAAAGGTTAAACAAGTTAAATCATGTACACTTGAGAAGGAACCGCTGGGCTATAGCTGACCCATAACTAACCCAACAGCAACATCTTTCTTCAAGCTATAACACAGTGAACATCAGCTAGGGAAATAATGTTAATTTTTTGAACTCTCAGGATAAACATATTACACAAATGACTTTCATGTTATTGAAGCCATTAGCGATAAGGAATATATATTCTTCACTTTGAGCTACTCCTAAATATTGGAAGGGTGTTCAGCCTCAAATGAAGGTACATACACCAGAAACATTTATGGTATGAAAATCTTAACCCATGGAATTGTCTCTGTATTCAGATGAAGAACTCTGAACTTCTGTAAGGGGATGTGTTGTAGATCAGGCAGTCCATTGTTTGTGGCAGTCTGAGATTTGTAGCCGTGATTTATTAACAGGATTAACAACAGAATTAAAAATCCTTCTGAGTGAGTAGTTTAACATTAAATTCAAATCACAGAATTCAATGTAAATGCAGCCAAAATTAGGTTTTGACATATTAAACCTGGAAACCCTGTCAGGTCTGCATCCCCAGCAGCAACAACTGTACATTGCCATAAACACCTGTTGTTGCAGTTGTTATCAATGTAGGAACATTTTGCTAGGTGACTTTGTCAAACATTATGCAGTTCGTCAACATTTTCAGGGTTCCTTTTTTGTAGAAGAAACCACTAAATTAGGATTTTATTTTTTAAAAAGAAACACAAATGATTCCAACCCCATGCTGTGGGGTTATACATTTTTTCAAATTCATCACTGCACTGATATACCTTGTGGTGATGTGAAGTTGAAAAAACTGGAAGCCAACTAACATTCCCCTCAAACAATGTTAAAGGGAGCTGCATGCTTCACTTTACTCACTTGCTCATTCTATACTTATGCATTCCAACAAATGATGTCAACTCATAAAAAAGGTAATTTCCAATAGTTCTTATTACAGCAATATATAATGAGTGTACTTGAATTACTTAACTTGCTGTTAGTATAATATGGTGAAAGCGTTATGTCATCATAGTGATACATTCTAGTTTAAGCTAGAATACTGACAATCTGGGAATTTAGTTTCATAAGATTTAAAATTCTGTCTTCAACAATATCATCATTATTGCAACAGGCTTTTAAGTTAAAAAGGTTTTAAAAAATTAGTTCTAAAGCAATCAAAAGGTGATGTTTGGTTTTGACGGACAAATGCCTTCCTTACCTCATTGAATTACTTTTTTTCAATATGTTATAATGTGTCGGGACAATCACACAGCACTGGAAAGGCTGTGTTATGTAGCTGAGAATCCACTCTGCTGGTAGGCAATGCTTTAATGATCATTTGTAGAAATAGAAAGAAGAAATAGGCGATATTTACCAAATAGAGTGAATGAAGCAAGTAAAGATGCGTAGTTCATTAATTGACAAATGATGGGAAAAAAAGGCCAGAGAGCACCCGCGGGACTAGAATCATTGAAAGGTTGAACAAGTTAAATGATGTAAACTTGAGAATGAACCGCAGGGCTATAGCTGACCTAACAGCAACATCTTTCTTCAAGCTATAACACAGTGAACATCAACTAGGGAATTTATGTTAATTTTTTGAACTCTCAGGATAAACATATTGCACAAATTACTTTCATGTTATTGAAGCCATTAGCGATAAGGAATATATATTCTTCACTTTGAGCTACTCCTAAATATTGGAAGGGTGTTCAGCCTCACATGAAGGTACAGACATCAGAAACATTTATGGTATGAAAATCTTAACCCATGGAATTGTCTCTGTATTCAGATGAAGAACTCTGAACTTCTGTAAGGGGATGTGTTGTAGATCAAGCAGTCCATTGTTTGTGGCAGTCTGAGATTTGTAGCCGTGATTTATTAACAGGATTAACAACAGAATTAAAAATCCTTCTGAGAGAGTAGTTTAACATTAAATTCAAATCATAGAATTCAATGTAAATGCAGCCAAAATTATGTTTTGACATATTAAACCTGGAAACCCTGTCAGTTCTGCATCCCCAGCAGCACCAACTGTACGTTGTCATAAACACCTGTCGTTGCAGTTGTTATCAATGTAGGAATATTTTGCCAGGTGACTTTGTCAAACATCATGCAGTTCTTCAACCTTTTCAGGGTTCCTTTTTTGTAGAAGAAACCACTAAATTAGGATTTTATTTTTTAAAAAGAAACACAAATGATTCCAGCACCATGCTGTGGGGTTATACATTTTTTCAAATTCATCACTGCACTGATATACCTTTGGTGATGTGAAGTTGAAAAAACTGGAAGCCAACTAACGGTCCCCTCAAACAATGTTAAAGGGGGCAGCATGTATCACATTACTCACTTGCTTATTCTATACCTAATACTTATGCATTCCAACAAATGAAGTTATGTTATGTTATGTTATGCTGTTTTGTAACGCGCTCAATTACTGCCGGAGTATCCTGGCGCGAAAAGAAGAAACAGATTAACAGCCAACACTACGCAGAAAAGAAAACTAAAAGGCCAGTCTAAACAGATGGGTTTTCAACGCTTTTTTAAAAGAACCAAAATTCAAGATAGCGCGCAGGGATAAAGGAAGCTCATTCCAGGCCGAGGCGGCCTTCACCGCCACTGATTGCCCTCCCAGCCGGACAAGCCAACAACGGGGAACCTGCAGCAGCTGTTGAGCGGCAGAGCGCAGGGCTCGATTGGGAGAGTAACGCCTAAATCGTTTCATCAAGTAGGCGGGTCCCTGCCCGTTAATAGCTTTATGAGCCAGGGTCAAAATTTTAAAAGTAATCCTTTGAGGAACTGGCAACCAGTGCAGACTCTGCAGGTGATTCCTTACGCTGACCCGGCTGGAAATATTACCCAACAGTCTGGCGGTCGCGTTTTGGATCACCTGGAGCCGCCTCACCATATAAGCCGGGGAGCCACTCAGCAGCGCGTTGGCATAGTCCAGACGCGAGAGAATTAAAGCTCTCGCTACTGACTCTCTTGCCGAGGCAGGAAGATAGGGGAAGAACTTCCGGAGCGCCTTAAGAGTCTCGAAGCAGCCTCCAGTTAGCTTCTTGATATGCCCCTCAAACCGGAGGTCTTCCCCGAACCAGACCCCCAAGTTCTTAGCGAGGATAATAACTGAGCAGGGCATCGGGAAACCAGCCGGCCAGAGTGAGTCTCTGAAATTAGGGGGGAATTGACCATAGAGTAGAATTTCGGTCTTATCCTCGTTGCACTTCAGTTGTGAAGAAGCTAACCACTTAAAGACTGAAGACAGACAGTTCTGAATCCGCTCTGTATCTAAGACAGCACTGGGCCAGGTAAACAACAGCTGCATGTCGTCAGCATACGCTATAATTTTGGCCCCCAGTTGTTTGGCTAGCTCTATCAGGGGGGTCAAATAAACATTAAAAAGCAGAGGGCTCAAAGTGGAGCCCTGGGGGACCCCTGTCGTAAGAGGCTTAGCCAAGGATGAAAAAGGAGGAAGCCAGACCTCATGGGATCTAGCCGAGAGAAAGGAGCTCAGCCAGTCTAGAGCGAGGCCGGAGATCCCAATATCAGCAAGCCGAGCGAGGAGGCGTTGGTGAGGCACCGTGTCGAACACGGCAGAGAGGTCCAATAAAATTAGAGCCGCTCTGCCGCCAGAGTCCAGACACTCCCTAACCGCTTCAGAGATCTCCACCAGAGCCGACTCCGTGCTGTGAGCAGCACGGAACCCAGATTGAGCCGCGCAAAGCACCCCAGATGATTCCACAAACTCGTTTAGCTGCCGGAAAGCCAGTTTTTTGCCAATTTTTGCCATAGCCGGAAACAGAAAAATTGGCTGAAAATTGGCCAGCACAGCAGGGTCAGCTCCGGCCTTTTTGAGCAAGGGCAGGAGCTTAGCCTGTTTCCACTCAGCAGGCACTATGGCTGATTTAAATGATAGGCCGACTATATGCGTCACTTCCTGCACCACCACATCAGCTACGCCTGCCAGCACCCTCGCCGGACAATGGTCAGATGGAGATCCCGATTTCAAGGATTTAATCACGGCAAGCGTGTCAGAAGCTGTGGGAGTGACGAGCTCCACCCTGCTGGACGATGAACACCCTAGAGGGGGGGAAAGGTAGGGAATGCCATCTGAGAAGTTGCTGGGGCTAAAACTGGACTGAATAGCAGCTATTATTTGCTCAAAAAACACGGACAGGCTCTCGCACCATGCCCTTGAAGCTGGTACCATCCGTTGCTCAGCACAGGGGGAAAGGAAGCTATTAACAATCGCAAAGATCTCTCGACTGCTATTATTAGCCCTTTCAATTCGGTTGGCAAAATATTCGCCCTTAGCTATTTTAATGCTGGCATAATAGTTTCTCTGCTCCCCACGTAAAACTGCCTTGGCTAAAGGGCAGTAGGTTTGGCGCCAGGCCCGTTCAAGCTTTTTACAGGCCAGTTTGTGAATGCTCAGCTCAGGAGAGAACCAAGGTTTAGATGGAGTAGACCGCATTCTACCCCTGCTCCCCCCTTTAGATGAAACAGTTGTCCCCGCAACCATTCACTCTCTAAAGTTCAGCACCGCTTTGGCAAGATCAGTGCCTAACACGGGCCTACACTCCTTCAGGGTGGCAGCCAGAGTCACTATGTTGATTTTCTTGGCACAAACGGTCTTAGCCCCCCCAGTGGTAGTTCTCTGAGCTGACCACGCAAATCTGATCCGCTGTCGATCCGACCACGTCAAAACTTCAGGGGCTTCCACCTGGAGGGGAAAGTTGGAGCAAATCACATCCAGAGTGTGACCCCCGAGTGCGTAGGTAAAGAGACCCATTGGGAGAGATGTGCCATATCAAAGAAATCACACAGAGCTTTACATTCCGGGAGGTCCGCTACCTCAGCATGAATATTAAAATCACCCAACAATAAGAAATGAGGGAATCTCAGGGCTCGAGGTACCATAGATTCAAGCAGAGCTGCCAGAAACGGTCCTGCCGGTCCTGGAGGCCGATAGATTAACGTCCCCCCCAGAGTGAGATGAGGAGAGAGGACCAGAGAAAAGTTCATCACTTCCCCAACTCCTAATTCCTCCAAAGGCTCAACCTGAAGGGTCCAAGAATCTTTCAGGATGATTGCCAGACCCCCCCCCCCTCTTCCCAGACCTCTATCTCTCCTATATATTTTGTAGCCTCGGGGGAAGGCCAACTCGACATCCGGAGCACTGGCGTTGGTAAGCCAGGTTTCGGTCACAAACAGAATGTCGAGAAAGCCGTCAGCGAGGAGTTCAAATATATCCGCAGCGTGCTTGCTCAATGAACGAGCATTAACCAAAGCTGCCGAGATTGAGTGGGAAGCCTTCACCGGGGAAGAAGGGTCGATCAGTGTTTTAACACAGCAGAAGCCACAGGTCGGGCATGGGTTGAGCATAATAGAATTCCCCACCCCCCCTCCGGCACCCGGGCAGCTCGCGGAACGCAGAGACCACAGCTGCTCGCGAGTATAGGAGATAGCAGTATTATAGACACGTTGGGACTGTGGGGCAGCATGTCCTGCGTCCGCCACGGCCGAGGCGCGGACGGGCGCAGACGGGCTGACCTTTGGCTTACCTTCGGCGCGCCTAAGGCACGCCCGCCACGCGTGACCGATGTCAACTCATAAAAAAGGTAATTTCCAATAGTTCTTATTACAGCAATATATAATGAGTCTACTTGAATTACTTAACTTGCTGTTAGTGTATTATGGTGAAATCGTTATGTCATCATAGTGATACATTCTAGTTTAAGCTAGAATACTGACAATCTGGGAATTTAGTTTCATAAGATTTAAAATTCTGTCTTCAACATTATCATCATTATTGCAACAGGCTTGTAAGTTAAAAAAGTTTAAAAAAATTAGTTCTAAAGCAATCAAAAGGTGATGTTTGGTTTTGATGGACAAATGCCTTCCTTACCTCATTGAATTACTTTTTTTCAATATGTTATTATGCGTCGGGACAATCACACAGCACTGGAAAGGCTGGGTTAAGTAGCTGAGAACCCACTCTGCTAGTAGGCAATGCTTTAATGATCATTTGTAGAAATAGAAAGAGGAAATAGGCGATATGTACCAAATAGAGTGAATGAAGCAAGTAAAGATGCATAGTTCATTAATTGACAAATGATGGGAAAAAAAGGCCAGAGAGCACCCGCGGGACTAGAACCATTTAAAGGTTAAACAAGTTAAATCATGTACACTTGAGAAGGAACCGCTGGGCTATAGCTGACCCAACAGAAATATCTTTCTTCAAGCTATAACACAGTGAACATCAACTAGGAAATTAATGTTAATTTTTTTGAACTCTCAGGATAAACATATTGCACAAATTACTTTCATGATATTGAAGCCATTAGCGATAAGGAACTATATATTCTTCACTTTGAGCTACTCCTGAATATTGGAAGGATGTTCAGCATCAAATGAAGGTACAGACACCAGAAACATTTATGGTATGAAAATCTTAACCCATGGAATTGTCTCTGTATTCAGATGAAGAACTCTGAACTTCTGTAAGGGGATGTGTTGTAGATCAGGCAGTCCATTGTTTGTGGCAGTATGAGATTTGTAGCCGTGATTTATTAACAGGATTAACAACCGAATTAAAAATCCTTCTGAGAGAGTAGTTTAACATTAAATTCAAATCACAGAATTCAATGTAAATGCAGCCAAAATTAGGTTTTGACATATTAAACCTTGAAACCCGGTCAGGTCTGCATCCCCAGCAGCAACAACTGTACATTGTCATAAACACCTGTTGTTGCAGTTGTTATTAATGTAGGAACATTTTGCTAGGTGACTTTGTCAAACATTATGCAGTTCTTCAACATTTTCAGGGTCCCCTCAAACAATGTTAAAGGGGCTGCATGCATCACGTTACTCACTTGCTTATTCTATACCTAATACTTATGCATTCCAACAAATGATGTCAACTCATAAAAAAGGTAATTTCCAATAGTTCTTATTACAGCAATATAAAATGAGTCTACTTGAATTACTTAACTTGCTGTTAGTGTATTATGGTGAAAGCGTTATGTCATCATAGTGATACATTCTAGTTTAAGCTAGAATACTGACAATCTGGGAATTTAGTTTCATAAGATTTAAAATTCTGTCTTCAACATTATCATCATTATTGCAACAGGCTTGTAAGTTTAAAAAGTTTACAAAAATTAGTTCTAAAGCAATCAAAAGGTGATGTTTGGTTTTGATGGACAAATGCCTTCCTTACCTCATTGAATTACTCTTTTTCAATATGTTATTATGGGTCGGGACAATCACACAGCACTGGAAAGGCTGTGTTATGTATCTGAGAACCCACTCTGCTAGTAGGCAATGCTTTAATGATCATTTGTACAAATAGAAGGAGGAAATAGGCAATATTTACCAAATAGAGTGAATGAAGCAAGTAAAGATGCGTAGTTCATTAATTGACAAATGATGGGAAAAAAGGCCAGAGAGCACCCGCGGGACTAGAACCATTGAAAGGTTGAACAAGTTTAATCATGTAAACTTGAGAAGGAACCGCTGGGCTATAGCTGACCCATAACTAACCCAACAGCAACATCTTTCTTCAAGCTATAACACAGTGAACATCAGCTAGGGAAATAATGTTAATTTTTTGAACTCTCAGGATAAACATATTACACAAATTACTTTCATGTTATTGAAGCCATTAGCGATAAGGAATATATATTCTTCACTTTGAGCTACTCCTAAATATTGGAAGGGTGTTCAGCCTCAAATGAAGGTACATACACCAGAAACATTTATGGTATGAAAATCTTAACCCATGGAATTGTCTCTGTATTCAGATGAAGAACTCTGAACTTCTGTAAGGGGATGTGTTGTAGATCAGGCAGTCCATTGTTTGTGGCAGTCTGAGATTTCTAGCCGTGATTTATTAACAGGATTAACAACATAATTAAAAATCCTTCTGAGTGAGTAGTTTAACATTAAATTCAAATCACAGAATTCAATGTAAATGCAGCCAAAATTAGGTTTTGACATATTAAACCTGGAAACACTGTCAGGTCTGCATCCCCAGCAGCAACAACTGTACATTGTCATAAACACCTGTCGTTGCAGTTGATATCAATGTAGTAACATTTGCTAGGTGACTTTGTCAATTTTTATGCAGTTCGTCAACATTTTCAGGGTTCCTTTTTTGCAGAAGAAAGCACTAAATTAGGATTTTATTTTTTAAAAAGAAACACAAATGATTCCAACCCCATGCTGTGGGGTTATAAATTTTTTCAAATTCATCACTGCACTGATATACCTTGTGGTGATGTGAAGTTGAAAAAACTGGAAGTCAACTAACATTCCCCTCAAACAATGTTAAAGGGGGCTGCATGCATCACGTTACTCACTTGCTTATTCTATACCTAATACTCATGCATTCCAACAAATGATGTCAAGTCATAAAAAAGGTAATTTCCAATACTTCTTATTACAGCAATATAAAATGAGTCTACTTGAATTACTTAACTTGCTGTTAGTGTATTATGGTGAAAGCGTTATGTCATCATAGTGATACATTCTAGTTTAAGCTAGAATACTGACAATCTGGGAATTTAGTTTCATAAGATTTAGAATTCTGTCTTCAACATGATCATCATTATTGCAACAGGCTTGTAAGTTAAAAAAGTTTAAAAAAAATTAGTTCTAAAGCAATTAAAAGGTGATGTTTGGTTTTGATGGACAAATGCCTTCCTTACCTCATTGAATTACTCTTTTTCAATATGTTATTATGGGTCGGGATAATCACACAGCACTGGAAAGGCTGTGGTATGTAGCTGAGAACCCACTCTGCTAGTAGGCAATGCTTTAATGATCATTTGTAGAAATAGAAAGAGGAAATAGGCGATATTTACCAAATAGAGTGAATGAAGCAAGTAAAGATGCGTAGTTCATTAATTGACAAATGATGGGAAAAAAAGGCCAGAGAGCACCTGCGGGACTAGAACCATTGAAAGGTTAAACAAGTTAAATCATGTAAACTTGAGAAGGAACGGCTGGGCTATAGCTGACCCAACAGAAATATCTTTCTTCAAGCTATAACACAGTGAACATCAACTAGGGAATTAATGTTAATTTTTTTGAACTCTCAGGATAAACATATTGCACAAATTACTTTCATGTTATTGAAGCCATTAACTATAAGGAATATATATTCTTCACTTTGAGCTACTCCTGAATATTGGAAGGGGGTTCAGCCTCAAATGAAGGTACAGACATCAGAAACATTTATGGTATGAAAATCTTAACCCATGGAATTGTCTCTGTGTAGATGAAGAACTCTGAACTTCTGTAAGGGGATGTGTTGTAGATCAGGCAGTCCATTGTTTGTGGCTGTCTGAGATTTGTAGCCGTGATTTATTAACAGGATTAACAACAGAATTAAAAATGCTTCTGAGAGAGTAGTTTATCATTAAATTCAAATCACAGAATTCAATGTAAATGCAGCCAAAATTAGGTTTTGACATATTAAACCTGGAAACCATGTCAGGTCTGCATCCCCAGCAGCAACAACTATACATTGTCATAAACACCTGTTGTTGCAGTTGTTATCAATGTAGGAACATTTTGCTAGGTGACTTTGTCAAACATTATGCAGTTCTTCAACATTTTCAGGGTTCCTGTTTTGTAGAAGAAACCACTAAATTAGGATTTTATTTTTTAAAAAGAAACAGAAATGATTCCAACAGCATGCTGTGGGGTTATACATTTTTTTCAAATTCATCACTGCACTGATATACCTTGTGGTGATGTGAAGTTGAAAAAACTGGAAGCCAACTAACGGTCCCCTCAAACAATGTTAAAGGGGCTGCATGCATCACGTTACTCACTTGCTTATTCTATACCTAATACTTATGCATTCCAACAAATGATGTCAACTCATAAAAAAGGTAATTTCCAATAGTTCTTATTACAGCAATATAAAATGAGTCTACTTGAATTACTTAACTTGCTGTTAGTGTATTATGGTGAAAGCGTTATGTCATCATAGTGATACATTCTAGTTTAAGCTAGAATACTGACAATCTGGGAATTTAGTTTCATAAGATTTAAAATTCTGTCTTCAACATTATCATCATTATTGCAACAGGCTTGTAAGTTTAAAAAGTTTTAAAACATTAGTTCTAAAGCAATCAAAAGTTGATGTTTGGTTTTGATGGACAAATGCCTTCCTTACCTCATTGAATTACTTTTTTTCAATATGTTATTATGCATCGGGACAATCACACAGCACTCGAAAGGCTGGGTTATGTAGCTGAGAACCCACTGTGCTAGTAGGCAATGCTTTAATGATCATTTGTAGAAATAGAAAGAGGAAATAGGCGATATTTACCAAATAGAGTGAATGAAGCAAGTAAAGATGCATAGTTTATTAATTGACAAATGATGGGAAAAAAAGGCCAGAGTGCACCAGCGGGACTAGAACCATTTAAAGGTTAAACAAGTTAAATGCTGTAAACTTGAGAAGGAACCGCTGGGCTATAGCTGACCCAACAGAAATATCTTTCTTCAAGCTATAACACAGTGAACATCAACTAGGGAATTAATGTTAATTTTTTTGAACTCTCAGGATAAACATATTGCACAAATTACTTTCATGTTATTGAAGCCATTAGCGATAAGGAATATATATTCTTCACTTTGAGCTACTCCTGAATATTGGAAGGGGGTTCAGCCTCAAATGAAGGTACAGACATCAGAAACATTTATGGTATGAAAATCTTAACCCATGGAATTGTCTCTGTGTAGATGAAGAACTCTGAACTTCTGTAAGGGGATGTCTTGTAGATCAGGCAGTCCATTGTTTGTGGCTGTCTGAGATTTTTAGCCGTGATTTATTAACAGGATTAACAACAGAATTAAAAATCCTTCTGAGAGAGTAGTTTAACATTAAATTCAAATCACAGAATTCAATGTAAATGCAGCCAAAATTAGGTTTTGACATATTAAACCGGGAAACCCTGTCAGGTCTGCATCCCCAGCAGCAACAACTGTACATTGTCATAAACACCTGTCGTTGCAGTTGTTATCAATGTAGGAACATTTTGCTAGGTGACTTTATCAAACATTATGCAGTTCTTCAACATTTTCAGGGTTCCTTTTTTGTAGAAGAAACCACTAAATTAGGATTTTATTTTTTTAAAAGAAACACAAATGATTCCAACACCATGCTGTGGGGTTATAAATTTTTTCAAATTCATCACTGCACTGATATACCTTGTGGTGATGTGAAGTTGAAAAAACTGGAAGCCAACTAACGGTCCCCTCAAACAATGTTAAAGGGGCTGCATGCATCACGTTACTCACTTGCTTATTCTATACCTAATAATTATGCATTCCAACAAATGATGTCAACTCATAAAAAAGGTAATTTCCAATAGTTCTTATTACAGCAATATAAAATGAGTCTACTTGAATTACTTAACTTGCTGTTAGTGTATTTTGGTGAAAGCGTTATGTCATCATAGTGATACATTCTAGTTTAAGCTAGAATACTGACAATCTGGGAATTTAGTTTCATAAGATTTAAAATTCTGTCTTCAACATTATCATCATTATTGCAACAGGCTTGTAAGTTAAAAAAGTTTAAAAAAATTAGTTCTAAAACAATTAAAAGGTGATGTTTGGTTTTGATGGACACATGCCTTCCTTACCTCATTGAATTACTCTTTTTCAATATGTTATTATGGGTCGGGATAATCACACAGCACTGGAAAGGCTGTGGTATGTAGCTGAGAACCCACTCTGCTAGTAGGCAATGCTTTAATGATCATTTGTAGAAATAGAAAGAGGAAATAGGCGATATTTACCAAATAGAGTGAATGAAGCAAGTAAAGATGCGTAGTTCATTAATTGACAAATGATGGGAAAAAAAGGCCAGAGAGCACCCGCGGGACTAGAACCATTGAAAGGTTAAACAAGTTAAATCATGTAAACTTGAGAAGGAACGGCTGGGCTATAGCTGACCCAACAGAAATATCTTTCTTCAGGCTATAACACAGTGAACATCAACTAGGGAATTAATGTTAATTTTTTTGAACTCTCAGCATAAACATATTGCACAAATTACTTTCATGTTATTGAAGCCATTAACGATAAGGAATATATATTCTTCACTTTGAGCTACTCCTGAATATTGGAAGGGGGTTCAGCCTCAAATGAAGGTACAGACATCAGAAACATTTATGGTATGAAAATCTTAACCCATGGAATTGTCTCTGTGTAGATGAAGAACTCTGAACTTCTGTAAGGGGATGTGTTGTAGATCAGGCAGTCCATTGTTTGTGGCTGTCTGAGATTTGTAGCCGTGATTTATTAACAGGATTAACAACAGAATTAAAAATCCTTCTGAGAGAGTAGTTTATCATTAAATTCAAATCACAGAATTCAATGTAAATGCAGCCAAAATTAGGTTTTGACATATTAAACCTGGAAACCCTGTCAGGTCTGCATCCCCAGCAGCAACAACTGTACATTGTCATAAACACCTGTCGTTGCAGTTGTTATCAATGTAGGAACATTTTGCTAGGTGACTTTGTCAAACATTATGCAGTTCTTCAACATTTTCAGGGTTCCTGTTTTGTAGAAGAAACCACTAAATTAGGATTTTATTTTTTAAAAAGAAACAGAAATGATTCCAACAGCATGCTGTGGGGTTATACATTTTTTCAAATTCATCACTGCACTGATATACCTTGTGGTGATGTGAAGTTGAAAAAACTGGAAGCCAACTAACGGTCCCCTCAAACAATGTTAAAGGGGCTGCATGCATCACGTTACTCACTTGCTTATTCTATACCTAATACTTATGCATTCCAACAAATGATGTCAACTCATAAAAAAGGTAATTTCCAATAGTTCTTATTACAGCAATATAAAATGAGTCTACTTGAAATACTTAACTTGCTGTTAGTGTATTATGGTGAAAGCGTTATGTCATCATAGTGATACATTCTAGTTTAAGCTAGAATACTGACAATCTGGGAATTTAGTTTCATAAGATTTAAAATTCTGTCTTCAACATTATCATCATTATTGCAACAGGCTTGTAAGTTAAAAAAGTTTTAAAACATTAGTTCTAAAGCAATCAAAAGTTGATGTTTGGTTTTGATGGACAAATGCCTTCCTTACCTCATTGAATTACTTTTTTTCAATATGTTATTATGCATCGGGACAATCACACAGCACTGGAAAGGCTGGGTTATGTAGCTGAGAACCCACTGTGCTAGTAGGCAATGCTTTAATGATCATTTGTAGAAATAGAAAGAGGAAATAGGCGATATTTACCAAATAGAGTGAATGAAGCAAGTAAAGATGCATAGTTTATTAATTGACAAATGATGGGAAAAAAAGGCCAGAGTGCACCAGCGGGACTAGAACCATTTAAAGGTTAAACAAGTTAAATGCTGTAAACTTGAGAAGGAACCGCTGGGCTATAGCTGACCCAACAGAAATATCTTTCTTCAAGCTATAACACAGTGAACATCAACTAGGGAATTAATGTTAATTTTTTTGAACTCTCAGGATAAACATATTGCACAAATTACTTTCATGTTATTGAAGCCATTAGCGATAAGGAATATATATTCTTCACTTTGAGCTACTCCTGAATATTGGAAGGGGGTTCAGCCTCAAATGAAGGTACAGACATCAGAAACATTTATGGTATGAAAATCTTAACCCATGGAATTGTCTCTGTGTAGATGAAGAACTCTGAACTTCTGTAAGGGGATGTCTTGTAGATCAGGCAGTCCATTGTTTGTGGCTGTCTGAGATTTTTAGCCGTGATTTATTAACAGGATTAACAACAGAATTAAAAATCCTTCTGAGAGAGTAGTTTAACATTAAATTCAAATCACAGAATTCAATGTAAATGCAGCCAAAATTAGGTTTTGACATATTAAACCTGGAAACCCTGTCAGGTCTGCATCCCCAGCAGCAACAACTGTACATTGTCATAAACACCTGTCGTTGCAGTTGTTATCAATGTAGGAACATTTTGCTAGGTGACTTTGTCAAACATTATGCAGTTCTTCAACATTTTCAGGGTTCCTTTTTTGTAGAAGAAACCACTAAATTAGGATTTTATTTTTTAAAAAGAAACACAAATGATTCCAACACCATGCTGTGGGGTTATACATTTTTTCAAATTCATCACTACACTGATATACCTTGTGGTGATGTGAAGTTGAAAAAACTGGAAGCCAACTAACGGTCCCCTCAAACAATGTTAAAGGGGCTGCGTGCATCACGTTACTCACTTGCTTATTCTATACCTAATATTTATGCATTCCAACAAATGATGTCAACTCATAAAAAAGGTAATTTCCAATAGTTCTTATTACAGCAATATAAAATGAGTCTACTTGAATTACTTAACTTGCTGTTAGTGTATTATGGTGAAAGCGTTATGTCATCATAGTGATACATTCTAGTTTAAGCTAGAATACTGACAATCTGGGAATTTAGTTTCATAAGATTTAAAATTCTGTCTTCAACATTATCATCATTATTGCAACAGGCTTGTAAGAATAAAAAAGTTTAAAAAAATTAGTTCTAAAGCAATTAAAAGGTGATGTTTGGGTTTGATGGACAAATGCCTTCCTTACCTCATTGAATTACTCTTTTTCAATATGTTATTATGCATCGGGACAATCACACAGCACTGGAAAGGCTGGGTTATGTAGCTGAGAACCCACTGTGCTAGTAGGCAATGCTTTAATGATCATTTGTAGAAATAGAAAGAGGAAATAGGCGATATTTACCAAATAGAGTGAATGAAGCAAGTAAAGATGCATAGTTTATTAATTGACAAATGATGGGAAAAAAAGGCCAGAGTGCACCAGCGGGACTAGAACCATTTAAAGGTTAAACAAGTTAAATGCTGTAAACTTGAGAAGGAACCGCTGGGCTATAGCTGACCCAACAGAAATATCTTTCTTCAAGCTATAACACAGTGAACATCAACTAGGGAATTAATGTTAATTTTTTTGAACTCTCAGGATAAACATATTGCACAAATTACTTTCATGTTATTGAAGCCATTAGCGATAAGGAATATATATTCTTCACTTTGAGCTACTCCTGAATATTGGAAGGGGGTTCAGCCTCAAATGAAGGTACAGACATCAGAAACATTTATGGTATGAAAATCTTAACCCATGGAATTGTCTCTGTGTAGATGAAGAACTCTGAACTTCTGTAAGGGGATGTCTTGTAGATCAGGCAGTCCATTGTTTGTGGCTGTCTGAGATTTTTAGCCGTGATTTATTAACAGGATTAACAACAGAATTAAAAATCCTTCTGAGAGAGTAGTTTAACATTAAATTCAAATCACAGAATTCAATGTAAATGCAGCCAAAATTAGGTTTTGACATATTAAACCTGGAAACCCTGTCAGGTCTGCATCCCCAGCAGCAACAACTGTACATTGTCATAAACACCTGTCGTTGCAGTTGTTATCAATGTAGGAACATTTTGCTAGGTGACTTTGTCAAACATTATGCAGTTCTTCAACATTTTCAGGGTTCCTTTTTTGTAGAAGAAACCACTAAATTAGGATTTTATTTTTTAAAAAGAAACACAAATGATTCCAACACCATGCTGTGGGGTTATACATTTTTTCAAATTCATCACTACACTGATATACCTTGTGGTGATGTGAAGTTGAAAAAACTGGAAGCCAACTAACGGTCCCCTCAAACAATGTTAAAGGGGCTGCGTGCATCACGTTACTCACTTGCTTATTCTATACCTAATATTTATGCATTCCAACAAATGATGTCAACTCATAAAAAAGGTAATTTCCAATAGTTCTTATTACAGCAATATAAAATGAGTCTACTTGAATTACTTAACTTGCTGTTAGTGTATTATGGTGAAAGCGTTATGTCATCATAGTGATACATTCTAGTTTAAGCTAGAATACTGACAATCTGGGAATTTAGTTTCATAAGATTTAAAATTCTGTCTTCAACATTATCATCATTATTGCAACAGGCTTGTAAGAATAAAAAAGTTTAAAAAAATTAGTTCTAAAGCAATTAAAAGGTGATGTTTGGGTTTGATGGACAAATGCCTTCCTTACCTCATTGAATTACTCTTTTTCAATATGTTATTATGGGTCGGGATAATCACACAGCACTGGAAAGGCTGGGTTATGTAGCTGAGAACCCACTGTGCTAGTAGGCAATGCTTTAATGATCATTTGTAGAAATAGAAAGAGGAAATAGGCGATATTTACCAAATAGAGTGAATGAAGCAAGTAAAGATGCGTAGTTCATTAATTGACAAATGATGGGAAAAAAAGGCCAGAGAGCACCCGCGGGACTAGAACCATTGAAAGGTTAAACAAGTTAAATCATGTAAACTTGAGAAGGAACCGCTGGGCTATAGCTGACCCAACAGAAATATCTTTCTTCAAGCTATAACACAGTGAACATCAACTAGGGAATTAATGTTAATTTTTTTGAACTCTCAGGATAAACATATTGCACAAATTACTTTCATGTTATTGAAGCCATTAACGATAAGGAATATATATTCTTCACTTTGAGCTACTCCTGAATATTGGAAGGGGGTTCAGCCTCAAATGAAGGTACAGACATCAGAAACATTTATGGTATGAAAATCTTAACCCATGGAATTGTCTCTGTGTAGATGAAGAACTCTGAACTTCTGTAAGGGGATGTCTTGTAGATCAGGCAGTCCATTGTTTGTGGCTGTCTGAGATTTTTAGCCGTGATTTATTAACAGGATTAACAACAGAATTAAAAATCCTTCTGAGAGAGTAGTTTAACATTAAATTCAAATCACAGAATTCAATGTAAATGCAGCCAAAATTAGGTTTTGACATATTAAACCTGGAAACCCTGTCAGGTCTGCATCCCCAGCAGCAACAACTGTACATTGTCATAAACACCTGTCGTTGCAGTTGTTATCAATGTAGGAACATTTTGCTAGGTGACTTTGTCAAACATTATGCAGTTCTTCAACATTTTCAGGGTTCCTTTTTTGTAGAAGAAACCACTAAATTAGGATTTTATTTTTTAAAAAGAAACACAAATGATTCCAACACCATGCTGTGGGGTTATACATTTTTTCAAATTCATCACTACACTGATATACCTTGTGGTGATGTGAAGTTGAAAAAACTGGAAGCCAACTAACGGTCCCCTCAAACAATGTTAAAGGGGCTGCGTGCATCACGTTACTCACTTGCTTATTCTATACCTAATATTTATGCATTCCAACAAATGATGTCAACTCATAAAAAAGGTAATTTCCAATAGTTCTTATTACAGCAATATAAAATGAGTCTTCTTGAATTACTTAACTTGCTGTTAGTGTATTATGGTGAAAGCGTTATGTCATCATAGTGATACATTCTAGTTTAAGCTAGAATACTGACAATCTGGGAATTTAGTTTCATAAGATTTAAAATTCTGTCTTCAACATTATCATCATTATTGCAACAGGCTTGTAAGAATAAAAAAGTTTAAAAAAATTAGTTCTAAAGCAATTAAAAGGTGATGTTTGGGTTTGATGGACAAATGCCTTCCTTACCTCATTGAATTACTCTTTTTCAATATGTTATTATGGGTCGGGATAATCACACAGCACTGGAAAGGCTGGGTTATGTAGCTGAGAACCCACTGTGCTAGTAGGCAATGCTTTAATGATCATTTGTAGAAATAGAAAGAGGAAATAGGCGATATTTACCAAATAGAGTGAATGAAGCAAGTAAAGATGCGTAGTTCATTAATTGACAAATGATGGGAAAAAAAGGCCAGAGAGCACCCGCGGGACTAGAACCATTGAAAGGTTAAACAAGTTAAATCATGTAAACTTGAGAAGGAACCGCTGGGCTATAGCTGACCCAACAGAAATATCTTTCTTCAAGCTATAACACAGTGAACATCAACTAGGGAATTAATGTTAATTTTTTTGAACTCTCAGGATAAACATATTGCACAAATTACTTTCATGTTATTGAAGCCATTAACGATAAGGAATATATATTCTTCACTTTGAGCTACTCCTGAATATTGGAAGGGGGTTCAGCCTCAAATGAAGGTACAGACATCAAAAACATTTATGGTATGAAAATCTTAACCCATGGAATTGTCTCTGTGTAGATGAAGAACTCTGAACTTCTGTAAGGGGATGTGTTGTAGATCAGGCAGTCCATTGTTTGTGGCAGTCTGAGATTTGTAGCCGTGATTTATTAACAGGATTAACAACAGCATTAAAAATCCTTCTGAGAGAGTAGTTTAACATTAAATTCAAATCACAGAATTCAATGTAAATGCAGCCAAAATTAGGTTTTGACATATTAAACCTGGAAACCCTGTCAGGTCTGCATCCCCAGCAGCAACAAATGTACATTGTCATAAACACCTGTCGTTGCAGTTGTTATCAATGTAGGAACATTTTGCTAGGTGACTTTGTCAAACATTATGCAGTTCTTCAACATTTTCAGGGTTCCTGTTTTGTAGAAGAAACCACTAAATTAGGATTTTATTTTTTAAAAAGAAACAGAAATGATTCCAACAGCATGCTGTGGGGTTATACATTTTTTCAAATTCATCACTGCACTGATATACCTTGTGGTGATGTGAAGTTGAAAAAACTGGAAGCCAACTAACGGTCCCCTCAAACAATGTTAAAGGGGCTGCATGCATCACGTTACTCACTTGCTTATTCTATACCTAATACTTATGCATTCCAACAAATGATGTCAACTCATAAAAAAGGTAATTTCCAATAGTTCTTATTACAGCAATATAAAATGAGTCTACTTGAATTACTTAACTTGCTGTTAGTGTATTATGGTGAAAGCGTTATGTCATCATAGTGATACATTCTAGTTTAAGCTAGAATACTGACAATCTGGGAATTTAGTTTCATAAGATTTAAAATTCGGTCTTCAACATTATCATCATTATTGCAATAGGCTTGTAAGTTAAAAAACAGTTTTAAAACATTAGTTCTAAAGCAATCAAAAGTTGATGTTTGGTTTTGATGGAAAAATGCCTTCCTTACCTCATTGAATTACTTTTTTTCAATATGTTATTATGCATCGGGGCAATCACACAGCACTGGAAAGGCTGGGTTATGTAGCTGAGAATCCACTCTGCTAGTAGGCAATGCTTTAATGATCATTTGTAGAAATAGAAAGAGGAAATAGGCGATATTTACCAAATAGAGTGAATGAAGCAAGTAAAGATGCATAGTTTATTAATTGACAAATGATGGGAAAAAAAGGCCAGAGAGCACCAGCGGGACTAGAACCATTTAAAGGTTAAACAAGTTAAATGTTGTAAACTTGAGAAGGAACCGCTGGGCTATAGCTGACCCAACAGAAATATCTTTCTTCAAGCTATAACACAGTGAACATCAACTAGGGAATTAATGTTAATTTTTTTGAACTCTCAGGATAAACTTATTGCACAAATTACTTTCATGTTATTGAAGCCATTAGCGATAAGGAATATATATTCTTCACTTTGAGCTACTCCTGAATATTGGAAGGGGGTTCAGCCTCAAATGAAGGTACAGACATCAGAAACATTTATGGTATGAAAATCTTATCCATGGAATTGTCTCTGTGTAGATGAAGAACTCTGAACTTCTTTGAGGGGATGTGTTGTAGATCAGGCAGTCCATTGTTTGTGGCTGTCTGAGATTTGTAGCCTTGATTTATTAACAGGATTAACAACAGAATTAAAAATCCTTCTGAGAGAGTAGTTTAACATTAAATTCAAATCACAGAATTCAATGTAAATGCAGCCAAAATTAGGTTTTGACATATTAAACCTGGAAACCATGTCAGGTCTGCATCCCCAGCAGCAACAACTATACATTGTCATAAACACCTGTTGTTGCAGTTGTTATCAATGTAGGAACATTTTGCTAGGTGACTTTGTCAAACATTATGCAGTTTGTCAACATTTTCAGGGTTCCTTTTTTGTAGAAGAAACCACTAAATTAGGATTTTATTTTTTAAAAAGAAACACAAATGATTCCAACACCATGCTGTGGGGTTATACATTTTTTCAAATTCATCACTGCACTGATATACCTTGTGGTGATGTGAAGTTGAAAAAACTGGAAGCCAACTAACGGTCCCCTCAAACAATGTTAAAGGGGCTGCATGCATCACGTTACTCACTTGCTTATTCTATACCTAATACTTATGCATTCCAACAAATGATGTCAACTCATAAAAAAGGTAATTTCCAATAGTTCTTATTACAGCAATATAAAATGAGTCTACTTGAATTACTTAACTTGCTGTTAGTGTATTATGGTGAAAGCGTTATGTCATCATAGTGATACATTCTAGTTTAAGCTAGAATACTGACAATCTGGGAATTTAGTTTCATAAGATTTAAAATTCGGTCTTCAACATTATCATCATTATTGCAACAGGCTTGTAAGTTAAAAAACAGTTTTAAAACATTAGTTCTAAAGCAATCAAAAGTTGATGTTTGGTTTTGATGGACAAATGCCTTCCTTACCTCATTGAATTACTTTTTTTCAATATGTTATTATGCATCGGGGCAATCACACAGCACTGGAAAGGCTGGGTTATGTAGCTGAGAACCCACTCTGCTAGTAGGCAATGCTTTAATGATCATTTGTAGAAATAGAAAGAGGAAATAGGCGATATTTACCAAATAGAGTGAATGAAGCAAGTAAAGATGCATACTTTATTAATTGACAAATGATGGGAAAAAAAGGCCAGAGAGCACCAGCGGGACTAGAACCATTTAAAGGTTAAACAAGTTAAATGTTGTAAACTTGAGAAGGAACCGCTGGGCTATAGCTGACCCAACAGAAATATCTTTCTTCAAGCTATAACACAGTGAACATCAACTAGGGAATTAATGTTAATTTTTTTGAACTCTCAGGATAAACATATTGCACAAATTACTTTCATGTTATTGAAGCCATTAGCGATAAGGAATATATATTCTTCACTTTGAGCTACTCCTGAATATTGGAAGGGGGTTCAGCCTCAAATGAAGGTACAGACATCAGAAACATTTATGGTATGAAAATCTTAACCCATGGAATTGTCTCTGTGTAGATGAAGAACTCTGAACTTCTTTGAGGGGATGTGTTGTAGATCAGGCAGTCCATTGTTTGTGGCTGTCTGAGATTTGTAGCCTTGATTTATTAACAGGATTAACAACAGAATTAAAAATCCTTCTGAGAGAGTAGTTTAACATTAAATTCAAATCACAGAATTCAATGTAAATGCAGCCAAAATTAGGTTTTGACATATTAAACCTGGAAACCATGTCAGGTCTGCATCCCCAGCAGCAACAACTATACATTGTCATAAACACCTGTTGTTGCAGTTGTTATCAATGTAGGAACATTTTGCTAGGTGACTTTGTCAAACATTATGCAGTTTGTCAACATTTTCAGGGTTCCTTTTTGTAGAAGAAACCACTAAATTAGGATTTTATTTTTGTTAAAGAAACACAAATGATTCCAACACCATGCTGTGGGGTTATAATTGTTTTCAAATTCATCACTGCACTGATATACTTTGTGGTGATGTGAAGTTGAAAAAACTGGAAGCCAACTAACATTCCCCTCAAACAATGTTAAAGGGGGCTGCATGCATCACGTTACTCACTGGCTTATTCTATACCTAATACTTATACATTCCAACAAATGATGTCAACTCATAAAAAAGGTAATTTCCAATAGTTCTTTTTACAGCAATATATAATGAGTCTACTTGAATTACTTAACTTGCTGTTAGTATATTATGGTGAAAGCGTTATGTCATCATAGTGATACATTCTAGTTTAAGCTAGAATACTGACAATCTGGGAATTTAGTTTCATAAGATTTAAAATTCTGTCTTCAACAATATCATCATTATTGCAACAGGCTTGTAAGTTAAAAAAGTTTTAAAAAATTGGTTCTAAAGCAATCAAAAGGTGATGTTTGGTTTTGATGGACAAATGCCTTCCTTACCTCATTGAATTACTTTTTTTCAATATGTTATTATGCATCGGGACAATCACACAGCACTGGAAAGGCTGGGTTATGTAGCTGAGAACCCACTGTGCTAGTAGGCAATGCTTTAATGATCATTTGTAGAAATAGAAAGAGGAAATAGGCGATATTTACCAAATAGAGTGAATGAAGCAAGTAAAGATGCACAGTTTATTAATTGACAAATGATGGGAAAAAAAGGCCAGAGTGCACCAGCGGGACTAGAACCATTTAAAGGTTAAACAAGTTAAATGTTGTAAACTTGAGAAGGAACCGCTGGGCTATAGCTGACCCAACAGAAATATGTTTCTTCAAGCTATAACACAGTGAACATCAACTAGGGAATTAATGTTAATTTTTTTGAACTCTCAGGATAAACATATTGCACAAATTACTTTCATGTTATTGAAGCCATTAATGATAAGGAATATATATTCTTCACTTTGAGCTACTCCTGAATATTGAAAGGGGGTTCAGCCTCAAATGAAGGTACAGACATCAGAAACATTTATGGTATGAAAATCTTAACCCATGGAATTGTCTCTGTGTAGATGAAGAACTCTGAACTTCTGTAAGGGGATGTGTTGTAGATCAGGCAGTCCATTGTTTGTGGCTGTCTGAGATTTGTAGCCGTGATTTATTAACAGGATTAACAACAGAATTAAAAATCCTTCTGAGAGAGTAGTTTAACATTAAATTCAAATCACAGAATTCAATGTAAATGCAGGCAAAATTAGCTTTTGACATATTAAACCGGGAAACCCTGTCAGGTCTGCATCCCCAGCAGCAACAACTGTACATTGTCATAAACACCTGTCGTTGCAGTTGTTATCAATGTAGGAACATTTTGCTAGGTGACTTTATCAAACATTATGCAGTTCTTCAACATTTTCAGGGTTCCTTTTTTGTAGAAGAAACCACTAAATTAGGATTTTATGTTTTTTAAAAGAAACACAAATGATTCCAACACCATGCTGTGGGGTTATACATTTTTTCAAATTCATCACTGCACTGATATACCTTGTGGTGATGTGAAGTTGAAAAAACTGGAAGCCAACTAACGGTCCCCTCAAACAATGTTAAAGGGGCTGCATGCATCACGTTACTCACTTGCTTATTCTATACCTAATACTTATGCATTCCAACAAATGATGTCAACTCATAAAAAAGGTAATTTCCAATAGTTCTTATTACAGCAATATAAAATGAGTCTACTTGAATTACTTAACTTGCTGTTAGTGTATTATGGTGAAAGCGTTATGTCATCATAGTGATACATTCTAGTTTAAGCTAGAATACTGACAATCTGGGAATTTAGTTTCATAAGATTTAAAATTCGGTCTTCAACATTATCATCATTATTGTAACAGGCTTGTAAGTTAAAAAAGTTTTAAAACATTAGTTCTAAAGCAATCAAAAGTTGATGTTTGGTTTTGATGGACAAATGCCTTCCTTACCTCATTGAATTACTTTTTTTCAATATGTTATTATGCATCTGGACAATCACACAGCACTGGAAAGGCTGGGTTATGTAGCTGAGAACCCACTGTGCTAGTAGGCAATGCTTTAATGATCATTTGTAGAAATAGAAAGAGGAAATAGGCGATATTTACCAAATAGAGTGAATGAAGCAAGTAAAGATGCATAGTTTATTAATTGACAAATGATGGGAAAAAAAGGCCAGGGAGCACCAGCGGGACTAGAACCATTTAAAGGTTAAACAAGTTAAATGTTGTTAACTTGAGAAGGAACCGCTGGGCTATAGCTGACCCAACAGAAATATCTTTCTTCAAGCTATAACACAGTGAACATCAACTAGGGAATTAATGTTAATTTTTTTGAACTCTCAGGATAAACATATTGCACAAATTACTTTCATGTTATTGAAGCCATTAATGATAAGGAATATATATTCTTCACTTTGAGCTACTCCTGAATATTGGAAGGGGGTTCAGCCTCAAATGAAGGTACAGACATCAGAAACATTTATGGTATGAAAATCTTAACCCATGGAATTGTCTCTGTGTAGATGAAGAACTCTGAACTTCTGTAAGGGGATGTGTTGTAGATCAGGCAGTCCATTGTTTGTGGCAGTCTGAGATTTGTAGCCGTGATTTATTAACAGGATTAACAACAGCATTAAAAATCCTTCTGAGAGAGTAGTTTAACATTACATTCAAATCACAGAACTCAATGTAAATGCAGCCAAAATTAGGTTTTGACATATTAAACCTGGAAACCCTGTCAGGTCTGCATCCCCAGCAGCAACAAATGTACATTGTCATAAACACCTGTCGTTGCAGTTGTTATCAATGTAGGAACATTTTGCTAGGTGACTTTGTCAAACATTATGCAGTTCTTCAACATTTTCAGGGTTCCTGTTTTGTAGAAGAAACCACTAAATTAGGATTTTATTTTTTAAAAAGAAACAGAAATGATTCCAACAGCATGCTGTGGGGTTATACATTTTTTCAAATTCATCACTGCACTGATATACCTTGTGGTGATGTGAAGTTGAAAAAACTGGAAGCCAACTAACGGTCCCCTCAAACAATGTTAAAGGGGCTGCATGCATCACGTTACTCACTTGCTTATTCTATACCTAATACTTATGCATTCCAACAAATGATGTCAACTCATAAAAAAGGTAATTTCCAATAGTTCTTATTACAGCAATATAAAATGAGTCTACTTGAATTACTTAACTTGCTGTTAGTGTATTATGGTGAAAGCGTTATGTCATCATAGTGATACATTCTAGTTTAAGCTAGAATACTGACAATCTGGGAATTTAGTTTCATAAGATTTAAAATTCGGTCTTCAACATTATCATCATTATTGCAACAGGCTTGTAAGTTAAAAAAAGTTTTAAAACATTAGTTCTAAAGCAATCAAAAGTTGATGTTTGGTTTTGATGGACAAATGCCTTCCTTACCTCATTGAATTACTTTTTTTCAATATGTTATTATGCATCGGGGCAATCACACAGCACTGGAAAGGCTGGGTTATGTAGCTGAGAACCCACTCTGCTAGTAGGCAATGCTTTAATGATCATTTGTAGAAATAGAAAGAGGAAATAGGCGATATTTACCAAATAGAGTGAATGAAGCAAGTAAAGATGCATAGTTTATTAATTGACAAATGATGGGAAAAAAAGGCCAGAGAGCACCAGCGGGACTAGAACCATTTAAAGGTTAAACAAGTTAAATGTTGTAAACTTGAGAAGGAACCGCTGGGCTATAGCTGACCCAACAGAAATATCTTTCTTCAAGCTATAACACAGTGAACATCAACTAGGGAATTAATGTAAATTTTTTTGAACTCTCAGGATAAACATATTGCACAAATTACTTTCATGTTATTGAAGCCATTAGCGATAAGGAATATATATTCTTCACTTTGAGCTACTCCTGAATATTGGAAGGGGGTTCAGCCTCAAATGAAGGTACATACATCAGAAACATTTATGGTATGAAAATCTTAACCCATCGAATTGTCTCTGTGTAGATGAAGAACTCTGAACTTCTTTAAGGGGATGTGTTGTAGATCAGGCAGTCCATTGTTTGTGGCTGTCTGAGATTTGTAGCCGTGATTTATTAACAGGATTAACAACAGAATTAAAAATCCTTCTGAGAGAGTAGTTTAACATTAAATTCAAATCACAGAATTCAATGTAAATGCAGCCAAAATTAGGTTTTGACATATTAAACCTGGAAACCATGTCAGGTCTGCATCCCCAGCAGCAACAACTATACATTGTCATAAACACCTGTTGTTGCAGTTGTTATCAATGTAGGAACATTTTGCTAGGTGACTTTGTCAAACATTATGCAGTTTGTCAACATTTTCAGGGTTCCTTTTTTGTAGAAGAAACCACTAAATTAGGATTTTTTTTTTTTTAAAGAAACACAAATGATTCCAACACCATGCTGTGGGGTTATAAATGTTTTCAAATTCATCACTGCACTGATATACCTTGTGGTGATGTGAAGTTGAAAAAACTGGAAGCCAACTAACATTCCCCTCAAACAATGTTAAAGGGGGCTGCATGCATCACGTTACTCACTTGCTTATTCTATACCTAATACTTATGCATTCCAACAAATGATGTCAACTCATAAAAAAGGTAATTTCCAATAGTTCTTTTTACAGCAATATATAATGAGTCTACTTGAATTACTTAACTTGCTGTTAGTATATTATGGTGAAAGCGTTATGTCATCATAGTGATACATTCTAGTTTAAGCTAGAATACTGACAATCTGGGAATTTAGTTTCATAAGATTTAAAATTCTGTCTTCAACAATATCATCATTATTGCAACAGGCTTGTAAGTTAAAAAAGTTTTAAAAAATTAGTTCTAAAGCAATCAAAAGGTGATGTTTGGTTTTGATGGACAAATGCCTTCCTTACCTAATTGAATTACTTTTTTTCAATATGTTATTATGCATCGGGACAATCACACAGCACTGGAAAGGCTGGGTTATGTAGCTGAGAACCCACTGTGCTAGTAGGCAATGCTTTAATGATCATTTGTAGAAATAGAAAGAGGAAATAGGCGATATTTACCAAATAGAGTGAATGAAGCAAGTAAAGATGCATAGTTTATTAATTGACAAATGATGGGAAAAAAAGGCCAGAGTGCACCAGCGGGACTAGAACCATTTAAAGGTTAAACAAGTTAAATGTTGTAAACTTGAGAAGGAACCGCTGGGCTATAGCTGACCCAACAGAAATATCTTTCTTCAAGCTATAACACAGTGAACATCAACTAGGGAATTAATGTTAATTTTTTTGAACTCTCAGGATAAACATATTGCACAAATTACTTTCATGTTATTGAAGCCAATAGCAATAAGGAATATATATACTTCACTTTGAGCTACTCCTGAATATTGGAAGGGGGTTCAGCCTCAAATGAAGGTACAGACATCAGAAACATTTATGGTATGAAAATCTTAACCCATGAAATTGTCTCTGTGTAGATGAAGAACTCTGAACTTCTGTAAGGGGATGTGTTGTAGATCAGGCAGTCCATTGTTTGTGGCTGTCTGAGATTTGTAGCCGTGATTTATTAACAGGATTAACAACAGAATTAAAAATCCTTCTGAGAGAGTAGTTTAACATTAAATTCAAATCACAGAATTCAATGTAAATGCAGGCAAAATTAGCTTTTGACATATTAAACCGGGAAACCCTGTCAGGTCTGCATCCCCAGCAGCAACAACTGTACATTGTCATAAACACCTGTCGTTGCAGTTGTTATCAATGTAGGAACATTTTGCTAGGTGACTTTATCAAACATTATGCAGTTCTTCAACATTTTCAGGGTTCCTTTTTTGTAGAAGAAACCACTAAATTAGGATTTTATTTTTTTTAAAGAAACACAAATGATTCCAACACCATGCTGTGGGGTTATAAATTTTTTCAAATTCATCACTGCACTGATATACCTTGTGGTGATGTGAAGTTGAAAAAACTGGAAGCCAACTAACGGTCCCCTCAAACAATGTTAAAGGGGCTGCATGCATCACGTTACTCACTTGCTTATTCTATACCTAATACTTATGCATTCCAACAAATGATGTCAACTCATAAAAAAGGTAATTTCCAATAGTTCTTATTACAGCAATATAAAATGAGTCTACTTGAATTACTTAACTTGCTGTTAGTGTATTATGGTGAAAGCGTTATGTCATCATAGTGATACATTCTAGTTTAAGCTAGAATACTGACAATCTGGGAATTTAGTTTCATAAGATTTAAAATTCGGTCTTCAACATTATCATCATTATTGTAACAGGCTTGTAAGTTAAAAAAGTTTTAAAACATTAGTTCTAAAGCAATCAAAAGTTGATGTTTGGTTTTGATGGACAAATGCCTTCCTTACCTCATTGAATTACTTTTTTTCAATATGTTATTATGCATCTGGACAATCACACAGCACTGGAAAGGCTGGGTTATGTAGCTGAGAACCCACTGTGCTAGTAGGCAATGCTTTAATGATCATTTGTAGAAATAGAAAGAGGAAATAGGCGATATTTACCAAATAGAGTGAATGAAGCAAGTAAAGATGCATAGTTTATTAATTGACAAATGATGGGAAAAAAAGGCCAGGGAGCACCAGCGGGACTAGAACCATTTAAAGGTTAAACAAGTTAAATGTTGTTAACTTGTGAAGGAACCGCTGGGCTATAGCTGACCCAACAGAAATATCTTTCTTCAAGCTATAACACAGTGAACATCAACTAGGGAATTAATGTTAATTTTTTTGAACTCTCAGGATAAACATATTGCACAAATTACTTTCATGTTATTGAAGCCATTAATGATAAGGAATATATATTCTTCACTTTGAGCTACTCCTGAATATTGGAAGGGGGTTCAGCCTCAAATGAAGGTACAGACATCAGAAACATTTATGGTATGAAAATCTTAACCCATGGAATTGTCTCTGGGTAGATGAAGAACTCCGAACTTCTGTAAGGGGATGTGTTGTAGATCAGGCAGTCCATTGTTTGTGGCAGTCTGAGATTTGTAGCCGTGATTTATTAACAGGATTAACAACAGCATTAAAAATCCTTCTGAGAGAGTAGTTTAACATTAAATTCAAATCACAGAATTCAATGTAAATGCAGCCAAAATTAGGTTTTGACATATTAAACCTGGAAACCCTGTCAGGTCTGCATCCCCAGCAGCAACAAATGTACATTGTCATAAACACCTGTCGTTGCAGTTGTTATCAATGTAGGAACATTTTGCTAGGTGACTTTGTCAAACATTATGCAGTTCTTCAACATTTTCAGGGTTCCTGTTTTGTAGAAGAAACCACTAAATTAGGATTTTATTTTTTAAAAAGAAACAGAAATGATTCCAACAGCATGCTGTGGGGTTATACATTTTTTCAAATTCATCACTGCACTGATATACCTTGTGGTGATGTGAAGTTGAAAAAACTGGAAGCCAACTAACGGTCCCCTCAAACAATGTTAAAGGGGCTGCATGCATCACGTTACTCACTTGCTTATTCTATACCTAATACTTATGCATTCCAACAAATGATGTCAACTCATAAAAAAGGTAATTTCCAATAGTTCTTATTACAGCAATATAAAATGAGTCTACTTGAATTACTTAACTTGCTGTTAGTGTATTATGGTGAAAGCGTTATGTCATCATAGTGATACATTCTAGTTTAAGCTAGAATACTGACAATCTGGGAATTTGGTTTCATAAGATTTAAAATTCGGTCTTCAACATTATCATCATTATTGCAACAGGCTTGTAAGTTAAAAAAAGTTTTAAAACATTAGTTCTAAAGCAATCAAAAGTTGATGTTTGGTTTTGATGGACAAATGCCTTCCTTACCTCATTGAATTACTTTTTTTCAATATGTTATTATGCATCGGGGCAATCACACAGCACTGGAAAGGCTGGGTTATGTAGCTGAGAACCCACTCTGCTAGTAGGCAATGCTTTAATGATCATTTGTAGAAATAGAAAGAGGAAATAGGCGATATTTACCAAATAGAGTGAATGAAGCAAGTAAAGATGCATAGTTTATTAATTGACAAATGATGGGAAAAAAAGGCCAGAGAGCACCAGCGGGACTAGAACCATTTAAAGGTTAAACAAGTTAAATGTTGTAAACTTGAGAAGGAACCGCTGGGCTATAGCTGACCCAACAGAAATATCTTTCTTCAAGCTATAACACAGTGAACATCAACTAGGGAATTAATGTTAATTTTTTTGAACTCTCAGGATAAACATATTGCACAAATTACTTTCATGTTATTGAAGCCAATAGCAATAAGGAATATATATACTTCACTTTGAGCTACTCCTGAATATTGGAAGGGGGTTCAGCCTCAAATGAAGGTACAGACATCAGAAACATTTATGGTATGAAAATCTTAACCCATGAAATTGTCTCTGTGTAGATGAAGAACTCTGAACTTCTGTAAGGGGATGTGTTGTAGATCAGGCAGTCCATTGTTTGTGGCTGTCTGAGATTTGTAGCCGTGATTTATTAACAGGATTAACAACAGAATTAAAAATCCTTCTGAGAGAGTAGTTTAACATTAAATTCAAATCACAGAATTCAATGTAAATGCAGGCAAAATTAGCTTTTGACATATTAAACCGGGAAACCCTGTCAGGTCTGCATCCCCAGCAGCAACAACTGTACATTGTCATAAACACCTGTCGTTGCAGTTGTTATCAATGTAGGAACATTTTGCTAGGTGACTTTATCAAACATTATGCAGTTCTTCAACATTTTCAGGGTTCCTTTTTTGTAGAAGAAACCACTAAATTAGGATTTTATTTTTTTTAAAGAAACACAAATGATTCCAACACCATGCTGTGGGGTTATAAATTTTTTCAAATTCATCACTGCACTGATATACCTTGTGGTGATGTGAAGTTGAAAAAACTGGAAGCCAACTAACGGTCCCCTCAAACAATGTTAAAGGGGCTGCATGCATCACGTTACTCACTTGCTTATTCTATACCTAATACTTATGCATTCCAACAAATGATGTCAACTCATAAAAAAGGTAATTTCCAATAGTTCTTATTACAGCAATATAAAATGAGTCTACTTGAATTACTTAACTTGCTGTTAGTGTATTATGGTGAAAGCGTTATGTCATCATAGTGATACATTCTAGTTTAAGCTAGAATACTGACAATCTGGGAATTTAGTTTCATAAGATTTAAAATTCGGTCTTCAACATTATCATCATTATTGTAACAGGCTTGTAAGGTAAAAAAGTTTTAAAACATTAGTTCTAAAGCAATCAAAAGTTGATGTTTGGTTTTGATGGACAAATGCCTTCCTTACCTCATTGAATTACTTTTTTTCAATATGTTATTATGCATCTGGACAATCACACAGCACTGGAAAGGCTGGGTTATGTAGCTGAGAACCCACTGTGCTAGTAGGCAATGCTTTAATGATCATTTGTAGAAATAGAAAGAGGAAATAGGCGATATTTACCAAATAGAGTGAATGAAGCAAGTAAAGATGCATAGTTTATTAATTGACAAATGATGGGAAAAAAAGGCCAGGGAGCACCAGCGGGACTAGAACCATTTAAAGGTTAAACAAGTTAAATGTTGTTAACTTGTGAAGGAACCGCTGGGCTATAGCTGACCCAACAGAAATATCTTTCTTCAAGCTATAACACAGTGAACATCAACTAGGGAATTAATGTTAATTTTTTTGAACTCTCAGGATAAACATATTGCACAAATTACTTTCATGTTATTGAAGCCATTAATGATAAGGAATATATATTCTTCACTTTGAGCTACTCCTGAATATTGGAAGGGGGTTCAGCCTCAAATGAAGGTACAGACATCAGAAACATTTATGGTATGAAAATCTTAACCCATGGAATTGTCTCTGGGTAGATGAAGAACTCCGAACTTCTGTAAGGGGATGTGTTGTAGATCAGGCAGTCCATTGTTTGTGGCAGTCTGAGATTTGTAGCCGTGATTTATTAACAGGATTAACAACAGCATTAAAAATCCTTCTGAGAGAGTAGTTTAACATTAAATTCAAATCACAGAATTCAATGTAAATGCAGCCAAAATTAGGTTTTGACATATTAAACCTGGAAACCCTGTCAGGTCTGCATCCCCAGCAGCAACAAATGTACATTGTCATAAACACCTGTCGTTGCAGTTGTTATCAATGTAGGAACATTTTGCTAGGTGACTTTGTCAAACATTATGCAGTTCTTCAACATTTTCAGGGTTCCTGTTTTGTAGAAGAAACCACTAAATTAGGATTTTATTTTTTAAAAAGAAACAGAAATGATTCCAACAGCATGCTGTGGGGTTATACATTTTTTCAAATTCATCACTGCACTGATATACCTTGTGGTGATGTGAAGTTGAAAAAACTGGAAGCCAACTAACGGTCCCCTCAAACAATGTTAAAGGGGCTGCATGCATCACGTTACTCACTTGCTTATTCTATACCTAATACTTATGCATTCCAACAAATGATGTCAACTCATAAAAAAGGTAATTTCCAATAGTTCTTATTACAGCAATATAAAATGAGTCTACTTGAATTACTTAACTTGCTGTTAGTGTATTATGGTGAAAGCGTTATGTCATCATAGTGATACATTCTAGTTTAAGCTAGAATACTGACAATCTGGGAATTTGGTTTCATAAGATTTAAAATTCGGTCTTCAACATTATCATCATTATTGCAACAGGCTTGTAAGTTAAAAAAAGTTTTAAAACATTAGTTCTAAAGCAATCAAAAGTTGATGTTTGGTTTTGATGGACAAATGCCTTCCTTACCTCATTGAATTACTTTTTTTCAATATGTTATTATGCATCGGGGCAATCACACAGCACTGGAAAGGCTGGGTTATGTAGCTGAGAACCCACTCTGCTAGTAGGCAATGCTTTAATGATCATTTGTAGAAATAGAAAGAGGAAATAGGCGATATTTACCAAATAGAGTGAATGAAGCAAGTAAAGATGCATAGTTTATTAATTGACAAATGATGGGAAAAAAAGGCCAGAGAGCACCAGCGGGACTAGAACCATTTAAAGGTTAAACAAGTTAAATGTTGTAAACTTGAGAAGGAACCGCTGGGCTATAGCTGACCCAACAGAAATATCTTTCTTCAAGCTATAACACAGTGAACATCAACTAGGGAATTAATGTAAATTTTTTTGAACTCTCAGGATAAACATATTGCACAAATTACTTTCATGTTATTGAAGCCATTAGCGATAAGGAATATATATTCTTCACTTTGAGCTACTCCTGAATATTGGAAGGGGGTTCAGCCTCAAATGAAGGTACATACATCAGAAACATTTATGGTATGAAAATCTTAACCCATCGAATTGTCTCTGTGTAGATGAAGAATTCTGAACTTCTGTAAGGGGATGTGTTGTAGATCAGGCAGTCCATTGTTTGTGGCTGTCTGAGATTTGTAGCCGTGATTTATTAACAGGATTAACAACAGAATTAAAAATCCTTCTGAGAGAGTAGTTTAACATTAAATTCAAATCACAGAATTCAATGTAAATGCAGGCAAAATTAGCTTTTGACATATTAAACCGGGAAACCCTGTCAGGTCTGCATCCCCAGCAGCAACAACTGTACATTGTCATAAACACCTGTCGTTGCAGTTGTTATCAATGTAGGAACATTTTGCTAGGTGACTTTATCAAACATTATGCAGTTTTTCAACATTTTCAGGGTTCCTTTTTTGTAGAAGAAACCACTAAATTAGGATTTTATTTTTTTAAAAGAAACACAAATGATTCCAACACCATGCTGTGGGGTTATACATTTTTTCAAATTCATCACTGCACTGATATACCTTGTGGTGATGTGAAGTTGAAAAAACTGGAAGCCAACTAACGGTCCCCTCAAACAATGTTAAAGGGGCTGCATGCATCACGTTACTCACTTGCTTATTCTATACCTAATACTTATGCATTCCAACAAATGATGTCAACTCATAAAAAAAGTAATTTCCAATAGTTCTTATTACAGCAATATAAAATGAGTCTACTTGAATTACTTAACTTGCTGTTAGTGTATTATGGTGAAAGCGTTATGTCATCATAGTGATACATTCTAGTTTAAGCTAGAATACTGACAATCTGGGAATTTAGTTTCATAAGATTTAAAATTCGGTCTTCAACATTATCATCATTATTGTAACAGGCTTGTAAGTTAAAAAAGTTTTAAAACATTAGTTCTAAAGCAATCAAAAGTTGATGTTTGGTTTTGATGGACAAATGCCTTCCTTACCTCATTGAATTACTTTTTTTCAATATGTTATTATGCATCTGGACAATCACACAGCACTGGAAAGGCTGGGTTATGTAGCTGAGAACCCACTGTGCTAGTAGGCAATGCTTTAATGATCATTTGTAGAAATAGAAAGAGGAAATAGGCGATATTTACCAAATAGAGTGAATGAAGCAAGTAAAGATGCATAGTTTATTAATTGACAAATGATGGGAAAAAAAGGCCAGAGAGCACCAGCGGGACTAGAACCATTTAAAGGTTAAACAAGTCAAATGTTGTTAACTTGAGAAGGAACCGCTGGGCTATAGCTGACCCAACAGAAATATCTTTCTTCAAGCTATAACACAGTGAACATCAACTAGGGAATTAATGTTAATTTTTTTGAACTCTCAGGATAAACATATTGCACAAATTACTTTCATGTTATTGAAGCCATTAATGATAAGGAATATATATTCTTCACTTTGAGCTACTCCTGAATATTGGAAGGGGGTTCAGCCTCAAATGAAGGTACAGACATCAGAAACATTTATGGTATGAAAATCTTAACCCATGGAATTGTCTCTGTGTAGATGAAGAACTCTGAACTTCTGTAAGGGGATGTGTTGTAGATCAGGCAGTCCATTGTTTGTGGCAGTCTGAGATTTGTAGCCGTGATTTATTAACAGGATTAACAACAGCATTAAAAATCCTTCTGAGAGAGTAGTTTAACATTAAATTCAAATCACAGAATTCAATGTAAATGCAGCCAAAATTAGGTTTTGACATATTAAACCTGGAAACCCTGTCAGGTCTGCATCCCCAGCAGCAACAAATGTACATTGTCATAAACACCTGTCGTTGCAGTTGTTATCAATGTAGGAACATTTTGCTAGGTGACTTTGTCAAACATTATGCAGTTCTTCAACATTTTCAGGGTTCCTGTTTTGTAGAAGAAACCACTAAATTAGGATTTTTTTTTAAAAAGAAACAGAAATGATTCCAACACCATGCTGTGGGGTTATACATTTTTTCAAATTCATCACTGCACTGATATACCTTGTGGTGATGTGAAGTTGAAAAAACTGGAAGCCAACTAACATTCCCCTCAAACAATGTTAAAGGGGGCTGCATGCATCACGTTACTCACTTGCTTATTCTATACCTAATACTTATGCATTCCAACAAATGATGTCAACTCATAAAAAAGGTAATTTCCAATAGTTCTTTTTACAGCAATATATAATGAGTCTACTTGAATTACTTAACTTGCTGTTAGTATATTATGGTGAAAGCGTTATGTCATCATAGTGATACATTCTAGTTTAAGCTAGAATACTGACAATCTGGGAATTTAGTTTCATAAGATTTAAAATTCTGTCTTCAACAATATCATCATTATTGCAACAGGCTTGTAAGTTAAAAAAGTTTTAAAAAATTAGTTCTAAAGCAATCAAAAGGTGATGTTTGGTTTTGATGGACAAATGCCTTCCTTACCTAATTGAATTACTTTTTTTCAATATGTTATTATGCATCGGGACAATCACACAGCACTGGAAAGGCTGGGTTATGTAGCTGAGAACCCACTGTGCTAGTAGGCAATGCTTTAATGATCATTTGTAGAAATAGAAAGAGGAAATAGGCGATATTTACCAAATAGAGTGAATGAAGCAAGTAAAGATGCATAGTTTATTAATTGACAAATGATGGGAAAAAAAGGCCAGAGTGCACCAGTGGGACTAGAACCATTTAAAGGTTAAACAAGTTAAATGTTGTAAACTTGAGAAGGAACCGCTGGGCTATAGCTGACCCAACAGAAATATCTTTCTTCAAGCTATAACACAGTGAACATCAACTAGGGAATTAATGTTAATTTTTTTGAACTCTCAGGATAAACATATTGCACAAATTACTTTCATGTTATTGAAGCCAATAGCAATAAGGAATATATATACTTCACTTTGAGCTACTCCTGAATATTGGAAGGGGGTTCAGCCTCAAATGAAGGTACATACATCAGAAACATTTATGGTATGAAAATCTTAACCCATGGAATTGTCTCTGTGTAGATGAAGAACTCTGAACTTCTGTAAGGGGATGTGTTGTAGATCAGGCAGTCCATTGTTTGTGGCTGTCTGAGATTTGTAGCCGTGATTTATTAACAGGATTAACAACAGAATTAAAAATCCTTCTGAGAGAGTAGTTTAACATTAAATTCAAATCACAGAATTCAATGTAAATGCAGGCAAAATTAGCTTTTGACATATTAAACCGGGAAACCCTGTCAGGTCTGCATCCCCAGCAGCAACAACTGTACATTGTCATAAACACCTGTCGTTGCAGTTGTTATCAATGTAGGAACATTTTGCTAGGTGACTTTATCAAACATTATGCAGTTCTTCAACATTTTCAGGCTTCCTTTTTTGTAGAGGAAACCACTAAATTAGGATTTTATTTTTTTAAAAGAAACACAAATGATTCCAACACCATGCTGTGGGGTTATACATTTTTTCAAATTCATCACTGCACTGATATACCTTGTGGTGATGTGAAGTTGAAAAAACTGGAAGCCAACTAACGGTCCCCTCAAACAATGTTAAAGGGGCTGCATGCATCACGTTACTCACTTGCTTATTCTATACCTAATACTTATGCATTCCAACAAATGATGTCAACTCATAAAAAAAGTAATTTCCAATAGTTCTTATTACAGCAATATAAAATGAGTCTACTTGAATTACTTAACTTGCTGTTAGTGTATTATGGTGAAAGCGTTATGTCATCATAGTGATACATTCTAGTTTAAGCTAGAATACTGACAATCTGGGAATTTAGTTTCATAAGATTTAAAATTCGGTCTTCAACATTATCATCATTATTGTAACAGGCTTGTAAGTTAAAAAAGTTTTAAAACATTAGTTCTAAAGCAATCAAAAGTTGATGTTTGGTTTTGATGGACAAATGCCTTCCTTACCTCATTGAATTACTTTTTTTCAATATGTTATTATGCATCTGGACAATCACACAGCACTGGAAAGGCTGGGTTATGTAGCTGAGAACCCACTGTGCTAGTAGGCAATGCTTTAATGATCATTTGTAGAAATAGAAAGAGGAAATAGGCGATATTTACCAAATAGAGTGAATGAAGCAAGTAAAGATGCATAGTTTATTAATTGACAAATGATGGGAAAAAAAGGCCAGAGAGCACCAGCGGGACTAGAACCATTTAAAGGTTAAACAAGTCAAATGTTGTTAACTTGAGAAGGAACCGCTGGGCTATAGCTGACCCAACAGAAATATCTTTCTTCAAGCTATAACACAGTGAACATCAACTAGGGAATTAATGTTAATTTTTTTGAACTCTCAGGATAAACATATTGCACAAATTACTTTCATGTTATTGAAGCCATTAATGATAAGGAATATATATTCTTCACTTTGAGCTACTCCTGAATATTGGAAGGGGGTTCAGCCTCAAATGAAGGTACAGACATCAGAAACATTTATGGTATGAAAATCTTAACCCATGGAATTGTCTCTGTGTAGATGAAGAACTCTGAACTTCTGTAAGGGGATGTGTTGTAGATCAGGCAGTCCATTGTTTGTGGCAGTCTGAGATTTGTAGCCGTGATTTATTAACAGGATTAACAACAGCATTAAAAATCCTTCTGAGAGAGTAGTTTAACATTAAATTCAAATCACAGAATTCAATGTAAATGCAGCCAAAATTAGGTTTTGACATATTAAACCTGGAAACCCTGTCAGGTCTGCATCCCCAGCAGCAACAAATGTACATTGTCATAAACACCTGTCGTTGCAGTTGTTATCAATGTAGGAACATTTTGCTAGGTGACTTTGTCAAACATTATGCAGTTCTTCAACATTTTCAGGGTTCCTGTTTTGTAGAAGAAACCACTAAATTAGGATTTTTTTTTAAAAAGAAACAGAAATGATTCCAACACCATGCTGTGGGGTTATACATTTTTTCAAATTCATCACTGCACTGATATACCTTGTGGTGATGTGAAGTTGAAAAAACTGGAAGCCAACTAACATTCCCCTCAAACAATGTTAAAGGGGGCTGCATGCATCACGTTACTCACTTGCTTATTCTATACCTAATACTTATGCATTCCAACAAATGATGTCAACTCATAAAAAAGGTAATTTCCAATAGTTCTTTTTACAGCAATATATAATGAGTCTACTTGAATTACTTAACTTGCTGTTAGTATATTATGGTGAAAGCGTTATGTCATCATAGTGATACATTCTAGTTTAAGCTAGAATACTGACAATCTGGGAATTTAGTTTCATAAGATTTAAAATTCTGTCTTCAACAATATCATCATTATTGCAACAGGCTTGTAAGTTAAAAAAGTTTTAAAAAATTAGTTCTAAAGCAATCAAAAGGTGATGTTTGGTTTTGATGGACAAATGCCTTCCTTACCTAATTGAATTACTTTTTTTCAATATGTTATTATGCATCGGGACAATCACACAGCACTGGAAAGGCTGGGTTATGTAGCTGAGAACCCACTGTGCTAGTAGGCAATGCTTTAATGATCATTTGTAGAAATAGAAAGAGGAAATAGGCGATATTTACCAAATAGAGTGAATGAAGCAAGTAAAGATGCATAGTTTATTAATTGACAAATGATGGGAAAAAAAGGCCAGAGTGCACCAGTGGGACTAGAACCATTTAAAGGTTAAACAAGTTAAATGTTGTAAACTTGAGAAGGAACCGCTGGGCTATAGCTGACCCAACAGAAATATCTTTCTTCAAGCTATAACACAGTGAACATCAACTAGGGAATTAATGTTAATTTTTTTGAACTCTCAGGATAAACATATTGCACAAATTACTTTCATGTTATTGAAGCCAATAGCAATAAGGAATATATATACTTCACTTTGAGCTACTCCTGAATATTGGAAGGGGGTTCAGCCTCAAATGAAGGTACATACATCAGAAACATTTATGGTATGAAAATCTTAACCCATGGAATTGTCTCTGTGTAGATGAAGAACTCTGAACTTCTGTAAGGGGATGTGTTGTAGATCAGGCAGTCCATTGTTTGTGGCTGTCTGAGATTTGTAGCCGTGATTTATTAACAGGATTAACAACAGAATTAAAAATCCTTCTGAGAGAGTAGTTTAACATTAAATTCAAATCACAGAATTCAATGTAAATGCAGGCAAAATTAGCTTTTGACATATTAAACCGGGAAACCCTGTCAGGTCTGCATCCCCAGCAGCAACAACTGTACATTGTCATAAACACCTGTCGTTGCAGTTGTTATCAATGTAGGAACATTTTGCTAGGTGACTTTATCAAACATTATGCAGTTCTTCAACATTTTCAGGCTTCCTTTTTTGTAGAGGAAACCACTAAATTAGGATTTTATTTTTTTAAAAGAAACACAAATGATTCCAACACCATGCTGTGGGGTTATACATTTTTTCAAATTCATCACTGCACTGATATACCTTGTGGTGATGTGAAGTTGAAAAAACTGGAAGCCAACTAACGGTCCCCTCAAACAATGTTAAAGGGGCTGCATGCATCACGTTACTCACTTGCTTATTCTATACCTAATACTTATGCATTCCAACAAATGATGTCAACTCATAAAAAAAGTAATTTCCAATAGTTCTTATTACAGCAATATAAAATGAGTCTACTTGAATTACTTAACTTGCTGTTAGTGTATTATGGTGAAAGCGTTATGTCATCATAGTGATACATTCTAGTTTAAGCTAGAATACTGACAATCTGGGAATTTAGTTTCATAAGATTTAAAATTCGGTCTTCAACATTATCATCATTATTGTAACAGGCTTGTAAGTTAAAAAAGTTTTAAAACATTAGTTCTAAAGCAATCAAAAGTTGATGTTTGGTTTTGATGGACAAATGCCTTCCTTACCTCATTGAATTACTTTTTTTCAATATGTTATTATGCATCTGGACAATCACACAGCACTGGAAAGGCTGGGTTATGTAGCTGAGAACCCACTGTGCTAGTAGGCAATGCTTTAATGATCATTTGTAGAAATAGAAAGAGGAAATAGGCGATATTTACCAAATAGAGTGAATGAAGCAAGTAAAGATGCATAGTTTATTAATTGACAAATGATGGGAAAAAAAGGCCAGAGAGCACCAGCGGGACTAGAACCATTTAAAGGTTAAACAAGTCAAATGTTGTTAACTTGAGAAGGAACCGCTGGGCTATAGCTGACCCAACAGAAATATCTTTCTTCAAGCTATAACACAGTGAACATCAACTAGGGAATTAATGTTAATTTTTTTGAACTCTCAGGATAAACATATTGCACAAATTACTTTCATGTTATTGAAGCCATTAATGATAAGGAATATATATTCTTCACTTTGAGCTACTCCTGAATATTGGAAGGGGGTTCAGCCTCAAATGAAGGTACAGACATCAGAAACATTTATGGTATGAAAATCTTAACCCATGGAATTGTCTCTGTGTAGATGAAGAACTCTGAACTTCTGTAAGGGGATGTGTTGTAGATCAGGCAGTCCATTGTTTGTGGCAGTCTGAGATTTGTAGCCATGATTTATTAACAGGATTAACAACAGCATTAAAAATCCTTCTGAGAGAGTAGTTTAACATTAAATTCAAATCACAGAATTCAATGTAAATGCAGCCAAAATTAGGTTTTGACATATTAAACCTGGAAACCCTGTCAGGTCTGCATCCCCAGCAGCAACAAATGTACATTGTCATAAACACCTGTCGTTGCAGTTGTTATCAATGTAGGAACATTTTGCTAGGTGACTTTGTCAAACATTATGCAGTTCTTCAACATTTTCAGGGTTCCTGTTTTGTAGAAGAAACCACTAAATTAGGATTTTATTTTTTAAAAAGAAACAGAAATGATTCCAACAGCATGCTGTGGGGTTATACATTTTTTCAAATTCATCACTGCACTGATATACCTTGTGGTGATGTGAAGTTGAAAAAACTGGAAGCCAACTAACGGTCCCCTCAAACAATGTTAAAGGGGCTGCATGCATCACGTTACTCACTTGCTTATTCTATACCTAATACTTATGCATTCCAACAAATGATGTCAACTTATAAAAAAGGTAATTTCCAATAGTTCTTATTACAGCAATATAAAATGAGTCTACTTGAATTACTTAACTTGCTGTTAGTGTATTATGGTGAAAGCGTTATGTCATCATAGTGATACATTCTAGTTTAAGCTAGAATACTGACAATCTGGGAATTTAGTTTCATAAGATTTAAAATTCGGTCTTCAACATTATCATCATTATTGCAACAGGCTTGCAAGTTAAAAAAAGTTTTAAAACATTAGTTCTAAAGCAATCAAAAGTTGATGTTTGGTTTTGATGGACAAATGCCTTCCTTACCTCATTGAATTACTTTTTTTCAATATGTTATTATGCATCGGGGCAATCACACAGCACTGGAAAGGCTGGGTTATGTAGCTGAGAACCCACTCTGCTAGTAGGCAATGCTTTAATGATCATTTGTAGAAATAGAAAGAGGAAATAGGCGATATTTACCAAATAGAGTGAATGAAGCAAGTAAAGATGCATAGTTTATTAATTGACAAATGATGGGAAAAAAAGGCCAGAGAGCACCAGCGGGACTAGAACCATTTAAAGGTTAAACAAGTTAAATGTTGTAAACTTGAGAAGGAACCGCTGGGCTATAGCTGACCCAACAGAAATATCTTTCTTCAAGCTATAACACAGTGAACATCAACTAGGGAATTAATGTAAATTTTTTTGAACTCTCAGGATAAACATATTGCACAAATTACTTTCATGTTATTGAAGCCATTAGCGATAAGGAATATATATTCTTCACTTTGAGCTACTCCTGAATATTGGAAGGGGGTTCAGCCTCAAATGAAGGTACATACATCAGAAACATTTATGGTATGAAAATCTTAACCCATCGAATTGTCTCTGTGTAGATGAAGAACTCTGAACTTCTTTAAGGGGATGTGTTGTAGATCAGGCAGTCCATTGTTTGTGGCTGTCTGAGATTTGTAGCCGTGATTTATTAACAGGATTAACAACAGAATTAAAAATCCTTCTGAGAGAGTAGTTTAACATTAAATTCAAATCACAGAATTCAATGTAAATGCAGCCAAAATTAGGTTTTGACATATTAAACCTGGAAACCATGTCAGGTCTGCATCCCCAGCAGCAACAACTATACATTGTCATAAACACCTGTTGTTGCAGTTGTTATCAATGTAGGAACATTTTGCTAGGTGACTTTGTCAAACATTATGCAGTTTGTCAACATTTTCAGGGTTACTTTTTTGTAGAAGAAACCACTAAATTAGGATTTTTTTTTTTTTAAAGAAACACAAATGATTCCAACACCATGCTGTGGGGTTATAAATGTTTTCAAATTCATCACTGCACTGATATACCTTGTGGTGATGTGAAGTTGAAAAAACTGGAAGCCAACTAACATTCCCCTCAAACAATGTTAAAGGGGGCTGCATGCATCACGTTACTCACTTGCTTATTCTATACCTAATACTTATGCATTCCAACAAATGATGTCAACTCATAAAAAAGGTAATTTCCAATAGTTCTTTTTACAGCAATATATAATGAGTCTACTTGAATTACTTAACTTGCTGTTAGTATATTATGGTGAAAGCGTTATGTCATCATAGTGATACATTCTAGTTTAAGCTAGAATACTGACAATCTGGGAATTTAGTTTCATAAGATTTAAAATTCTGTCTTCAACAATATCATCATTATTGCAACAGGCTTGTAAGTTAAAAAAGTTTAAAAAAATTAGTTCTAAAGCAATCAAAAGGTGATGTTTGGTTTTGATGGACAAATGCCTTCCTTACCTAATTGAATTACTTTTTTTCAATATGTTATTATGCATCGGGACAATCACACAGCACTGGAAAGGCTGGGTTATGTAGCTGAGAACCCACTGTGCTAGTAGGCAATGCTTTAATGATCATTTGTAGAAATAGAAAGAGGAAATAGGCGATATTTACCAAATAGAGTGAATGAAGCAAGTAAAGATGCATAGTTTATTAATTGACAAATGATGGGAAAAAAAGGCCAGAGTGCACCAGCGGGACTAGAACCATTTAAAGGTTAAACAAGTTAAATGTTGTAAACTTGAGAAGGAACCGCTGGGCTATAGCTGACCCAACAGAAATATCTTTCTTCAAGCTATAACACAGTGAACATCAACTAGGGAATTAATGTTAATTTTTTTTAACTCTCAGAATAAACATATTGCACAAATTACTTTCATGTTATTGAAGCCAATAGCAATAAGGAATATATATTCTTCACTTTGAGCTACTCCTGAATATTGGAAGGGGGTTCAGCCTCAAATGAAGGTACAGACATCAGAAACATTTATGGTATGAAAATCTTAACCCATGGAATTGTCTCTGTGTAGATGAAGCACTCTGAACTTCTGTAAGGGGATGTGTTGTAGATCAGGCAGTCCATTGTTTGTGGCTGTCTGAGATTTGTAGCCGTGATTTATTAACAGGATTAACAACAGAATTAAAAATCCTTCTGAGAGAGTAGTTTAACATTAAATTCAAATCACAGAATTCAATGTAAATGCAGCCAAAATTAGGTTTTGACATATTAAACCGGGAAACCCTGTCAGGTCTGCATCCCCAGCAGCAACAACTGTACATTGTCATAAACACCTGTCGTTGCAGTTGTTATCAATGTAGGAACATTTTGCTAGGTGACTTTATCAAACATTATGCAGTTCTTCAACATTTTCAGGGTTCCTTTTTTGTAGAAGAAACCACTAAATTGGATTTTATTGTTTTTTAAAGAAACACAAATGATTCCAACACCATGCTGTGGGGTTATACATTTTTTCAAATTCATCACTGCACTGATATACCTTGTGGTGATGTGAAGTTGAAAAAACTGGAAGCCAACTAACATTCCCCTCAAACAATGTTAAAGGGGGCTGCATGCATCACGTTACTAACTTGCTTATTCTATACCTAATACTTATGCATTCCAACAAATGATGTCAACTCATAAAAAAGGTAATTTCCAATAGTTCTTTTTACAGCAATATATAATGAGTCTACTTGAATTACTTAACTTGCTGTTAGTATATTATGGTGAAAGCGTTATGTCATCATAGTGATACATTCTAGTTTAAGCTAGAATACTGACAATCTGGGAATTTAGTTTCATAAGATTTAAAATTCTGTCTTCAACAATATCATCATTATTGCAACAGGCTTGTAAGTTAAAAAAGTTTAAAAAAATTAGTTCTAAAGCAATCAAAAGGTGATGTTTGGTTTTGATGGACAAATGCCTTCCTTACCTAATTGAATTACTTTTTTTCAATATGTTATTATGCATCGGGACAATCACACAGCACTGGAAAGGCTGGGTTATGTAGCTGAGAACCCACTGTGCTAGTAGGCAATGCTTTAATGATCATTTGTAGAAATAGAAAGAGGAAATAGGCGATATTTACCAAATAGAGTGAATGAAGCAAGTAAAGATGCATAGTTTATTAATTGACAAATGATGGGAAAAAAAGGCCAGAGTGCACCAGCGGCACTAGAACCATTTAAAGGTTAAACAAGTTAAATGTTGTAAACTTGAGAAGGAACCGCTGGGCTATAGCTGACCCAACAGAAATATCTTTCTTCAAGCTATAACACAGTGAACATCAACTAGGGAATTAATGTTAATTTTTTTTAACTCTCAGGATAAACATATTGCACAAATTACTTTCATGTTATTGAAGCCAATAGCAATAAGGAATATATATTCTTCACTTTGAGCTACTCCTGAATATTGGAAGGGGGTTCAGCCTCAAATGAAGGTACAGACATCAGAAACATTTATGGTATGAAAATCTTAACCCATGGAATTGTCTCTGTGTAGATGAAGCACTCTGAACTTCTGTAAGGGGATGTGTTGTAGATCAGGCAGTCCATTGTTTGTGGCTGTCTGAGATTTGTAGCCGTGATTTATTAACAGGATTAACAACAGAATTAAAAATCCTTCTGAGAGAGTAGTTTAACATTAAATTCAAATCACAGAATTCAATGTAAATGCAGCCAAAATTAGGTTTTGACATATTAAACCGGGAAACCCTGTCAGGTCTGCATCCCCAGCAGCAACAACTGTACATTGTCATAAACACCTGTCGTTGCAGTTGTTATCAATGTAGGAACATTTTGCTAGGTGACTTTATCAAACATTATGCAGTTCTTCAACATTTTCAGGGTTCCTTTTTTGTAGAAGAAACCACTAAATTGGATTTTATTGTTTTTTAAAGAAACACAAATGATTCCAACACCATGCAGTGGGGTTATACATTTTTTCAAATTCATCACTGCACTGATATACCTTGTGGTGATGTGAAGTTCAAAAAACTGGAAGCCAACTAACGGTCCCCTCAAACAATGTTAAAGGGGCTGCATGCATCACGTTACTCACTTGCTTATTCTATACCTAATACTTATGCATTCCAACAAATGATGTCAACTCATAAAAAAGGTAATTTCCAATAGTTCTTATTACAGCAATATAAAATGAGTCTACTTGAATTACTTAACTTGCTGTTAGTGTATTATGGTGAAAGCGTTATGTCATCATAGTGATACATTCTAGTTTAAGCTAGAATACTGACAATCTGGGAATTTAGTTTCATAAGATTTAAAATTCGGGCTTCAACATTATCATCATTATTGTAACAGGCTTGTAAGTTAAAAAAGTTTTAAAACATTAGTTCTAAAGCAATCAAAAGTTGATGTTTGGTTTTGATGGACAAATGCCTTCCTTACCTCATTGAATTACTTTTTTTCAATATGTTATTATGCATCTGGACAATCACACAGCACTGGAAAGGCTGGGTTATGTAGCTGAGAACCCACTGTGCTAGTAGGCAATGCTTTAATGATCATTTGTAGAAATAGAAAGAGGAAATAGGCGATATTTACCAAATAGAGTGAATGAAGCAAGTAAAGATGCATAGTTTATTAATTGACAAATGATGGGTAAAAAAAGCCAGAGAGCACCAGCGGGACTAGAACCATTTAAAGGTTAAACAAGTTAAATGTTGTTAACTTGAGAAGGAACCGCTGGGCTATAGCTGACCCAACAGAAATATCTTTCTTCAAGCTATAACACAGTGAACATCAACTAGGGAATTAATGTTAATTTTTTTGAACTCTCAGGATAAACATATTGCACAAATTACTTTCATGTTATTGAAGCCATTAGCGATAAGGAATATATATTCTTCACTTTGAGCTACTCCTGAATATTGGAAGGGGGTTCAGCCTCAAATGAAGGTACAGACATCAGAAACATATATGGTATGAAAATCTTAACCCATGGAATTGTCTCTGTGTAGATGAAGAACTCTGAACTTCTGTAAGGGGATGTGTTGTAGATCAGGCAGTCCATTGTTTGTGGCTGTCTGAGATTTGTAGCCGTGATTTATTAACAGGATTAACAACAGCATTAAAAATCCTTCTGAGAGAGTAGTTTAACATTAAATTCAAATCACAGAATTCAATGTAAATGCAGCCAAAATTAGGTTTTGACATATTAAACCTGGAAACCCTGTCAGGTCTGCATCCCCAGCAGCAACAACTGTACATTGTCATAAACACCTGTCGTTGCAGTTGTTATCAATGTAGGAACATTTTGCTAGGTGACTTTGTCAAACATTATGCAGTTCTTCAACATTTTCAGGGTTCCTTTTTTGTAGAAGAAACCACTAAATTAGGATTTTATTTTTTAAAAAGAAACACAAATGATTCCAACACCATGCTGTGGGGTTATACATTTTTTCAAATTCATCACTGCACTGATATACCTTGTGGTGATGTGAAGTTGAAAAAACTGGAAGCCAACTAACGGTCCCCTCAAACAATGTTAAAGGGGCTGCGTGCATCACGTTACTCACTTGCTTATTCTATACCTAATATTTATGCATTCCAACAAATGATGTCAACTCATAAAAAAGGTAATTTCCAATAGTTCTTATTACAGCAATATAAAATGAGTCTACTTGAATTACTTAACTTGCTGTTAGTGTATTATGGTGAAAGCGTTATGTCATCATAGTGATACATTCTAGTTTAAGCTAGAATACTGACAATCTGGGAATTTAGTTTCATAAGATTTAAAATTCGGGCTTCAACATTATCATCATTATTGTAACAGGCTTGTAAGTTAAAAAAGTTTTAAAACATTAGTTCTAAAGCAATCAAAAGTTGATGTTTGGTTTTGATGGACAAATGCCTTCCTTACCTCATTGAATTACTTTTTTTCAATATGTTATTATGCATCTGGACAATCACACAGCACTGGAAAGGCTGGGTTATGTAGCTGAGAACCCACTGTGCTAGTAGGCAATGCTTTAATGATCATTTGTAGAAATAGAAAGAGGAAATAGGCGATATTTACCAAATAGAGTGAATGAAGCAAGTAAAGATGCGTAGTTCATTAATTGACAAATGATGGGAAAAAAAGGCCAGAGAGCACCCGCGGGACTAGAACCATTTAAAGGTTAAACAAGTTAAATCATGTAAACTTGAGAAGGAACCGCTGGGCTATAGCTGACCCAACAGAAATATCTTTCTTCAAGCTATAACACAGTGAACATCAACTAGGGAATTAATGTTTATTTTTTTGAACTCTCAGGATAAACATATTGCACAAATTACTTTCATGTTATCGAAGCCATTAACGATAAGGAATATATATTCTTCACTTTGAGCTACTCCTGAATATTGGAAGGGGGTTCAGCCTCAAATGAAGGTACAGACATCAGAAACATTTATGGTATGAAAATCTTAACCCATGGAATTGTCTCTGTGTAGATGAAGAACTCTGAACTTCTGTAAGGGGATGTGTTGTAGATCAGGCAGTCCATTGTTTGTGGCAGTCTGAGATTTGTAGCCGTGATTTATTAACAGGATTAACAACAGCATTAAAAATCCTTCTGAGAGAGTAGTTTAACATTAAATTCAAATCACAGAATTCAATGTAAATGCAGCCAAAATTAGGTTTTGACATATTAAACCTGGAAACCCTGTCAGGTCTGCATCCCCAGCAGCAACAAATGTACATTGTCATAAACACCTGTCGTTGCAGTTGTTATCAATGTAGGAACATTTTGCTAGGTGACTTTGTCAAACATTATGCAGTTCTTCAACATTTTCAGGGTTCCTGTTTTGTAGAAGAAACCACTAAATTAGGATTTTATTTTTTAAAAAGAAACAGAAATGATTCCAACAGCATGCTGTGGGGTTATACATTTTTTCAAATTCATCACTGCACTGATATACCTTGTGGTGATGTGAAGTTGAAAAAACTGGAAGCCAACTAACGGTCCCCTCAAACAATGTTAAAGGGGCTGCATGCATCACGTTACTCACTTGCTTATTCTATACCTAATACTTATGCATTCCAACAAATGATGTCGACTCATAAAAAAGGTAATTTCCAATAGTTCTTATTACAGCAATATAAAATGAGTCTACTTGAATTACTTAACTTGCTGTTAGTGTATTATGGTGAAAGCGTTATGTCATCATAGTGATACATTCTAGTTTAAGCTAGAATACTGACAATCTGGGAATTTAGTTTCATAAGATTTAAAATTCGGTCTTCAACATTATCATCATTATTGCAACAGGCTTGTAAGTTAAAAAAGTTTTAAAACATTAGTTCTAAAGCAATCAAAAGTTGTTGTTTGGTTTTGATGGACAAATGCCTTCCTTACCTCATTGAATTACTTTTTTTCAATATGTTATTATGCATCGGGCAATCACACAGCACTGGAAAGGCTGGGTTATGTAGCTGAGAACCCACTCTGCTAGTAGGCAATGCTTTAATGATCATTTGTAGAAATAGAAAGAGGAAATAGGCGATATTTACCAAATAGAGTGAATGAAGCAAGTAAAGATGCATAGTTTATTAATTGACAAATGATGGGGAAAAAAGGCCAGAGAGCACCAGCGGGACTAGAACCATTTAAAGGTTAAACAAGTTAAATGTTGTAAATTTGAGAAGGAACCGCTGGGCTATAGCTGACCCAACAGAAATATCTTTCGTCAAGCTATAACACAGTGAACATCAACTAGGGAATTAATGTTAATTTTTTTGAACTCTCAGGATAAACATATTGCACAAATTACTTTCATGTTATTGAAGCCATTAACGATAAGGAATATATATTCTTCACTTTGAGCTACTCCTGAATATTGGAAGGGGGTTCAGCCTCAAATGAAGGTACAGACATCAGAAACATTTATGGTATGAAAATCTTAACCCATGGAATTGTCTCTGTGTAGATGAAGAACTCTGAACTTCTTTAAGGGGATGTGTTGTAGATCAGGCAGTCCATTGTTTGTGGCTGTCTGAGATTTGTAGCCGTGATTTATTAACAGGATTAACAACAGAATTAAAAATCCTTCTGAGAGAGTAGTTTAACATTAAATTCAAATCACAGAATTCAATGTAAATGCAGCCAAAATTAGGTTTTGACATATTAAACCTGGAAACCATGTCAGGTCTGCATCCCCAGCAGCAACAACTATACATTGTCATAAACACCTGTTGTTGCAGTTGTTATCAATGTAGGAACATTTTGCTAGGTGACTTTGTCAAACATTATGCAGTTTGTCAACATTTTCAGGGTTCCCTTTTTGTAGAAGAAACCACTAAATTAGGATTTTTTTTTTTTAAAGAAACACAAATGATTCCAACACCATGCTGTGGGGTTATACATCTTTTCAAATTCATCACTGCACTGATATACCTTGTGGTGATGTGAAGTTGAAAAAACTGGAAGCCAACTAACATTCCCCTCAAACAATGTGAAAGGGGGCTGCATGCATCACGTTACTCACTTGCTTATTCTATACCTAATACTTATGCATTCCAACAAATGATGTCAACTCATAAAAAAGGTAATTTCCAATAGTTCTTTTTACAGCAATATATAATGAGTCTACTTGAATTACTTAACTTGCTGTTAGTATATTATGGTGAAAGCGTTATGTCATCATAGTGATACATTCTAGTTTAAGCTAGAATACTGACAATCTGGGAATTTAGTTTCATAAGATTTAAAATTCTGTCTTCAACAATATCATCATTATTGCAACAGGCTTGTAAGTTAAAAAAGTTTTAAAAAATTAGTTCTAAAGCAATCAAAAGGTGATGTTTGGTTTTGATGGACAAATGCCTTCCTTACCTCATTGAATTACTTTTTTTCAATATGTTATTATGCATCGGGACAATCACACAGCACTGGAAAGGCTGGGTTATGTAGCTGAGAACCCACTGTGCTAGTAGGCAATGCTTTAATGATCATTTGTAGAAATAGAAAGAGGAAATAGGCGATATTTACCAAATAGAGTGAATGAAGCAAGTAAAGATGCATAGTTTATTAATTGACAAATGATGGGAAAAAAAGGCCAGAGTGCACCAGCGGGACTAGAACCATTTAAAGGTTAAACAAGTTAAATGTTGTAAACTTGAGAAGGAACCGCTGGGCTATAGCTGACCCAACAGAAATATCTTTCTTCAAGCTATAACACAGTGAACATCAACTAGGGAATTAATGTTAATTTTTTTGAACTCTCAGGATAAACATATTGCACAAATTACTTTCATGTTATTGAAGCCATTAGCGATAAGGAATATATATTCTTCACTTTGAGCTACTCCTGAATATTGGAAGGGGGTTCAGCCTCAAATGAAGGTACAGACATCAGAAACATTTATGGTATGAAAATCTTAACCCATGGAATTGTCACTGTGTAGATGAAGAACTCTGAACTTCTGTAAGGGGATGTGTTGTAGATCAGGCAGTCCATTGTTTGTGGCTGTCTGAGATTTGTAGCCGTGATTTATTAACAGGATTAACAACAGAATTAAAAATCCTTCTGAGAGAGTAGTTTAACATTAAATTCAAATCACAGAATTCAATGTAAATGCAGCCAAAATTATGTTTTGACATATTAAACCGGGAAACCCTGTCAGGTCTGCATCCCCAGCAGCAACAACTGTACATTGTCATAAACACCTGTCGTTGCAGTTGTTATCAATGTAGGAACATTTTGCTAGATGACTTTATCAAACATTATGCAGTTCTTCAACATTTTCAGGGTTCCTTTTTTGTAGAAGAAACCACTATATTAGGATTTTATTTTTTAAAAAGAAACACAAATGATTCCAACACCATGCTGTGGGGTTATACATTTTTTCAAATTCATCACTGCAATGATATACCTTGTGGTGATGTGAAGTTCAAAAAACTGGAAGCCAACTAACGGTCCCCTCAAACAATGTTAAAGGGGCTGCATGCATCACGTTACTCACTTGCTTATTCTATACCTAATACTTATGCATTCCAACAAATGATGTCAACTCATTAAAAAGGTAATTTCCAATAGTTCTTATTACAGCAATATAAAATGAGTCTACTTGAATTACTTAACTTGCTGTCAGTGTATTATGGTGAAAGCGTTATGTCATCATAGTGATACATTCTAGTTTAAGCTAGAATACTGACAATCTGGGAATTTAGTTTCATAAGATTTAAAATTCGGTCTTCAACATTATCATCATTATTGCAACAGGCTTGTAAGTTAAAAAAGTTTTGAAACATTAGTTCTAAAGCAATCAAAAGTTGATGTTTGGTTTTGATGGACAAATGCCTTCCTTACCTCATTGAATTACTTTTTTTCAATATGTTATTATGCATCGGGACAATCACACAGCACTGGAAAGGCTGGGTTATGTAGCTGAGAACCCACTGTGCTAGTAGGCAATGCTTTAATGATCATTTGTAGAAATAGAAAGAGGAAATAGGCGATATTTACCAAATAGAGTGAATGAAGCAAGTAAAGATGCATAGTTTATTAATTGACAAATGATGGGAAAAAAAGGCCAGAGAGCACCGGCGGGACTAGAACCATTTAAAGGTTAAACAAGTTAAATGTTGTAAACTTGAGAAGGAACCGCTGGGCTATAGCTGACCCAACAGAGTTATCTTTCTTCAAGCTATAACACAGTGAACATCAACTAGGGAATTAATGTTAATTTTTTTGAACTCTCAGGATAAACATATTGCACAAATTACTTTCATGTTATTGAAGCCATTAGCGATAAGGAATATATATTCTTCACTTTGAGCTACTCCTGAATATTGGAAGGGGGTTCAGCCTCAAATGAAGGTACAGACATCAGAAACATTTATGGTATGAAAATCTTAACCCATGGAATTGTCTCTGTGTAGATGAAGAACTCTGAACTTCTGTAAGGGGATGTGTTGTAGATCAGGCAGTCCATTGTTTGTGGCTGTCTGAGATTTGTAGCCATGATTTATTAACAGGATTAACAACAGAATTAAAAATCCTTCTGAGAGAGTAGTTTAACATTAAATTCAAATCACAGAATTCAATGTAAATGCAGCCAAAATTAGGTTTTGACATATTAAACCTGGAAACCCTGTCAGGTCTGCATCCCCAGCAGCAACAACTGTACATTGTCATAAACACCTGTCGTTGCAGTTGTTATCAATGTAGGAACATTTTGCTAGGTGACTTTGTCAAACATTATGCAGTTCTTCAACATTTTCAGGGTTCCTTTTTTGTAGAAGAAACCACTAAATTAGGATTTTATTTTTTAAAAAGAAACACAAATGATTCCAACACCATGCTGTGGGGTTATACATGTTTTCAAATTCATCACTGCACTGATATACCTTGTGGTGATGTGAAGTTGAAAAAACTGGAAGCCAACTAACGGTCCCCTCAAACAATGTTAAAGGGGCTGCGTGCATCACGTTACTCACTTGCTTATTCTATACCTAATATTTATGCATTCCAACAAATGATGTCAACTCATAAAAAAGGTAATTTCCAATAGTTCTTATTACAGCAATATAAAATGAGTCTACTTGAATTACTTAACTTGCTGTTAGTGTATTATGGTGAAAGCGTTATGTCATCATAGTGATACATTCTAGTTTAAGCTAGAATACTGACAATCTGGGAATTTAGTTTCATAAGATTTAAAATTCTGTCTTCAACATTATCATCATTATTGCAACAGGCTTGTAAGTTAAAAAAGTTAAAAAAAATTAGTTCTAAAGCAATTAAAAGGTGATGTTTGGTTTTGATGGACAAATGCCTTCCTTACCTCATTGAATTACTCTTTTTCAATATGTTATTATGGGTCGGGATAATCACACAGCACTGGAAAGGCTGTAGTATGTAGCTGAGAACCCACTCTGCTAGTAGGCAATGCTTTAATGATCATTTGTAGAAATAGAAAGAGGAAATAGGCAATATTTACCAAATAGAGTGAATGAAGCAAGTAAAGATGCGTAGTTCATTAATTGACAAATGATGGGAAAAAAAGGCCAGAGAGCACCCGCGGGACTAGAACCATTGAAAGGTTAAACAAGTTAAAACATGTAAACTTGAGAAGGAACCGCTAGGCTATAGCTGACCCAACAGAAATGTCTTTCTTCAAGCTATAACACAGTGAACATCAACTAGGGAATTAATGTTAATTTTTTTTAACTCTCAGGATAAACATATTGCACAAATTACTTTCATGTTATTGAAGCCATTAACGATAAGGAATATATATTCTTCACTTTGAGCTACTCCTGAATATTGAAAGGGGGTTCAGCCTCAAATGAAGGTACAGACATCAGAAACATTTATGGTATGAAAATCTTAACCCATGGAATTGTCTCTGTGTAGATGAATAACTCTGAACTTCTGTAAGGGGATGTCTTGTAGATCAGGCAGTCCATTGTTTGTGGCAGTCTGAGATTTGTAGCCGTGATTTATTAACAGGATTAACAACAGAATTAAAAATCCTTCTGAGAGAGTAGTTTAACATTAAATTCAAATCACAGAATTCAATGTAAATGCAGCCAAAATTAGGTTTTGACATATTAAACCTGGAAACCCTGTCAGGTCTGCATCCCCACCAGCAACAACTGTACATTGTCATAAACACCTGTCGTTGCAGTTGTTATCAATGTAGGAACATTTTGCTAGGTGACTTTGTCAAACATTATGCAGTTCTTCAACATTTTCCGGGTTCCTGTTTTGTAGAAGAAACCACTAAATTAGGATTTTATTTTTAAAAAAGAAACAGAAATGATTCCAACACCATGCTGTGGGGTTATACAATTTTTCAAATTCATCACTGCACTGATATACCTTGTGGTGATGTGAAGTTGAAAAAACTGGAAGCCAACTAACGGTCCCCTCAAACAATGTTAAAGGGGCTGCATGCATCACGTTACTCATTTGCTTATTCTATACCGAATACTTATGCATTCCAACAAATGATGTCAACTCATAAAAAAGGTAATTTCCAATAGTTCTTATTACAGCAATATAAAATGAGTCTACTTGAATTACTTAACTTGCTGTTAGTGTATTATGGTGAAAGCGTTATGTCATCATAGTGATACATTCTAGTTTAAGCTCGAATACTGACAATCTGGGAATTTAGTTTCATAAGATTTAAAATTCTGTCTTCAACATTATCATCCTTATTGCAACAGGCTTGTAAGTTAAAAAAGTTTTAAAACATTAGTTCTAAAGCAATCAAAAGTTGATGTTTGGTTTGATGGACAAATGCCTTCCTTACCTCATTGAATTACTTTTTTTCAATATGTTATTATGCATCGGGACAATCACACAGCACTGGAAAGGCTGGGTTATGTAGCTGAGAACCCACTCTGCTAGTAGGCAATGCTTTAATGATCATTTGTAGAAATAGAAAGAGGAAATAGGCGATATTTACCAAATAGAGTGAATGAAGTAAGTAAAGATGCATAGTTTATTAATTGACAAATGATGGGAAAAAAAGGCCAGAGAGCACCAGCGGGACTAGAACCATTTCAAGGTTAAACAAGTTAAATGTTGTAAACTTGAGAAGGAACCGCTGGGCTATAGCTGACCCAACAGAAATATTTTTCTTCAAGCTATAACACAGTGAACATCAACTAGGGAATTAATGTTAATTTTTTTGAACTCTCAGGATAAACATATTGCACAAATTACTTTCATGTTATTGAAGCCATTAGCGATAAGGAATATGTATTCTTCACTTTGAGCTACTCCTGAATATTGGAAGGGGGTTCAGCCTCAAATGAAGGTACAGACATCAGAAACATTTATGGTATGAAAATCTTAACCCATGGAATTGTCTCTGTGTTGTTGAAGAACTCTGAACTTCTGTAAGGGGATGTGTTGTAGATCAGGCAGTCCATTGTTTGTGGCTGTCTGAGATTTGTAGTCGTGATTTATTAACAGGATTAACAACAGAATTAAAAATCCTTCTGAGAGAGTAGTTTAACGTTAAATTCAAATCACAGAATTCAATGTAAATGCAGCCAAAATTAGGTTTTGACATATTAAACCTGGAAACCCTGTCAGGTCTGCATCACCAGCAGCAACAACTGTACATTGTCATAAACACCTGTCGTTGCAGTTGTTATCAATGTAGGAACATTTTGCTAGGTGACTTTGTCAAACATTATGCAGTTCTTCAACATTTCCAGGGTTCCTTTTTTGTAGAAGAAACCACTAAATTAGGATTTTATTTTTAAAAAAGAAACAGAAATGATTCCAACACCATGCTGTGGGGTTATACATTTTTTCAAATTCATCACTGCACTGATATACCTTGTGGTGATGTGAAGTTGAAAAAACTGGAAGCCAACTAACGGTCCCCTCAAACAATGTTAAAGGGGCTGCATGCATCACGTTACTCATTTGCTTATTCTATACCGAATACTTATGCATTCCAACAAATGATGTCAACTCATAAAAAAGGTAATTTCCAATAGTTCTTATTACAGCAATATAAAATGAGTCTACTTGAATTACTTAACTTGCTGTAAGTGTATTATGGTGAAAGCGTTATGTCATCATAGTGATACATTCTAGTTTAAGCTAGAATACTGACAATCTGGGAATTTAGTTTCATAAGATTTAAAATTCTGTCTTCAACATTATCATCATTATTGCAACAGGCTTGTAAGTTAAAAAAGTTTTAAAACATTAGTTCTAAAGCAATCAAAAGTTGATGTTTGGTTTTGATGGACAAATGCCTTCCTTACCTCATTGAATTACTTTTTTTCAATATGTTATTATGCATCGGGACAATCACACAGCACTGGAAAGGCTGGGTTATGTAGCTGAGAACCCACTGTGCTAGTAGGCAATGCTTTAATGATCATTTGTAGAAATAGAAAGAGGAAATAGGCGATATTTACCAAATAGAGTGAATGAAGCAAGTAAAGATGCATAGTTTATTAATTGATAAATGATGGGGAAAAAAGGCCAGAGAGCACCAGCGGGACTAGAACCATTTCAAGGTTAAATGTTGTAAACTTGAGAAGGAACCGCTGGGCTATAGCTGACCCAACATAAATATCTTTCTTCAAGCTATAACACAGTGAACATCAACTAGGGAATTAATGTTAATTTTTTTGAACTCTCAGGATAAACATATTGCACAAATTACTTTCATGTTATTGAAGCCATTAGTGATAAGGAATATATATTCTTCACTTTGAGCTACTCCTGAATATTGGAAGGGGGTTCAGCCTCAAATGAAGGTACAGACATCAGAAACATTTATGGTATGAAAATCTTAACCCATGGAATTGTCTCCGTGTAGATGAAGAACTCTGAACTTCTGTAAGGGGATGTGTTGTAGATCAGGCAGTCCATTGTTTGTGGCTGTCTGAGATTTGTAGCCGTGATTTATTAACAGGATTAACAACAGAATTAAAAATCCTTCTGAGAGAGTAGTTTAACATTAAATTCAAATCACAGAATTCAATGTAAATGCAGCCAAAATTAGGTTTTGACATATTAAACCTGGAAACCCTTTCAGGTCTGCATCACCAGCAGCAACAACTGTACATTGTCATAAACACCTGTCGTTGCAGTTGTTATCAATGTAGGAACATTTTGCTAGGTGACTTTGTCAAACATTATGCAGTTCTTCAACATTTCCAGGGTTCCTTTTTTGTAGAAGAAACCACTAAATTAGGATTTTATTTTTTAAAAAGAAACACAAATGATTCCAACACCATGCTGTGGGGTTATACATTTTTTCAAATTCATCACTGCACTGATATACCTTGTGGTGATGTGAAGTTGAAAAAACTGGAAGCCAACTAACGGTCCCCTCAAGCAATGTTAAAGGGGCTGCATGCATCACGTTACTCACTTGCTTATTCTATACCTAATACTTATGCATTCCAACAAATTATGTCAACTCATAAAAAAGGTAATTTCCAATAGTTCTTATTACAGCAATATAAAATGAGTCTACTTGAATTACTTAACTTGCTGTTAGTGTATTATGGTGAAAGAGTTATGTCATCATAGTGATACATTCTAGTTTAAGCTAGAATACTGACAATCTGGGAATTTAGTTTCATAAGATTTAAAATTCTGTCTTCAACATTATCATCATTATTGCAACAGGCTTGTAAGTTAAAAAAGTTTAAAAAAATTAGTTCTAAAGCAATTAAAAGGTGATGTTTGGTTTTGATGGACAAATGCCTTCCTTACCTCATTGAATTACTCTTTTTCAATATGTTATTATGGGTCGGGATAATCACACAGCACTGGAAAGGCTGTGGTATGTAGCTGAGAACCCACTCTGCTAGTAGGCAATGCTTTAATGATCATTTGTAGAAATAGAAAGAGGAAATAGGCAATATTTATCAAATAGAGTGAATGAAGCAAGTAAAGATGCGTAGTTCATTAATTGACAAATGATGGGAAAAAAAGGCCAGAGAGCACCCGCGGGACTAGAACCATTGAAAGGTTAAACAAGTTAAATCATGTAAACTTGAGAAGGAACCGCTGGGCTATAGCTGACCCAACAGAAATATCTTTCTTCAAGCTATAACACAGTGAACATCAACTAGGGAATTAATGTTAATTTTTTTGAACTCTCAGGATAAACATATTGCACAAATTACTTTCATGGTATTGAAGCCATTAGCGATAAGGAATATATATTCTTCACTTTGAGCTACTCCTGAATATTGGAAGGGGGTTCAGCCTCAAATGAAGGTACAGACATCAGAAACATTTATGGTATGAAAATCTTAACCCATGGAATTGTCTCTGTGTAGATGAAGAACTCTGAACTTCTGTAAAGGGATGTGTTGTAGATCAGGCAGTCCATTGTTTGTGGCTGTCTGAGATTTGTAGCCGTGATTTATTAACAGGATTAACAACAGAATTAAAAATCCTTCTGAGAGAGTAGTTTAACATTAAATTCAAATCACAGAATTCAAAGTGAATGCAGCCAAAATTAGGTTTTGACATATTAAACCTGGAAACCATGCCAGGTCTGCATCCCCAGCAGCAACAACTATACATTGTCATAAACACCTGTTGTTGCAGTTGTTATCAATGTAGGAACATTTTGGTAGGTGACTTTGTCAAACATTATGCAGTTCGTCAACATTTTCAGGGTTCCTTTTTTGTAGAAGAAACCACTAAATTAGGATTTTTTTTTTTAAAGAAACACAAATGATTCCAACACCATGCTGTGGGGTTATACATTTTTTCAAATTCATCACTGCACTGATATACCTTGTGGTGATGTGAAGTTGAAAAAACTGGAAGCCAACTAACATTCCCCTCAAACAATGTTAAAGGGGGCTGCATGCATCACGTTACTCACTTGCTTATTCTATACCTAATACTTATGCATTCCAACAAATGATGTCAACTCATAAAAAAGGTAATTTCCAATAGTTCTTTTTACAGCAATATATAATGAGTCTACATGAATTACTTAACTTGCTGTTAGTATATTATGGTGAAAGCGTTATGTCATCATAGTGATACATTCTAGTTTAAGCTAGAATACTGACAATCTGGGAATTTAGTTTCATAAGATTTAAAATTCTGTCTTCAACAATATCATCATTATTGCAACAGGCTTGTAAGTTAAAAAAGTTTAAAAAAATTAGTTCTAAAGCAATCAAAAGGTGATGTTTGGTTTTGATGGACAAATGCCTTCCTTACCTCATTGAATTACTTTTTTTCAATATGTTATTATGCGTCGGGACAATCACACAGTACTGGAAAGGCTGTGTTATGTAGCTGAGAATCCACTCTGCTAGTAGGTAATGCTTTAATGATCATTTGTAGAAATAGAAAGAGGAAATAGGCGATATTTACCAAATAGAGTGAATGAAGCAAGTAAAGATGCGTAGTTCATTAATTGACAAATGATGGGTAAAAAAGGTCAGAGATCACCCGCGGGACTAGAACCATTGAAAGGTTGATCAAGTTAAATGATGTAAACTTGAGAAGGAACCGCTGGGCTATAGCTGACCCAACAGCAACATCTTTCTTCAAGCTATAACACAGTGAACATCAACTAGGGAATTAATGTTAATTTTTTGAACTCTCAGGATAAACATATTGCACAAATTACTTTCATGGTATTGAAGCCATTAGCGATAAGGAAAATATATTCTTCACTTTGAGCTACTCCTAAATATTGGAAGGGTGTTCAGCCTCAAATGAAGGTACAGACACCAGAAACATTTATGGTATGAAAATCTTAACCCATGGAATTGTCTCTGTATTCAGATGAAGAACTCTGAACTTCTGTAAGGGGATGTGTTGTAGATCAGGCAGTCCATTGTTTGTGGCAGTCTGAGATTTGTAGCCGTGATTTATTAACAGGATTAACAACAGAATTAAAAAACCTTCTGAGTGAGTAGTTTAACATTAAATTCAAATCACAGAATTCAATGTAAATGCAGCCAAAATTAGGTTTTGACATATTAAACCTGGAAACCCTGTCAGGTCTGCATCTTCAGCAGCAACAACTGTACATTGTCATAAACACCTGTCATTGCAGATGTTATCAATGTAGGAACATTTTGCTAGGTGACTTTGTCAAACATTATGCAGTTCGTCAACATTTTCAGGGTTCCTTTTTTGTAGAAGAAACCCCTAAATTAGGATTTTATTTTTTAAAAAGAAACACAAATGACTCCAACACCATGCTGTGGGGTTATACATTTTTTTCAAATTCATCACTGCACTGATATACCTTGTGGTGATGTGAAGTTGAATAAACTGGAAGCCAACTAACGGTCCCCTCAAACAATGTTAAACGGGGCTGCATGCATCACGTTACTCACTTGCTTATTCTATACCTAATACTTATGCATTCCAACAAATGATGTCAACTCATAAAAATGGTAATTTCCAATAGTTCCTATTACAACAATATATAATGAGTCTACTTGAATTACTTAACTTGCTGTTAGTGTATTATGGTGAAAGCGTTATGTCATCATAGTGATACATTCTAGTTTAAGCTAGAATACTGACAATCTGGGAATTTAGTTTCATAAGATTTAATATTCTGTCTTCAACATTATCATCATTATTGCAACAGGCTTGTAAGTTAAAAAAGTTTTAAAACATTAGTTCTAAAGCAATCAAAAGGTGATGTTTGGTTTTGATGGACAAATGCCTTCCTTACCTCATTGAATTACTTTTTTTCAATATGTTATTATGCATCGGGACAATCACTCAGCACTGGAAAGGCTGGGTTATGTAGCTGAGAACCCACTCTGCTAGTAGGCAATGCTTTAATGATCATTTGTAGAAATAGAAAGAGGAAATAGGCGATATTTACCAAATAGAGTGAATGAAGCAAGTAAAGATGTGAGAGAGCGCAAATCAGGGAAAAGTAGAAGTGCACCATATTTACAAGCATGTTGCATCAGCTTAGTAAAGATTATATAAGAGTGTTGAATTTATAGAGTGAAAATATAGAATCAATCAATCAATCAATCATGGACATTTATATAGCGCACTACTTACCCGGAGGGTCTCAAGGCGCTTGGGGGGGGGGGTGCTGCTACTGCTCGAAAAGCCAGGTCTTGAGCTTCTTCCTGAAGGAAAGGTGGTCTTGGGTCAGGCGCAGGTCGGTCGGGAGGGAGTTCCAGGTCTTGGCGGCCAGGTGGGAGAAGGACCTTCCTCCTGTTGTCGATCTTCGGATGCGGGGGACGACGGCGAGGGCGTGACTGGCTGATCGGAGGTGGTGTTTGGGAGCGTAGAAGTTGATGCGGTTGTTGAGGTAGCTCGGGCCTTGGTTGTGTAGGGCTTTGTGTGCGTGGGTGAGGAGACGGAAGGTGATTCTCTAGAAGTGTTCAATTAAAATGGAATGCATATATCAGTGTGAAAAGCTAATGTAGAAGTGTGTAGAAATGTTAGAATGATGTTGAAATTCCATGTTATGTGGCTGTTGTAGAGGAGAATGTAATGCTGCTAAATGTAGAAATGTGTAGGCCACATGGCAGTTCACAGAGAATGAAAAGGTGCTGTTGCACTCTCACATGATATGGATTTTTAATGTTGTTATAATTCAAGGTATTATTGATCATAGAACTGAAATATATGTTTTATAGAAGTGTTTCATATAACCATTGTGTGTAATAAGTTAGAATACTGTTTAGACTAAGAAATTAAAGGTTTACAGAATGCACAGGCCCGTTTCATGTAATTCTAATAGGCCTGAATAGATGAGGTTGTTTCTTTTGATCTGCATGTGTTAGTTAGAGGAAGGTCATGTTAAGCATAAATTGCAGAGACTGCTCGATGGTTTACGACTTAGAAGATACGGTGGAGGCCGGAATTTGGGGCCCACTGTACAAGTGTCTGTTTGCAGGTGCGAGGAGGTTCCAATCAAGAGAGTGATGAATAGGGGTTTTGTTCAGGGAGCCAGGCACAGGCCTGGAGGAGGCTTCAGGAATTTCCTGGGGGGTACCGTCCTGCCGGAGAAGAGCCTGAAACGCAAGTTCAACGCTAACGATGGGCCCAGAGGAGTATCAGCATGGAAAATGCCAGAACCAACACCACGTGAGGGGCGTCTCTAAAGGGCGTTTCTATTGTAAATGTGATTTTGTATTAGGGACAGCACCCCTGGGTGGAGTTAGGGCAGAGGGTCTGAGGAACCTAAGAGAGGGGATGGGTAGGCAGATAGGTTAACTGCGAGAGACCGATTTACAACGAAGACTAAGGGAAGTGAGTGATCTTCTTTGGAAGTCACCATGGCTGACACCTTTTTAGGTTAAGACTTTAGTAAGTAGGGATGTCACTTAGTCTAGTGTAGGGACAGTCTAATCTGAATTTTCTTCCTTTCTGTAAATGACTCACAAGCTACAGCTTGTGTCTATTCTTGCAACTCTGATGATCTTTGAATTGGTTTTGGTTACATTCTTCTGCCGACTAAGAGCATTTATAAAATGTATGTTTGTATTGATACCAGTATATCTTTTGAACCTTATATTGAGATGTTTGTATCTCCAGTTAACTTTGGCTTTGTAATAAACTTTTAAAACTTATTCGTAGTAGGTGGTTCTTTGGAGTGGTGTAAGTCCTTATTGATTGACCTAGTAGTGGATTGCCTTTTACTCTATGACAGGTATCAACGGTTCAGTCGACCTGAGTTGGGATCTAGATTTATAGCATTAGATCAGAAATCCCGCCGTATCAGTTGGTAGCAGATATGGATGGTTACCTTCTAGAGGAAGGTGATCTAGACTAGGTTAAGATTACCCCAAGGTCCCTAGAGATCGAGAGATGAGCAGCGGAAGAATCGCCTGCCGAAGAAGGTGCTGACGGTGCGAGAGAAAAGCAGCAGGGCCGGACGAGAGTGAGTATAACAAGGGTCATGCGTTGACAGATTGCGGTGTTTTGTGTTGTATCTGTATTGTAATGTCATGCGGAGTTGAATGCCTGTAGTGTGATTGAGAGAGGGTTGTGAGCGCGCGCAACCTGGCAACCAGGAAACTGGTGAACCGGTGAACTGGTGAAAATCTTAAGTTCGGAGAAGAGCTTAAGTGGTTCGGGTGTATCGAACATCCAGAGTAGTTGTCGACCAGAGTAAAGGGGGTCATGAGGTACCATTGATCGCCCGCAGGACCGAGATAGGGGGAACGCAAGAGTGAGTGTGTGGGTAAGGGACGCAGGTCGAAAGTTACCGTGTGTAAGTAACCTATCAGTTAAGGCGATTGTCTGGATGTACACGGAAAGACATTTCGTCAGTTAAGGTGACAATTACAGTTAGACTGTGGGCGTACAGTCAAGGAAAGTGATCGCTTGGTCGGAAGTAATCATTTTTCAGAGTATGAATGGGACGCATGCATGACCGGGAGATGAGCGGAGAAAGGAGGGGAACTGCTGCGAAGGGGAGATGAGTGACGTCAGCGAGAGCCGCGCTGTGATAGGCCGGTTGGTGTAAAGCCGCGCTGTGATAGGCCGGTTGGTGTGACGTCAGCGAGAGCCGCGCTGTGATAGGCCGGTTGGTGTGAAGCCGCGCTGTGATAGGCCAGTTAGCGAGAACCGCGCTGGGATTGGTGGATTGTCATCAGGAAGCAAACGAACGCGGAGAAAATAGAAATTTTGTAGATTTTGAACATGAAGTGTTTTAAATGTTTGAGAGCGATCTTTAAGAGAAAAAGAAGAGAATCTTATTACGGGGAAGAGGCACCGCCAGAGGGTACACCAGCTCACTATATGGCAACAAATGTTGCGTTGCATACTATACTGTGGCTTGATACTTGGAGTAAGATTACAGAGGGGAATACGGAACGTTTAGACTAGAAGTGTTGCATCAGCTGAAAGCAGTTATGTCCTCATTGCGACCTTTGCCTAGACCAACACAGTTTGAGGCCCTTAATGCGTGGATTAGGGCGGCGCACGACAGGAATCAGAACAGATTCCAGGAAAGGGTAAGGCGATCAGTAAGGGCAGTGCAAGATGCCAAATGGGATGCGGAAGCCAAGAAATGGAGGGTACAGACGATTGAAGTGGATAAGTTGTACCCAATGAGAGAGGTTACAGGAGAAAAGAGACCCTTAGAAGAGGATGACGAGAGCGAGTCGGAGGTTGGCCTAATAAATAGATTGCTGATAGATAGACCGCCTCCGGACAACAGGGAGATAGAAGGTACTGAGCTTCCAAGGGAAGATAGGGTTGACACAGAAGGGAATAGGCCACTTCCTATAACGAATTGGGTACCTACCAAAGGTGAGGGGACACCTCAACATAGTCCAGTACAGAGTGTAGTCGGAAGGGTTGTGGTGCAGAAGATGCCAGCAACAGAGAGGGTTGAGGCTTATGGATTGCCAGATGCTCTTCAAGTACCCGTTACCATAGGTCCTATAGTGTCGGTTTATCATCCAGAGAAAGGGAGAGAGGAAGAACAAGTACGGCTAGACAGAGAAAGAGTTGAGATGGAAAGAAGGAATAACACAACAAATGCCTGGAGGCAAGTGCCAGGACCGATAACGTGGAGCACCCCATTAGATTCAGCAGTGGATCCCGTAACAGAACAGGGGGGTCAGAGAGGACCGATGGACCTGAGGGGACCACGGCCGAAATCCTATAAAGAGTTGAGGGCTGACTTGAAGGAATGGGATGGGTCCACAGAAGCACCAAGCAACAGGTCAAGAGCAGAAGCTGAATGGGGAGGTCGAGGCAACGGGACATTATCTCACTGCGGGCTTAGCGAAAGCGGTCAGGAGTGGGCTGGTAAAAGTCAGGAGAGTAGAGGAGTTACACGTCATATTGACGGTGGAAATGGGCAGGAGCGAAAAGGTAGAAGTACGGAGTGTGGAGGGATGTCTCGTCTCATTCAAAGTGAGGGAGACCAAAGGACACAAGAGTACAGGGATAGGTTTAAGTGCACTCTCCACGCACCTGATGATAATGTACAGCACTGGAATCGTGGGAACATGGGGAACCGCGAGGGATCTTCCCATGTGTCGACTGATCAGAGGTCACAGGCGAATTGCGAAGGCACGGGGAATAATGGAATGTCTTACCATGCACCTAGAGAAACCTGGCAGAATGGGAAATGTGGGACTATGGGAAATAGAGAAGTGTTTCACTATACACCCAGAGAGGATGGAACTGCATGGGACCTGGAGAGATGGGAGCATGGGAGGACTCCCCATAACACGCCTGAGCCCAGACGTAGGACTCAGAGCTGTGATGGGAGAGATGTAAATGGACTCTCTAGAGATAGCATACTGAAAGCTGTGATAAAAGCCAAAAGACTCGATGTGACCAGCTTAAAATCTGACTTGGACGATGTAATAGAGGGTGTGTTGCCTTTAGAAAGGATTGACATCTACGAACAAGATGAGCTGCTGTTTATAGCAAAGGATATTACTCGGAAGGCAAGAGCAACTCATGAGAAACTGTCTGAACTGGCAGAAAAGTATATGGTAGATTTGTCCAGAACAAAGGCATTGCAGGGTAACCATAGGTTGCATTATTCAGATCAGGACTTAGATGAGAGGAGGACGACTGGATTAAAAACACACATAAGGGAACTGATCACGGGAATAAGAGCATGGAGAGATCTGGACAAATGGGAAGAGAGGTGGTCCAAAAAGGGAACTGTTAGGCGGAGCGCGAATGTGATGTCTCCGGAGGGAAGGCTACTGCAGATGGAGGCATTCCCTTTGCGAGAAATAGCGAGTGGGAGTTATGTACACGTACCCTGGAGTAGGGGAGATTTGGCTGCATTTACCAACTCATTTCCGAAGTTAAGGGAAAATCCCGTAGAGTGGTGCAAGCAGGTAGAGAGGTTTGTCAAGATTTCAAAAGTATTGTGGATTGATTTGAATACCTTATTCGACATTGTGGTCCCAGGAGACTTGTGGATAGCACGCAAGGTTAGTGTCGAATGGCCAACTGCAGAACCAGAAAGGGATGCTCGTACTAATGGACCGTCAGAAAGCGTAATGTTAAAATATGAAAGGGTAATGACATGGCTGAAGGAGAAGGTGCCACCATAAGATATAGATTGGGTAAAAATAGACCGAACAAGACAGGAACCCAAGGAGACAGTTCATGAGTTTTATGAGCGATTGCTGAAAGCATTCAAACAATACAGTGGATTAGATGTAATGGATCCCAAGGAGATAGGACAGTTTGTATCGAAGTTCGTTTTGGGATTGAGACCTGATATTTGTTTGATGATTCAGCAACATTTAATTTGTTGGCAAAACAAACCATTAGATGAAATTTTGAGATACGCAAGGTATTGCAGTGATGAAATAGATTCTAAAACAAAGAAACTAAAAGAGAAACTGATGATGGTGCAGATGCAGTCGGCTGGAAGGGGTGGACAGCAGCAACAGGGAACAGGGACAATGGGACGGAAATCAAATAGTCAGAATAAGGACAGCGAGGAAAACTCGAGACCTAGAATAGACATTGCTACATTGAAAAAAACGACAAAGTGTCACCAGTGTCACCGGGTGGGACATTGGAAACGCGAGTGTCCCTATAACCCTGAAAATGGAGAGCTAGAAGTAGAGGAGGAGGAAGTTCAAGAAGTTCCAGTTCAAGGGGTGACAGTGACAAGGAGTAGGGTGGCCAAAGGGGGGACTTCGGCTCCACGAGCTCAGTTCCCGCAACCACCAAAGATTACGACAGGGGGAAATATCTATAGAAAAATGCCTTTTTTCACAGATGAAGAAGAGTGTTACTACGTTGATCCATTGACGGGACGACGTGTAAGTAGAGAGGAGGACTGTACCCTCGGGGCAGTCCTAGAGGTGGATCAAAGAGGACCGTTTGTTGAGGCTGAAGTGGCAGGGTGTCCTACAACATTCTTAGTAGATACCGGAGCTACTCGATCAACTTTAAGATCGGCAGTGGTTCCAGATCTACCAATGTCGGGGGAAACAATTCAAGTGGTAGGAGTCGCAAATAGGAGAATGACTAACCCTTTGACGGAACCAGTGCCAGTGAAAATAGGAAACTACACCGCCGAACATCAGTTTGTCGTATGTGATTCTAGTCCTGTGTGTCTGTTAGGAAGAGACTTATTGTGCAAACTGAACTGCACAATATACTGCACACCTCAGGGAGTGGAGGTACAGACTACAGACGATGATGCTACCTTCAAAGTTGCAAACTCGAGAGTATGCGTAGAACTGTACCCTACCCTGACTGTGGAGGAGCTTCCTTGGAGGTGCTCTGTTTTGAATCCTGCTACATTGATGCCACTTCCTTATGATATAGAAGGCGAAGAATGTGAAGATCATGATTGCCTTGATGTGACTGAACTATGCACCAAGCCAAGACCAGATATTGTGGATGAGCCGTTGACTGACCCTGATGAAATTTTCTTTGTTGATGGCTTATGTTTAAGAGACGATACTGGTCGGTTGAGAGCAGCTTATGCTGTTTGTACCATTACTGGAGTTGTGGAAGCCGCTTGCCTGGAAGGAGTACACTCCGCTCAGGTAGCCGAAATCATTGCATTGACCCGTGCCTGTTTAGCAGGTAGCAAAATTAGAGTCACCATTTATACCGATAGCCAATATGGTTTTGGTGTAGTTCATGATTATGGGCAATTGTGGTCTCAGAGAGGTTACATGACCTCCTCTGGTTCGCCTATTCGAAATGGGGAATTTGTGCGACTGTTGTTAGAAGCATTACAAGGTCCAGCAGCAATTGCGATTGTTAAATGTGTAGCCCACACCAAAAATACAGATTTTGTATCGCAAGGTAATCGATATGCAGATGAAGTTGCCCGCTACTGAGCGGAGCAAGGGTATTCTTTCACGGAAGTGGAAGTAGGTGGGACTCAGGAAAAGACAGAGTTAAACATGATGCTAGAAACAGTTGATACTTGGGAGGATTTAAAAGACATGCAAGAGAACGCACCTGATTCTGAGAAAAAGGCATGGGAAACAGCAGGTTGTGTGAAAAGTGAAATGGATTTGTGGGTTTCAGCAGATGGAAGGGCAGTATTACCTGAGGAATTAGTGAGTCCAATGGCACGACAGATACATGGTCCAGTACACTTAGGAAGAGATGCCATGCTGAGGTTATTTAGGCAGACTTGGTACAATCCTAAATTCAGGATTGCAGCAGAAGCAGTGTGTCGAAGATGTGTCACATGTCAACAATTGAACGTAGGGAAAAGAACACCAGTTACAATGAGTCACATTGGGAGTTCTGGGGGGCCTTTCAACCGAATGCAATTAGATTTTATTGAGATGCCAAAAGTCAACCGCCTCAGGTATGTTCTGGTGGTTGTATGCATATTTTCCAGATGGGTCGAAGCATACCCTACACGCAGGTGCGACACACTCACAGTAGCAAAGTTGTTGCTTATAGAGTTGATTCCGCGTTTTGGGGTGCCGACCTCCTTGGAATCAGATAGGGGAACTCATTTCAACAGTGAAGTTGTGAAGATGCTTTGCTCTGCATTAAACATTGATCAGAAGTTGCACTGTTGTTATCGACCAGAGGCTTCAGGTATCGTGGAGCAGATAAATGGAACTCTAAAGTCCCGAATAGCCAAAGTATGTTCATCGACGTCCTTAAGCTGGCCTGATGCTCTGCCCTTGGTACTCATGAGTATGCGTAGCACACCAGACAGGAGGACAGGTCTCTCTCCACATGGAGGACAATGAGACTTCCGTCTGTTCCAACTACAGCTTTGTTGAATATTACAGATGACCTGATCCTGGATTACTGCAAGGGTCTTTCTGACGTCATTCATTCTGTGTCTCTTCAGGTGCAGGCTGCTGAAGTTCCATCTTCAAGAGACCTATGTCATGACTTGTGCCCTGGTGACTGGGTACTTGTGAAGAAACACGTCCGGAAGAACTGCCTAGACGTGCGTTGGAAGGGGCCCTACCAAATAATCCTGACAACGAATACTGCTGTAAAGTGTGGAGGGCTACCAAACTGGATCCACGCTTCCCATACTCGAAGAGGTCCAGCACCCTTAGAAGAAACAGCTCCTCTCACAGATGAAAATCCAGCTGTGGACGGCGAACCACTAGAGGGGATCAGTCAAGCTGTGGGGGTGTCGGAAGAAGTTGGGAGTGCTACAGATCCAGAAGAAGAAAGAAAGGACGACAGTGAAACTGAAGTTGCCACCGAAGGAGAAAGTTGCTGTGAATACGGCTCAGACACAGATCCAGACAAGAGTGATCAAGAACCGAGTGTGAGGACAAGAAATAGGAGAACAAGGCGTGGAGAAGCTAGTTGGCCTGAAAGAAGGAAGAGGCCGAGCTTGAAGCCAACTCCAGAGAGAAATCTTGCTCTTATATCTGAAGACTCGGATCTGGATGAAGGTGCACAGAGACAGGAACAGGAAGGTCCGAGAAGAACGAGGAGGGTGCGAGTGCCCTGCAGAAGATACGCTACTCCTGAGTGGACCTACCTAGCTGCAGATGTCCAGTGCACGGAGATCCGGGAGGGTGAGGGAAGTGACATTGACCAGTACTGACCCAATCATAACAGTGGAAATAGTGTTGGTGATACCCGGAGTGGAGGTCGAAGGGTTGCTGACACTCACTATCCCCAATCCTCCTTATCTGAGCGGGATAGGAGACATGGTTTTAAACAGAATAGAATTTCCGACTTTTTGTTCGACGAGGCCAACACATGAGGAGATCATTCTTCATTTGGAAATATTAGAATACGTGATTAGAGCCGCTGGAACACGTCTGATTCCAGATTGCTAAAGACTTTGTAAATAAACAGATTGAAAGATAACCTAGCACCAAGTGGAAGAAGAAACAATTTAGGGATTTCCCATTTAGTGGATGGAGAAGGGCTAGGGTTGTCTGTTGCTATAGAACTCAAAGACTGATCTTGCAGGAGGGATTATCAGCTTCCAGGTGTGGTTCGGAAAGACTGAATAAGCAAAGAAAAGAGACTTTGTGTTGTGAAAGAAAATCAGAACTACACTGTCTTGAGATCATGGAGGCCGGCAACCCAAACCGCAAGACAAAATGCATAGTAGGCACACTTTTAGTGGGAGTAATTTCTCTTATAGTTTTAGTAGTTACTATATCATATGTAGTGGGACATGAAAATGAAGAGAAGGCAACAAGGAAGCAAAAATTGTATCGATACAGAAACCTACTACTGCTGGTCAAAGGGGGGACAATGCAGAGAAAGATAAAGCTTTACTAGCAGCAGAGACTCGTAGGTTGCATGTGGATGAATCACAGGGAAATTTCAAATCAAATGCATATGCTAAATTGCTTTATGAATATATTGATGCTATGGAGGTAAAGAATTGCTACGTGTGCATGCAAATGCCAGCCTCTGTAGACGAAGGTATTAGATATCATCATCTTCCATTGACTTATGGAATCACATGTAGTTTGTTGCTTAGTATATTTTATGAACGTGATGGTTTTGAGTATTATTTTTCAAATTTTGATGCTGTTCTACCAGAAGTTCCAAACTACAAGCACATGAACAAGTGGGATTATTATAAGAGTGAAGATAGATTAAAGAAATTTTTCATTCCTTGGAAAACGTTAGATACTTCACATGCCCGAATAAATAATTTGACTTGTAAAGTGTCAGAAATTGAGAAACGGTTTACAGGACAGGTGGATGATCGATACAGGAGACAGAAGATCTTAAAAGCTTCAGGCCAATGGAAAACAGATTGGATCGAGGAAGAAAGATTACACCAAAGAAAGGGTAGTAATGGTCCAATAGCTTTAGATCGAGAGAAGAAGGGGAAACTGTGTATATATAGGGGTAAAACCTATTATGAGAATGTGTTTGTGGGAGAAGTAAATTGTGAACATGCTTTCCAATTAGAATATTATACAAAAGATTTCTTGAAGGGAATGCAGGTGATCCCGAATGTATATTTTGTTTGTGGAAGAAATGCATACGTGAAACTACCGGATAATTGGTATGGATCATGTTATTTAGCAATTGTCTTCCCCAAAATATACCATGCTGAGGATTTGGAAGTTATAGAGAGAGGAACTCAAGCTAGAGGAAGAAGGGATGTAAACTATGAGGAGGTAGTTGAAGACGTATTTGGTGCTATGTTTCCTCTTTTAGGGATAGCACTGAATGATGTCAAGATTAGGAGATTGGCAACAGTTGTAGATAGGTTGTCCGCTAGTACTGCTAGATCATTATTGCTGGTGGAGGGAGAGATGCAATCGATAAGGGCAATGGTTCTTCAGAACCGACTTGCTCTAGACGTTCTGCTAGCCAAAGAGGGAGGAGTCTGTAAGGCTTTGAAGGTTCAGGAATGTTGCATCACATTCCAGACAATTCAAAACCTCTAGAAAAGTATATACGGAACATCACTGAAATTCATCATGAGATTGAGGATTTGACACAGGTAACTGTGTGGGAAAAAGTAGGTCATGGAATGGGTAAAGTTCGAGGTTGGTTTGCCAACCTAGGAAAGAGTTTCATTTGGTACATACTGAAACCTAATATCATAATAGTGATTTGTATAATCACCTTGTGGGGATTGGTGCGGCTGTACCAATGGTATAGATAAAATAGGTTGCAGAGATCCATGAGAGAGCAGGAGAGGAGATTAGCTGCGATGCAGGACAATCAGTACAGGAGTCTGAGTGCTCTAGAGATGATGAAACGAGGGAGTACTGCAACGAGTTCTGTATGATTCAGTTCATACCTCAGGGATGGTGTTGTGATGGTGATGACTACTAAAAGTCATCAAAGGGGGGAACTGAGAGAGCGCAAATCAGGGAAAAGTAGAAGTGCACCATATTTACAAGCATGTTGCATCAGCTTAGTAAAGATTATATAAGAGTGTCGAATTTATAGAGTGAAAATATATAAGAGTGTTTAATTAAAATGGAATGCATATATCAGAGTGAAAAGCTAATGTAGAAGTGTGTATAAATGTTAGAATGATGTTGAAATTCCATGTTATGTGGCTGTTGTAGAGAAGAATGTAATGCTGCTAAACGTAGAAATGTGTACGCCACATGGCAGTTCACAGAGAATGAAAAGGTGCTGTTGCACTCTCACATGATATGGATTTTTAATGTTGTTATAATTCAAGGTATTATTGATCATAGAACTGAAATATATGTTTTATAGAAGTGTTTCATATAACCATTGTGTGTAATAAGTTAGAATACTGTTTAGACTAAGAAATTAAATGTTTACAGAATGCACAGGCCCGTTTCATGTAATTCTAATAGGCCTGAATAGATGAGGTCGTTTCTTTTGATCTGCATGTGTTAGTTAGAGGAAGGTCATGTTAAGCATAAATTGCAGAGCCTGCTCGATGGTTTACGACTTAGAAGATACGGTGGAGGCCGGAATTTGGGGCCCACTGTACAAGTGTCTGTTTGCAGGTGCGAGGAGGTTCCAATCAAGAGAGTGATGAATAGGGGTTTTGTTCAGGGAGCCAGGCACAGGCCTGGAGGAGGCTTCAGGAATTTCCTGGGGGGGTACCGTCCTGCCGGAGAAGAGCCTGAGAAGCAAGGTCAACGCTAACGATGGGCCCAGAGGAGTATCAGCATGGAAAATGCCAGAACCAACACCACGTGAGGGGCGTCTCTAAAGGGCGTTTCTATTGTAAATATGATTTTGTATTAGGGACAGCACCCCTGGGTGGAGTTAGGGCAGATGGTCTGAGGAACCTAAGAGAGCGGATGGGTAGGCAGATAGCTTAACTGCGGGAGACCGATTTACAACGAAGACTAAGGGAAGTGAGTGATCTTCTTTGGAAGTCACTACGGCTGACACCTTTTTAGGTTAAGACTTTACTAAGTAGGGATGTCACTTAGTCTAGTGTAGGGACAGTCTAATCTGAATTTTCTTCCTTTCTGTAAATGACTCACAAGCTACAGCTTGTGTCTATTCTTGCAACTCTGATGATCTTTGAATTGGTTTTGGTTGCATTCTTCTGCCGACTAAGAGCATTTAGAAAATTTATGTTTGTATTGATACCAGTATATCTTTTGAACCTTATATTGAGATGTTTGTATCTCCAGTTAACTTTGGCTTTGTAATAAACTTTTAAAACTTATTCGTAGTAGGTGGTTCTTTGGAGTGGTGTAAGTCCTTATTGATTGACCTAGTAGTGGATTGCCTTTTACTCTATGACAGGTATCAACGGTTCAGTCGACCTGAGTTGGGATCTAGATTTATAGCAATAGATCAGAAATCCCGCCGTATCAGATGCATAGTTTATTAATTGACAAATGATGGGAAAAAAGGCCAGAGAGCACCAGCGGGACTAGAACCATTTAAATGTTAAACAAGTTAAATCATGTAAACTTGAGAAGGAACCGCTGGGCTATAGCTGACCCAACAGAAATATCTTTCTTCAAGCTATAACACAGTGAACATCAACTAGGGAATTAATGTTAATTTTTTTGAACTCTCAGGATAAACATATTGCACAAATTACTTTCATGTTATTGAAGCCATTAGCGATAAGGAATATATATTCTTCACTTTGAGCCACAAATGATTCCAACCCCATGCTGTGGGGTTATACATTTTTTCAAATTCATCACTGCACTGATATACCTTGTGGTGATGTGAAGTTGAAAAAACTGGAAGCCAACTAACATTCCCCTCAAACAATGTTAAAGGGGGCTGCATGCATCATGTTACTCACTTGCTTATTCTATACCTAATACTTATGTATTCCAACAAATGATGTCAACTCATAAAAAAGGTCATTTCCAATAGTTCTTATTACAGCAATATATAATGAGTCTACTTGAATTACTTAACTTGCTGTTAGTATATTATGGTGAAAGCGTTATGTCATCATAGTGAAACATTCTAGTTTAAGCTAGAATACTGACAATCTGGGAATTTAGTTTCATAAGATTTAAAATTCTGTCTTCAACAATATCATCATTATTGCAACAGGCTTGTAAGTTAAAAAAGTTTTAAAAAATTAGTTCTAAAGCAATCAAAAGGTGATGTTTGATTTTGATGGACAAATGCCTTCCTTACCTCATTGAATGACTTTTTTTCAATATGTTATTATGCGTCGGGACAATCACACAGCACTGGAAAGGCTGTGTTATGTAGCTGAGAATCCACTCTGCTAGTAGGCAATGCTTTAATGATCATTTGTAGAAATAGAAAGAGGAAATAGGCGTATTTACCAAATAGAGTGAATGAAGCAAGTAAAGATGCGTAGTTCATTAATTGACAAATGATGGGAAAAAAAGGCCAGAGAGCACCCGCGGGACTAGAACCATTGAAAGGTTGAACAAGTTAAATGATGTAAACTTGAGACGGAACCGCTGGGCTATAGCTGACCCCACAGCAACATCTTTCTTCAAGCTATAACACAGTGAACATCAACTAGGGAATTAATGTTAATTTTTTGAACTCTCAGGATAAACATATTGCACAAATTACTTTCATGGTATTGAAGCTATTAGCGATAAGGAATATATATTCTTCACTTTGAGCTACTCCTAAATATTGGAAGGGGGTTCAGCCTCAAATGAAGGTACAGACATGAGAAACATTTATGGTATGAAAATCTTAACCCATGGAATTGTCTCTGTATTCAGATGAAGAACTCTGAACTTCTGTAAGGGGATGTGTTGTAGATCAGGCAGTCCTTTGTTTGTGGCAGTCTGAGATTTGTAGCCGTGATTTATTATCAGGATTAACAACAGAATTAAAAATCCTTCTGAGAGAGTAGTTTAGCATTAAATTCAAATCACAGAATTCAATGTAAATGCAGCCAAAATTAGGTTTTGACATATTAAACCTGGAAAACCTGTCAGGTCTGCATCCCCAGCAGCAACAACTGTACATTGTTATAAACATCTGTCGTTGCAGTTTTTATCAATGTAGGAACATTTTGCTAGGTGCCTTTGTCAAACATTATGCAGTTCTTCAACATTTTCAGGGTTCCTTTTTTGTAGAAGAAACCACTAAATTAGGATTTTATTTTTTAAAAAGAAACACAAATGATTCCAACACCATGCTGTGGGGGTTATACATTTTTTCAAATTCATCACTGCACAGATATACCTTGTGGTGATGTGAAGTTGAAAAAACTGGAAGCCAACTAACGGTCCCCTCAAACAATGTTAAAGGGGCTGCATGCAGCACATTACTCACTTGCTTATTCTATACCTAATACTTATGCATTCCAACAAATGATGTCAACTCATAAAAAAGGTAATTTCCAATAGTTCTTATTACAGCAATATAAAATGAGTCTACTTGAATTGCTTAACTTGCTGTTAGTGTATTATGGTGAAAGCGTTATGTCATCATAGTGATACATTTTAGTTTAAGCTAGAATACTGGCAATCTGGGAATTTAGTTTCATAAGATTTAAAATTCTGTCTTCAATATTACCATCATTATTGCAACAGGCTTGTAAGTTAAAACATTTTTTTTAAAATTAGTTCTAATTCAATCAAAAGGTGATGTTTGGTTTTGATGGACAAATGCCTTACTTACCTCATTGAATTACTTTTTTTCAATATGTTATTATGCGTCGGGACAATCACACAGCACTGGAAAGGCTGTGTTATGTAGCTGAGAATCCACTCTGCTAGTAGGCAATGCTTTAATGATCATTTGTAGAAATAGAAAGAGGAAATAGGCAATATTTACCAAATAGAGTGAATGAAGCAAGTAAAGATGCATAGTTCATTAATTTATAAATGATGGGAAAAAAAGGTCAGAGAGCACCCGCGGGACTAGAACCATTGAAAGGTTGAACAAGTTAAATGAGGTAAACTTGAGAAGGAACCGCTGGGTTATAGCTGACCCAACATCAACATCTTTCTTCAAGCTATAACACAGTGAACATCAACTAGGGAATTAATGTTAATTTTTTGAACTCTCAGGATAAACATATTGCACAAATTACTTTCATGGTATTGAAGCCATTAGCGATAAGGAATAAATATTCTTCACTTTGAGCTACTCCTAAATATTGGAAGGGTGTTCAGCCTCAAATGAAGGTACAGACACCAGAAACATTTATGGTATGAAAATCTTAACCCACGGAATTGTCTCTGTATTCAGATGAAGAACTCTGAACTTCTGTAAGGGGATGTGTTGTAGATCAGGCAGTCGATTGTTTGTGGCAGTCTGAGATTTGTAGCCGTGATTTATTAACAGGATTAACAACAGAATTAATAATTCTTCTGAGTGAGTAGTTTAACATTAAATTCAAATCACAGAATTCAATGTAAATGCAGCCAAAATTAGGTTTTGACATATTAAACCTGGAAACCCTGTCAGGTGTCCGTCCCCAGCAGCAACAACTGTACATTGTCATAAACACCTGTCGTTGCAGTTGTTATCAATGTAGGAACATTTTGCTAGGTGACTTTGTCAAACATTATGCAGTTCGTCAACATTTTCAGGGTTCCTTTTTTGTAGAAGAAACCACTAAATTAGGATTTTATTTTTTAAAAAGAAACACAAATGATTCCAACACTATGCTGTGGGGTTATACATTTTTTCAAATTCATCACTGCACTGATATACCTTGTGGTGATGTGAAGTTGAAAAAACTGGAAGCCAACTATCGGTCCCCTCAAACAATGTTAAAGGGGCTGCATGCAGCACATTACTCACTTGCTTAGTCTATACCTAATTCTTATGCATTCCAACAAATGATGTCAACTCATAAAAAAGGTAATTTCCAATAGTTCTTATTACAGCAATATAAAATGAGTCTACTTGAATTGCTTAACTTGCTGTTAGTGTATTATGGTGAAAGCGTTATGTCATCATAGTGATACATTTTAGTTTAAGCTAGAATACTGGCAATCTGGGAATTTAGTTTCATAAGATTTAAAATTCTGTCTTCAACATTACCATCATTATTGCAACAGGCTTGTAAGTTAAAACATTTTTTAAAAAATTAGTTCTAATTCAATCAAAAGGTGATGTTTGGTTTTGATGGACAAATGCCTTACTTACCTCATTGAATTACTTTTTTTCAATATGTTATTATGCGTCGGGACAATCACACAACACTGGAAAGGCTGTGTTATGTAGTTGAGAACCCGCTCTGCTAGTAGGCAATGCTTTAATGATCATTTGTAGAAATAGAAAGAGGAAATAGGCGATATTTACCAAATAGAGTGAATGAAGCAAGTAAAGATGCGTAATTCATTAATTGACAAATGATGGGAAAAAAGGCCAGAGAGCACCCGCGGGACTAGAACCATTGAAAGGTTGAACAAGTTAGATCATGTAACCTTGAGAAGGAACCGCTGGGCTATAGCTGCCCCAACAGCAACATCTTTCTTCAAGCTATAACACAGTGAACATCAACTAGGGAATTAATGTTAATTTTTTGAACTCTCAGGATAAACATATTGCCCAAATTACTTTCATGTTATTGAAGCCATTAGCGATAAGGAATATATATTCTTCACTTTAGGCTACTTCTAAATATTGGAAGGGTGTTCAGCCTCAAATGAAGGTACAGACACCAGAAACATTTATGGTATGAAAATCTTAACCCATGGAATTGTCTCTGTATTCAGATGAAGAACTCTGAACTTCTGTAAGGGGATGTGTTGTAGATCAGGCAGTCCATTGTTTGTGGCAGTCTGAGATTTGTAGCCGTGATTTATTAACAGGATTAACAACAGAATTAAAAATTCTTCTGAGTGAGTAGTTTAACATTAAATTCAAATCACAGAATTCAATGTAAATGCAGCCAAAATTAGGTTTTGACATATTAAACCTGGAAACCCTGTCAGGTCTGCATCCCCAGCAGCAACAACTGTACATTGTCATAAACACCTGTCGTTGCAGTTGTTATCAATGTAGGAACATTTTGCTAGGTGACTTTGTCAAACATTATGCAGTTCGTCAACATTTTCAGGGTTCCTTTTTTGTAGAAGAAACCACTTAATTAGGATTTTACTTTTTAAAAAGAAACACAAATGCTTCCAACACCATGCTGTGGGGTTATACATTTTTTCAAATTCATCACTGCACTGATATACCTTGTGGTGATGTGAAGTTGAAAAAACTGGAAGCCAACTAACGGTCCCCTCAAACAATGTTAAAGGGGGCTGCATGCATCACGTTACTCACTTGCTAATTCTATACCTAATACTTATGCATTCCAACAAATGATGTCAACTCATAAAAAAGGTAATTTCCAATAGTTCTTATTACAGCAATATATAATGAGTCTACTTGAATTACTTAACTTGCTGTGAGTGTATTATGGTGAAAGTGTTATGTGATCATAGTGATACATTCTAGTTTAAGCTAGAATACTGACAATCTGGGAATTTAGTTTCATAAGATTTAAAATTCTGTCTTCAACATTATCATCATTATTGCAACAGGCTTGTAAGTTAAAAAAGTTTTAAAAAATTAGTTCTAAAGCAATCAAAAGGTGATGTTTGGTTTTGATGGACAAATGCCTTCCTTACCTCATTGAATTACTTTTTTTCAATATGTTATTATGCGTCGGGACAATCACACAGCACTGGAAAGGCTGGTTTATGTAGCTGAGATCCCACTCTGCTAGTAGGCAATGCTTTAATGATCATTTGTAGAAATAGAAAGAGGAAATAGGCGATATTTACCAAATAGAGTGAATGAAGCAAGTAAAGATGCGTAGTTCATTAATTGACAAATGATGGGAAAAAAGGCCAGAGAGCACCCGCGGGACTAGAACCATTGAAAGGTTAAACAAGTTAAATCATGTAAACTTGAGAAGGAACAGCTGGGCTATAGCTGACCCAACAGAAATATCTTCTTTAAGCTATAACACAGTGAACATCAACTAGGGAATTAATGTTAATTTTTTGAACTCTCAGGATAAACATATTGCCCAAATTACTTTCATGTTATTGAAGCCATTAGCGATAAGGAATATATATTCTTCACTTTAGGCTACTCCTAAATATGGGAAGGGTGTTCAGCCTAAAATGAAGGTACAGACACCAGAAACATTTATGGTATGAAAATCTTAACCCATGGAATTGTCTCTGTATTCAGATGAAGAACTCTGAACTTCTGTAAAGGGATGTGTTGTAGATCAGGTAGTCCATTGTTTGTGGCAGTCTGAGATTTGTAGCCGTGATTTATTAACAGGATTAACAACAGAATTAAAAATTCTTCTGAGTGAGTAGTTTAACATTAAATTCAAATCACAGAATTCAATGTAAATGCAGCCAAAATTAGGTTTTGACATATTAAACCTGGAAACCCTGTCAGGTCTGCATCCCCAGCAGCAACAACTGTACATTGTCATAAACACCTGTCGTTGCAGTTGTTACCAATGTAAGAACATTTTGCTAGGTGACTTTGTCAAACATTATGCAGTTCGTCAACATTTTCAGGGTTCCTTTTTTGTAGAAGAAACCACTAAATTAGGATTTTATTTTTTAAAAAGAAACACAAATGATTCCAACACCATGCTGTGGGGTTATACATTTTTTCAAATTCATCACTGCACTGATATACCTTGTGGTGATGTGAAGTTGAAAAAACTGGAAGCCAACTAACGGTCCCCTCAAACAATGTTAAAGGGGGCTGCATGCATCACGTTACTCACTTGCTTATTCTATACCTAATACTTATGCATTCCAACAAATGATGTCAACTCATAAAAAAGGTAATTTCCAATAGTTCTTATTACAGCAATATATAATGTGTCTACTTGAATTACTTAACTTGCTGTGAGTGTATTATGGTGAAAGTGTTATGTGATCATAGTGATACATTCTAGTTTAAGCTAGAATACTGACAATCTGGGAATTTAGTTTCATAAGATTTAAAATTCTGTCTTCAACATTATCATCATTATTGCAACAGGCTTGTAAGTTAAAAAAGTTTGAAAAAATTAGTTCTAAAGCAATCAAAAGGTGATGTTTTTTTTTTTTTTTTTTTTAAACCTTTATTATATCGTTCAACACAAAATACAGAAGTAGCCCTGCATCGACAGAGGCCGGTCACCACATGTATGCAGAACGTATCAGGAAATCCAGTAACACAGCTCTTCAGCCGACAACCCATGGGTCCGGCAGCGGTAGAGGATAGACGATGTATTGAAAACATTTCGAGATCAAGGATATGCCTAAGGTTTCATTTTATAATTAATCCCCCCCCCCCAAGAACAAGATAAAGAAGAAGATACAGGATATCCGGAGCTACACACTGGAGGTATAAAAATGCGGGTAGGCGTTAAAAGGCAGTCATGTATCAAGACCAACAGTAAAAATGCAAGCGCCAGTATGTTCACTAAGGGAGAAGAACAAAGCTACCAATCTATCATCATAACCACCCACCCCAAACCCCGCCCACTCATATGCTGCAGGATGAGATCGAAAGTATCGCTACCGGACCCTGCGAGAAAAAAGAAAAGGGGCCATAGAACACAACAAAGGCAAAATAACAAACCCCTGCACCCCTGCAATGGCTACGGCCTACCCCACTAGCAGCGTGCCTGTCGCCCAGAGGAATACCCTAAAGAGAGAGAAAGAGAAGAAAGAAGGGGCCATAGAACAAAACAAAGGCAAAATAACAAACCCCCCCACCACCCTGCACCCCTGCAATGGCTACGGCCTAACCCACTAGCAGCATGCCTGTCGCCCAGAAACGTCCCTAAAAGAGAAAGAAGCGGAGGAGGAGAGACAAAAAAAAAAACACACTCCCGGACTCCCTTACCCTCCACCAGACGCGACCACCCGGAAACAAGTGCAAAATAAATGTAGCGAGATGCACAATCAATCCGGGTAAGTACGAAACATACCACCCGACTCCCGCATTTCACAGGTCACAATCCCAGCAGCAGATTAAATTATTTCCCGTATCCTAAAAAGTCCCACAAGTTAACCCTGGCCAGTACGAATGTCCACTGGAGCACTTATAACCCAGGCCACTGCAACAATGAGAGAGGTAAAGGTTTCATGAAAGTTCAAGTCAGTATGAGCAAGCCAAATAAAGGATAAAAGTTCACGATCTCCACAGAACCAGCGAGGAAAAGCGTGGAAGGATGATAAAACTTTCCAATAGTCACAGGTGATCTTGTTAAGGCAGTCAAGGTTGTCCATAATGATATTGGGCGAGATAGGGTTCAAGCAAGGGACGCTGACAATGTCCACGGGCGCGCGATCTGTCTCATAGGAATCAGCAGCGCGAAAGGGATCCGGCGTCTGCACAGGGACCTCGAAGTTGGATACACGATCTTTCGTTGGTGGCACCGCTGGCTGCGATGATGGCAAAAAGCCGCTGTCCGGTCTCCGGCAAAGATCATCCATTGTTACCGACAGTGCCTGGCAGTTGACGATGATCTGTGAGTGGAGCGCTCTAATGGCCGCCATTACGGCACGCAGCTGTGGTGTGTCTTTCGTCCCCTCCATCTCCTCTCGTAAGCAACAGATCAGGATGCAGACCCCGGAGGCCGGCTACTCCGGGGAAGCAGGCAGATCTGGAGCGGACACCAACCACGGGCGCTCTCACCTCACAATTTTGCACCTTCGCCGCTGGTCGGGGCTCCCGTCCGCACCCCCCGACAAGCTTACTATGTCTCCGGGCGTCGGATACAGGGCCGCAGCAAACGATGTGTCACGCCGTGGCGTGTGCGTTGCAGGCAGGATACGAAATCGCCGTTTAAAACAGGTAGATTATGTCCCCGTTCGGTAGACCGGACAAAGCCCAAGGTTCACAACCGATGTTGTTCAATTCCAGCCAGGATGGGTTAGAAATTGAGGCCCCGGCTTCCACTCCCAGGCAGGCCGAAAATGAAACACGGCGTATCTCCGTCATCCGGTGTGATAAAAAGTTCGGGATTGCGCCTTCAGAGTCAGTCACTCCTCATATATACGGGAGTCCGGTTGGAAAACAGGATAACTTGCAGGATATACGAGCTGCTGGCGGAGGTCGGCGGAGCCGGGAGCTTATGCGGCCATCTTGCTTGCTAGCGTAGCTCCTCCTCCCGTGATGTTTGGTTTTGATGGACAAATGCCTTCCTTACCTCATTGAATTACTTTTTTTCAATATGTTATTATGCGTCGGGACAATCACACAGTACTGGAAAGGCTGGGTTATGTAGCTGAGAACCCACTCTGCTAGTAGGCAATGCTTTAATGATCATTTGTAGAAATAGAAAGAGGAAATAGGCGATATTTACCAAATAGAGTGAATGAAGCAAGTAAAGATGCGTAGTTCATTAATTGACAAATGATGGGAAAAAAAGGCCAGAGAGCACACGCGGGACTAGAACCATTTAAAGGTTAAACAAGTTAAATCATGTAAACTTGAGAAGGAACAGCTGGGCTATAGCTAACGCAACAGAAATATCTTCTTTAAGCTATAACACAGTGAACATCAACTAGGGAATTAATGTTAATTTTTTTGAACTCTCAGGATAAACATATTGCACAAATTACTTTCATGTTATTGAAACCATTAGCGATAAGGAATATATATTCTTCACTTTGAGCTACTCCTGAATATTGGAAGGGGTTTCAGCCTCAAATGAAGGTACAGACATCAGAAACATTTATGGTATGAAAATCTAACCCATGGAATTGTCTCTGTATTCAGATGAAGAACTCTGAACTTCTGTAAGGGGATGTGTTGTAGATCAGGCAGTCCATTGTTTGTGGCAGTCTGAGATTTGTAGCCGTGATTTATTAATAGGATTAACAACAGAATTAAAAATTCTTCTGAGTGAGTAGTTTAACATTAAATTGAAATCACAGAATTCAATGTAAATGCAGCCAAAATTAGGTTTTGACATATTAAACTTGGAAACCCTGTCAGGTCTGCATCCCCAGCAGGAACGACTGTACATTGTCATAAACACCTGTTGTTGCAGTTGTTATCAATGTAGGAACATTTTGCCAGGTGACTTTGTCAAACATTATGCAGTTCTTCAACATTTTCAGGGTTCCTTTTTTGTAGAAGAAACCACTAAATTAGGATTTTATTTTTTAAAAAGAAACACAAATGATTCCAACACCATGCTGTGGGGTTATACATTTTTTCAAATTCATCACTGCACTGATATACCTTGTGGTGATGTGAAGTTGAAAAAACTGGAAGCCAACTAACGGTCCCCTCAAACAATGTTAAAGGGGGCTGCATGCATCACGTTACTCACTTGTTTATTCTATACCTAATACTTATGCATACCAACAAATGATGTCAACTCATAAAAAAGGTAATTTCCAATAGTTCTTATTACAGCAATATAAAATGAGTCTACTTGAATTACTTAACTTGCTTTTAGTGTATTATGGTGAAAGCGTTATGTCATCATAGTGATACATTCTAGTTTAAGCTAGAATACTGACAATCTGGGAATTTAGTTTCATAAGATTTAAAATTCTGTCTTAAACATTATCATCATTATTGCAACAGGCTTATAAGTTAAAAAAGTTAAAAAAAATTAGTTTTAAAGCAATCAAAAGGTGATGTTTGGTTTTTATGGACAAATGCCTTCCTTACCTCATTGAATTACTTTTTTTCAATATGTTATTATGCATCGGGACAATCAAACAGCACTGGAAAGGCTGTGTTATGTATCTGAGAACCCACTCTGCTAGTAGGCAATGCTTTAATGATCATTTGTAGAAATAGAAAGAGGAAATAGGCGATATTTGCCAAATAGAGTGAATGAAGCAAGTTCAGATACGTAGTTCATTAATTGACAAATGATGGGAAAAAAAGGCCAGAGAGCACCTGCGGGACTAGAACCATTGAAAGGTTGAACAAGTTAAATGATGTAAACTTGAGAAGGAACCGCTGGGCTATAGCTGACCCAACAGCAACATCTTTCTTCAAGCTATAACACAGTGAACATCAACTAGGGAATTAATGTTAATTTTTTGAACTCTCAGGATAAACATATTGCACAAATTACATTCATGTTATTGAAGCCATTAGCGATAAGGAATATATATTCTTCACTTTGAGCTACTCCTAAATATTGGAAGGGTGTTCAGCCTCAAATGAAGGTACAGACACCAGAAACATTTAGGTATGAAAATATTAACCCATGGAATTGTCTCTGTATTCAGATGAAGAACTCTGAACTTCTGTAAGGGGATGTGTTGTAGATCAGGCAGTCCATTGTTTGTGGCAGTCTGAGATTTGTAGCCGTGATTTATTAACAGGATTAACAACAGAATTAAAAATTCTTCTTAGTGAGTAGTTTAACATTACATTCAAATCACAGAATTCAATGTAAATGCAGCCAAAATTAGGTTTTGACATATTAAACCTGGAAACCCTGTCAGGTCTGCATCCCCAGCAGCAACAACTGTACATTGTCATAAACACCTGTCGTTGCAGTTGTTATCAATGTAGGAACATTTTGCCAGGTGACTTTGTCAAACATTATGCAGTTCTTCAACATTTTCAGGGTTCCTTTTTTGTAGAAGAAACCACTAAATTAGGATTTTATTTTTTAAAAAGAAACACAAATGATTCCTTTTTAAAAAAAAAATATATTTTTTTTATTTGAACCAAGACAGTACATTGGATGCACATAATTACATAATAAAAAGAGAGAGAAGCAACCAGAAGAAGAATAATAGAAAGAATAAAGAAAAGAAATAAAAGAAAAACAAATCTATAGGTGTATTTCCACCTACATAGAAAGGTACAAAGGCAGGAAGAAATGGTATCAGTACAATGAGGCATGAATAAAAGGTTAGCCGCAAAAGAGAAAGAAACATTTTTAACTAACTCTCAAGGTAGGATTTATGCCTTCCCGCCATAGCAATATAGGATCCGAAATAGCCTCGCCTAATTTCCTAGCTTTGAATCCTCTGGCAGCATAATTCGATGTCTCGTAGTTACAAACCGCTAGGAAGCGAGCTAGCCACATTTGGAAAGTAGGGGGGGGCAGAATCTTTCCAACAAGCTGAGATAATTATTCTAAGTATAGCCGTACCAATAAAAACGAGTCTTTTTTCGTTTCTGGTAAATGTTAAGGACCCATCAAAACCCATTAAATATAAGCAGTCAGATTCGGGTAGTCTATGCCCGAATATGACCGACTAATAATCTGCAATCATACTTTTTACTAAATCAAGCTTACCACAGCTACTAAACATGTGAATATTATCCGCCGGACCTATTGCGCATCTAGGACAAAGGTCATTTTCTCTTTTCCCCCAGGTAAATAATTTAAGTGGGGTATAATACAAACTAAACACAGTTTTATATAGCTGGGCTTTAAGATTGCTGGACATGAGCAGGCGATTAGATAGTTCTATACATTTATACAAATCAACATCAGGGTTTTCAAGTTTCACCACCCAGTTTAATTCTGTTTTCTCTAGATCATCACGAATTTCGCTCATAAGGGTATCATAAAGGGTGCCGATTCTTGTATTAGGTCTATTCAGCAGATCAAATAATTGAATATTGGAGAGATCTAAAGTTGCAACGTTGAATTTAAGTTTAGTAAATAATTGAGCATACTTAAGAAAATCTCCGTTGGGCAGATTATATTTCGCTTTTAAGTCAGAAAAGGAAGTTTCAGTCCCATTAATCAAGAAATCGTGAACCGTTAAGATACCCATGAGTTTCCATTTTCTGGCTGTAGCATCTAACCCAATGTTAGAGGTGATAGAGGAATGCCACAAAGGTGTATATCTGGTGAGCTTACTAATTTGCATATGTTTGAGGATTCTCTTCCAAACTTTAAAAGCATTAGTGATAGTTGTAAGTTGTCGAAATTGTCTATAATAGGAGGTATCTGTGTAGCGAAGAAACAAGCCATCAGCATTACTCCCCAAAAGTAGCTCATAAATTGAGGGAATGGAATCAGTGACGCTGTGGCCACAATCACTTTTAGTTTTAATCAGAGGGGTAAAGATCTGCATAAAGGCAGACCAATGATACAGAATTGTGTTAGGGATAGCTAAACCTCCTCTATCTAATGGTAAGGACAATAATTTATGAGACCTGATCTTGCCATTTTGCCATATGAACTTTGACATAAGTGAGTTTATTGTTTTCAAAATCTTATCATCAATGGCTAAGGGGATAGCCCTAAAGAAATAAAGAAATCTTGGTAAGACATTCATTTTTAAGAAGTTAGCTCTCCCTATAATAGTAAGATATAGGCTGTTCACGGGATCAAGATCCTTTTTAATTCTATCTAGGAGAGGGATGAAATTAGTTTTAACAATAGTTTTAACGTCTGGACTGATCATAACTCCCAGATATGTAGCGTTATTCGTCACCCTGGGGTCATTGCAGACTATGTTGTTGGTGCAAATAATTAAACTTTTCCCCTTATTAAGGGAATACCCCGAGAATTTACCATATTCGGTGGTAAGGTTTTCAATGGTGATAATAGCCTCAGAAGGATCAGGAGTGACAATAGCTATATCGTCTGCGTAAGCCAATACTTTTGTTTGGTATTGGCCACAGACCACGGGTTTAATTAACCGAGACTCTAAGCATTTTAAAATTAAAGGATTGATATATAATGCAAATAATATAGGGGAGCAAGGACACCCCTGTCTAGTGCCCCTAGATATACTAATCTGACCAGAAACTGATCCGGGCAGTTGAATCTTAGCTTTAGGGGAATAATACATGCTTTTAATTGATTTTATAAATTTGGGGCCAAAATTAAGGTGAGACATAACCGCCCATAAAAAAGACCAAGAAACGCGGTCAAAGGCCTTTTCGGCATCTAACAGGATCATTGACATCCGGCCGCCCGTAGCAGACATGGAATCAAACAAAGTAATAACTCAATTAATATGGTTGGTGGTACCTTTCCCAGGAATGAAACCATGTTGCCACGGGGAGACCAAATGTTCAATGACCCTGCTCAACCTGACTGCCATCACCTTAGCGTATAATTTAGAGTCCGAATTAATTAATGAAATTGGACGGTAAGAGGTAACTAGTTCCGGAGGTTTTCCTTTCTTTGGAAAGACGTCAATATTAGCTTCGTTCCAAGATTCGGGAGGTATCCCGTTGAATTGAATGCCTAAAAATAGATCATGGAGAAGCGGCCCTAGCTGGTGAGACAGGATTTTATATAAGTCCATAGGAATTTTATTGGGGCCTGCAGCCTTGCCGGAAGCCATAAGTGATAGGGCTGTGAGCACCTCCTCTATTGTGATTTCTTTTTCTAGGTCTCTACGAGAAACATCATCAAGACGTTTTACAGCATTTGGAAAATTAAGTAAATTATGTAGATAAGTAGAGGAGTCGCTTTCGGTATACCTGGCATCTTCAGCATATAGTTTCTAGTAATATAATTGGAATTGTTTGGCAATGTCATCAGTTTGGGTATAAACCTGTCCGCTGTCCTGAATAGAAGTAATATTTTTAGAAGTGATCTTCTGCCGAGTGCGAAGTGCTAATTGTCGACCGACTTTTTCTCCACTCTCATAAACGTCCTTTCTGTGCACTCTATACGTTTGGGCCGCGTTCTGACTAAGATTGTAGTTAAGATCTGTTTTTAAGGCGATAACCTGATACATCTCCTGTTTGGCATCCAAACCTCTTGATATTTGTACGATATGTTGTTGCTCAGCAATCTCTAAAGCTTGCATCTTTAAATTAAAATCTTTAAGTATCTGCTTTCTGGCATAATTCTGAAAGCTAATGGTTTCACCTCTAAGGGAGGCCTTAAAGCTATCCCATACTGCATTCCTCGATGCGCTAAATCGATTAGCCTCAAAGAATTGCGTAGTCCAAAGTTTTATATGAGAGATATATTGGGAATTAGCCTGCAGTTTGCGGTCAAATGTCCAAGATCTGCATTGGCTGGTGGGGTTGGGGCAATTTGTTAAGAAAATGAGGGAATTGTGATCCGAAATAATTTTTGGATATTTGCTAATTGAAGAGTGTGCTAGAAATTCATGTGATACGAAGAAATAATCAATCCAGACGTGTTTGTGATGGGGGTGCGAGAAATAAGTATACCCAGGGTCATCTTTATTAGAATGATACCAAAAGTGAACTAACCCTAAACTACTGGTCAGTCTGGCAAGTGCCTTAAAAACCTTGGGTTTACGACCTGTGTAACTCTGCTGAAATGGAGTTACATCATGTTGTACTTTAAGAGATATGTTGAGATCCCCACAGATGATAAGTGGGCCTTGCCAAGTTGGGAGCTCTGTCTCTAGAAAGTCAAGAACAGCTGGGTTGTCTTGATTAGAACCGTAGATAGTGCAAATTGAAATTCCCGAGGCCAGTTTAGCCACCGCCCACCTACCATGGGAATCTGACATATGCCGAACTGCTATCCCGAGATGAGATTTTGCCAGAATCGCTACACCCCTTATATTTGAAGTTTGTGATGAAGTTGTTAAAACATTGTAGCCTCTTAATCTCAGCAAAGATCTTTTAACCCAGGGTATATGCGTCTCCTGAAGACATAGGACATCAACAGGGTTTAATCGGACAAGTTCGGCCAAAAGAGAACGTTTACTGGTAGTCAGTAGCCCCCCTACATTCAATGTTTGGACCGTAAGCTTACCCATTGTCAAAACTGTGTGTTTGATGACGTGTAATACCTATGCATATTTGATTATAGAAACTATCTCTCGGCATCTTCTTCTGTTCAGAATTTATTTTATAATAGTTCATAGAAACTGTGCATCCTTTTATCTGGCCTGGTTCCTTTTTTTGTTTTTAATGCACCCCCCCTCAGAGCTCCCCCCTACCCTACCCTCCCTACCCAACCCTCCCCCCACAACCCCCCCCCAAAACAAGAGGCATTCAGACTCAACCAGAGTCTGGGTGATGAGGAGCAGAGCGATACCTGAGCTACGACTTAATGTTAACATACTATGTAGAATCCAAACAGGATCACATAGACAAGGAGCAAGCCTAGTATAACATTGAAAACTAACAACTCAATCGAGATGGAGGCCTTAAGGTTGCAATGCTCTAATCTATTACTGTATCTCATCTAGGTAAGCTTTGGCCTTAATCTCTGAGGTAAAAAAGACAGTCTGCCCAGCATGTATAATTTTTAATTTGGCAGGATTGTTCAGATAGGCTTGGGCTCCTTTATCCTGAAAAGGCTTGATCAATGAGCGTAAACGCCATCTTCGCTCTACAGTAGCGTGACAGAAATCAGGCCTAGTAAAAAAAGAACAATCTTTAAACTTCAATTTGCGATCCGGTCTAGCTTTCTCTGCAATAATCTGCCCCAACAAAAAATTCCCAAAATAAACTAAGATGGCACGCGGGTAGGCACCAGGTTTAGAGGGTATTTTAAAAGGAACTCGATGTGCATGTTGTATCTCCAGGTCTAAATTCCAGTCCTTAAGTTCAGGCATTGTGTCTCTAAACAACTGCACTACAAATGACCGGATGTTCCCGCCCTCAACTTTTTCGGGAACTCCCAAAATGCGTAAATTGCTCCGGCGTTGTCGATTCTCGAAATCCTCGAGCTTCCATTTCATGTCTGATAGTTCAGCATCTTGTAATTAGATTTTTTCAGTGTTAGCCATCACCTCGTTCTCGTTAGAGAGCACTCTCGATTCAATCTCGGTTACTCTCTCTCTAAATGCAGTACAGGTCTTAGTAAGCTTTCTGACAACCCCCTGGACCTTACGTAGTGCAGCTCTAGATTTTTTGCTTTCAAGGGTGGTCTCTTCTCTATGGGCTGCAATTGCTTTCAAAATAGTCTCCACTGCTGCCGTCGAAGAGAGCTCGTGGGACTCAGGATGATGAGAGTCATGAGCAGGGGAGAGAGACAGCTTCGGTGGAGGACGGTGACCCTCTGTGCATCTAAGTAGCGGTCTGGAGTTAGCACCTGGTTTTGTGAGGACAGTGTTAGGTTTAGTTTGAGAGTGATCTTCATTGGTGCCTTCAGAAGAGCTACAAATGTATTCTGATTCCTGTCCCTCCTCTAAATCAGAAGAGAGCTTAGGGTCTGATTCAGAGTCGAGTTCTAGTGAACCATCCGTTTCAATCTCAACCCCTGCTTCATCAGAAAATGAGTAGAATTCAGAAGGTTCTTTATCCCTGTCTGTGGTTATACGTACATCTTGCACTACGGTGACTGGTGTCTCAAGATCAGGGATAGCAGGGGGTAGAGAGGGCTCTAGAGCTATATTTAGCGAGCTGGGATTAATTAGTACAGTGCTCGTGTTAGAATTTGTTGATGTAAGGACTGGCATAGAGACGTTTATATCCTCTGAATGTGTCGAGACTTGGCCCTTATCTTGAGTGACTGGCTCATCTAGAAGATCTCCCCCCAAAATATTGGCACTTTCACCTGAAAAAGACATACAGAGTTCCACAATGTATTGTTCATTTTGCTCGTTCGGCTCCAATCTTAGAGAGTTAGAGGAACCCCCCAGTTCATTCCTAGCGGTATTAGTCACACTCATCACAGTCAAAGGAACAGAGCCAGTACTCACAGTTTGTGTAATCGGTAGAGGAGGTTGAGGTGGTGAGGTGGAGAGCTGAGCTGCTGTTACCTGTTGAAAAGGCGAATTATCATTCAAGGGCTCATTCCCGGTAGGTGTAATTGATAGATTCATGTTAAGAGAACCTTGTTTGCGCCTCAGTAGTTCAATAACTGATCCCCCCGGAGAAGGCTGGGTTAGGGGTGTCAGTTTCCTTCTGGCAGCAAGAGCCTCGTGTCTCGGGGATCCCTCCGAAGGTAAAGACTTCTTTGTTTTGCCCTTGCGCCGCCCAGCTGAAGCAGAAGCACATTCAGATCCAGCTCCTTCCTTTCGAATCTGTTCCGATTCTTCCCTGACTGTTCGTGCTGCCTTAGCGAGCCTTGCACGAGCGGCAGCCGAGGAGACCGCTGAGGCCGTCTTTGGGGGCATATCGGATCGTTTCTGATCAAAGTTAGTAAAGAACGAGTCTTGCAATATCTCTCCACGCGTTGCCGATTCTGGCTGGGCTGGAGCAGGCAAACAACAGATGAGAAAGGTTTCCTGAGCATTCACTGGGCGAGCTAGCGTGCAGGAGACGAGGTGAGCCCAGAGCGTGTTTGAAGGTAAAGCGTTGCCGAGGGATTTGAAACAGGCGTGTTTAAGGCAGGTAACAAAAGAACTCTGCTGTGTCACTGCCGCGCAAAACACGCAGATTGAAGAGTCCTTCAGGGGCTCGTTTAGCATAGTACTTTTGAATTATTTGTCAGCAGCCGATCCGTTTGCTGAAACTTAGGTACATTTTGTTTTTTTGCATTAAAACTTAACGGAGCAGTAGCTTGTGCTGAGGAGAGTGAGGAAATTCTTCCGTAGTGAGAGATTATTCCATAAATGAAAAAACCGCCGAAATCGCGGTAGAAATCATGGTGATCCAACGGGTTTCTGGAGCTCAGGTACGCTGCTGCTGCTAGCGGTTTAGATCAAACCGCCATCTTGCCTCCGACGAAACACAAATGATTCCAACACCATGCTGTGGGGTTATACATTTTTTCAAATTCATCACTGCACTGATATACCTTGTGGTGATGTGAAGTTGAAAAAACTGGAAGCCAACTAACGGTCCCCTCAAACAATGTTAAAGGGGGCTGCATGCATCACGTTACTCACTTGCTTATTCTATACCTAATACTTATGCATTCCAACAAATGATGTCAACTCATAAAAAAGGTCATTTCCAATAGTTCTTATTACAGCATATATAAAATGAGTCTACTTGAATTACTTAACTTGCTGTTAGTGTATTATGGTGAACGCGTTATGTCATCATAGTGATACATTCTAGTTTAAGCTAGAATACTGACAATCTGGGAATTTAGTTTCATAAGATTTAAAATTCTGTCTTAAACATTATCATCATTATTGCAACAGGCTTATAAGTTAAAAAAGTTAAAAAAAATTAGTTCTAAAGCAATCAAAAGGTGATGTTTGGTTTTGATGGACAAATGCCTTCCTTACCTCATTGAATTACTTTTTTTCAATATGTTATTATGCGTCGGGACAATCACTCCCGCGGGATCCCCCCGCGGGAGGGTGGCATGGCTCGTAAGTGGAAGGCCGTTGATTCCTCCAAACTGTTAACTCACCTGTCTCACACACGTTCCCCTTCCCTCAATAACCTTGACATTAATGAGCTAGATGGGCAAGTTTCCAGCTGGCTTATATCAGCCAGCGACATCTTCGCCCCATTAACTAAGTTCCCTCGCTCTCGCCATAACCATTCACATAAATGGTTCACTCCTCATCTCAAAACTTTACAGTTAGAACTTCGTCAATCTGAACGCAGATGGAGAAGAGACTACTGCCCGTCAAGCAGAGATACTTATGTGGCAGCTCGCAATAGGTATAAATCCGCTATCTCTGCAGCAAAGAAAGCCTATGTCTCCGAGCGCATCCTGTCAGCCCCCTGTAAGTCGAAGGAGATCTTCAGAGTTCTGGACGAATTCACGTCTGACTCCAGAACGCTCCTGTCTCAGGCCCCTACTCAGGAATCTTGCAATGCACTTAGTACCTTTTTTTTTACAGAAGATTGTTTTGATTAAGGGCACTATCCCGGTCACCTCATTGGATGCTGATCCCGTCACATCCCCTCATAATGCTTTCTCTATCACTCAGTTCCCTCCACTAGACTCCATATCTCTAGCCAACCTGGCTGTCCGGATCAAGTCTGGCTCTCCTGACGACCACTGTCCACCTTCCATACTTCGTGACATCTGCCATTCCCTACCAGACTGCATCCTTCCTTTGCTCAATTCTTCTCTTCTTTCCGGGACGGTACCCAGCTCCTTCAAGGAGGCCGTCCTAGTGCCCCTGTTGAAGAAGCCTGGAGCCGACCCTGCCGTCCCGGCAAACTATCGTCCCATCTCTCTCCTACCCTTTCTCTCAAAAATCCTGGAAGCCCATGTCACTGCCTGCCTCTCGGGGTTCATCGAGAGTTCCACCTTTCTCGAGGCCAACCAGGCCGGCTTTCGTCCTTGTCATTCTACGGAGGCTGTGATCCTGGCTGTCCTAGACACCTTGAGAGACGGAGCTGACAAGGGTACCTCCCAGGCCCTGGTATTATTAGATCTGTCGGCCGCTTTCGACACGGTGGACCACAACATCCTTCTCCACCGTGTCGAACAGGCCGGCATCCAGGGCCTGGCGTTGGCATGGGTGAAATCTTTCCTTATGGGGAGATCCCAGTCTCTCAGCCTAGGTACATTCAGGGCCCCTAGGGAACATCTGCCTTGTGGGGTCCCCCAGGGCTCCTCTCTATCCCCTCTTCTTTTCAATCTATATCTTCACCCTCTTCTTTCTTCTTTGAGGCAGTGGGACGTCCGCATCTTCAATTACGCGGACGACCTACAACTCATTTTCTCTCTAAACTCTCCCTCTGCTATTCCCACCTTTCAGGCAGTTATGTCCCATATCTTTCAGTGGATGTGTCAGAACCAGTTGAAATTGAACCCAGGAAAGACGGAGCTCCTCCTGCCGGGTAAGAGCACCGTCCACTGGGGTCCACATTTCTGGCCGGCAGAGCTTGGCTCCCCTCCCACCCCGGTAGCCTCGGTGAAAAGTCTTGGGGTCACTATTGATGCTGAGCTCTCTCTCAGGCCGCAGGTGGGGACGGTGGTTTCCTCCTGCATGGTCCAGCTACGCAGGATTAGGAAGGTGGCCTACCTCCTCACTCCCGATGCCTTGCTACAAGTCATCATGGCCCTTGTTCTCTCCCGCCTGGATTTTTCTAATTCCATCTATTATGGTTTGCCCAAATGTTCCATCAACAGGCTGCAAATCATTCAAAACCAGGCGGCGAGACTGGCCCTCGGGATTCCGAAGTGGCAGTCCGCCAAACCCCTCCTTGTCAAACTACATTGGCTCCCGGTCAGCCTAAGGGCCGCCTTTAAGGTTGGCTGTCTTATCTTTAAGTCTCTCTCTGGTTCTTGCCCCGCTTTTCTGAAATCCCTTATCCGACCCTACTGTCCTTCACGTAACCTTAGATCACTCCACTTACATCTTTTGGTGGTCCCCTCCTTTAAACTCTGTAGATCTGGGGGTCGAAGATTCGCCTTCCTCGGCCCCAAACTTTGGAACTCTCTCCCTCTCCCAGTTAGGACCTCCGGCACTCTCATCCAATTTCGCAAATCACTAAAAACCTGGCTCTTCCCACAATCCTGCTAAATTCCCTCTGTTTCCTCAGCACCCTTTCAGCGCCATGATACCTCCGGTGACAGTGCGCTATACAAAATCCCCTTAACATAACATAACATAACACAGCACTGGAAAGGCTGTGTTATGTACCTGAGAACCCACTCTGCTAGTAGGCAATGCTTTAATGATCATTTGTAGTAATAGAAAGAGGAAATAGGCGATATTTACCAAATAGGGGGAATGAAGCAAGTAACGATGCATAGTTCATTAATTGACAAATGATGGGAAAAAAAGGCCAGAGAGCACCCGCGGGACTAGAACCATTGAAAGGTTGAACAAGTTAAATGATGTAATCTTGAGAAGGAACCGCTGGGCTATACCTGACCCAACAGCAACATCTTTCTTCAAGCTATAACACAGTGAACATCAACTAGGGAATTAATGTTAATTTTTTGAACACTCAGGATAAACATATTGCACAAATTACTTTCACGTTATTGAAGCGGTAATTGCAAACACAACAGTGATGGACAGAATGTGGATCAATGTCACACATTCACCCCAGTCCAAAGATCTGGGCCCAAATCCATCGTTTTTCCACTCCACACCACCCTGGGTTAGACAATGGCGACATGCAAATCAGCGCTGACCCTGTGCCCCATGGGAACAGTCCAGTCCGAACTACAAAAGCCATGTCCTTGCCAGAACGGAGTCAAGCATCCGAGTCATGTCCTTGCCAGAACGGAATCAAGCATCCGAGCCATGTCCTTGCCAGAACGGAATCAAGCATCCGAGCCATGTCCTTGCCAGAACGGAATCAAGCATCCGAGCCATGTCCTTGCCAGAACGGAATCAAGCATCCGAGGCCATGTCCTTGCCAGAACGGAATCAAGCATCCGAGCCCATGTCCTTGCCAGAACGGAATCAAGCATCCGAGACATTGACTGGGGGAGTGTGTGACATTGATCCACATTCAGTCCATCACTTGTTGTTTTTGCAATTGCCGCCCTAAGTGCGCTGGGGATGCCCAGACGTGGGTCCCAGGCACTCCACACCACTTGGAGTCAAGCTAGCCGGGCTGAAGAGAGGTGTTACCTCGAAACCGGTCCGGTCCTCGGATGCTTGATTCCGTTCTGGGAAGGACATGGCTTTTGTAGTTCGGACTGGACTGTTCCCATGGGGCAACAGGGTCAGAGCTGATTTGCATATCGCCATTGTCTAACCCAGGGTGGTGTGGAGTGCAAAAAAACGATGGATTTGGGCCCAGATCTTTTGACTGGGGGAGTGTGTGACATTGATCCACATTCAGTCCATCACTTGTTGTTTTTGCAATTCACGTTATTGAAGCCATTAGCGATAAGGAATATATATTCTTCACTTTGAGCTACTCCTAAATATTGGAAGGGTGTTCAGCCTCACATGAAGGTACAGACACCAGAAACATTTATGGTATGAAAATCTTAACCCATGGAATTGTCTCTGTATTCAGATGAAGAACTCTGAACTTCTGTAAGGGGATGTGTTGTAGATCAGGCAGTCTATTGTTTGTGGCAGTCTGAGATTTGTAGCCGTGATTTATTAACAGGATTAACAACAGAATTAAAAATCCTTCTGAGTGAGTAGTTTAACATTAAATTCAAATCACAGAATTCAATGTAAATGCAGCCAAAATTAGGTTTTGACATATTAAACCTGGAAACCCTGTCAGGTCTGCATCCCCAGCAGCAACAACTGTACATTGTCATAAACACCTGTCGTTGCAGTTGTTATCAATGTAGGAACATTTTGCTAGGTGACTTTGTCAAACATTATGCAGTTCGTCAACATTTTCAGGGTTCCTTTTTTGTAGAAGAAACCACTAAATTAGGATTTTATTTTTTAAAAAGAAACACAAATGATTCCAACACCATGCTGTGGGGTTATACATTTTTTCAAATTCATCACTGCACTGATATACCTTGTGGTTATGTGAAGTTGAAAAAACTGGAAGCCAACTAACGGTCCCCTCAAACAATGTTAAAGGGGGCTGCATGCATCACGTTACTCACTTGCTTATTCTATACCTAATACTTATGCATTCCAACAAATGATGTCAACTCATAAAAAAGGTAATTTCCAATAGTTCTTATTACAGCAATATATAATGAGTCTACTTGAATTACTTAACTTGCTGTGAGTGTATTATGGTGAAAGCGTTATGTCATCATAGTGATACATTCTAGTTTAAGTTAGAATACTGACAATCTGGGAATTTAGTTTCATAAGATTTAAAATTCTGTCTTCAACATTATCATCATTATTGCAACAGGCTTGTAAGTTAAAAAAGTTTTAAAAAATTAGTTTTAAAGCAATCAAAAGGTGATGTTTGGTTTTGATGGACAAATGCCTTCCTTACCTCATTGAATTACTTTTTTTCAATATGTTAATAGGCGTCGGGACAATCACACAGCACTGGAAAGGCTGGGGTATGTAGCTGAGAACCCACTCTGCTAGTAGGCAATGCTTTATTGATCATTTGTAGAAATAGAAAGAGGAACTAGGCGATATTTACCAAATAGAGTGAATGAAGCAAGTAAAGATGCGTAGTTCATTAATTGACAAATGATGGGAAAAAAAGGCTGAGAGCACCCGCGGGACTAGAACCATTTAAAGGTTAAACAAGTTAAATCATGTAAACTTGAGAATGAACAGCTGGGCTACAGCTGACCCAACAGAAATATCTTCTTTAAGCTATAACACAGTGAACATCAACTAGGGAATTAATGTTAATTTTTTTGAACTCTCAGGATAAACATATTGCACAAATTACTTTCATGTTATTGAAGCCATTAGCGATAAGGAATATATATTCTTCACTTTGAGCTACTCCTGAATATTGGAAGGGGGTTCAGCCTCAAATGAAGGTACAGACATCAGAAACATTTATGGTATGAAAATCTTAACCCATGGAATTGTCTCTGTATTCAGATGAAGAACTCTGAACTTCTGTAAGGGGATGTGTTGTAGATCAAGCAGTCCATTGTTTGTGGCAGTCTGAGTTTTGTAGCCGTGATTTATTAACAGGATTAACAACAGAATTAAAAATCCTTCTGAGAGAGTAGTTTACCATTAAATTCAAATCACAGAATTCAATGTAAATGCAGCCAAAATTAGGTTTTGACATATGAAACTTGGAAACCCTGTCAGGTCTGCATCCCCAGCAACAACAACTGTACATTGTCATAAACACCTGTCGTTGCAGTTGTTATCAATGTAGGAACATTTTGCTAGGTGACTTTGTCAAACATTATGCAGTTCTTCAACATTTTCAGGGTTCTTTTTTTGTAGAAGAAACCACTAAATTAGGATTTTATTTTTTAAAAAGAAACACAAATGATTCCAACACCATGCTGTGGGGTTATACATTTTTTCAAATTCATAACTGCACTGATATACCTTGTGGTGATGTGAAGTTGAAAAAACTGGAAGCCAACTAACGGTCCCCTCAAACAATGTTAAAGGGGGCTGCATGCATCACGTTACTCACTTGCTTATTCTATACCTAATACTTATGCATTCCAACAAATGATGTCAACTCATAAAAAAGGTAATTTCCAATAGTTGTTATTACAGCAATATAAAATGAGTCTACTTGAATTACTTAACTTGCTGTTGGTGTATTATGGTGAAAGCGTTATGTCATCATAGTGATACATTCTAGTTTAAGCTAGAATACTGACAATCTGGGAATTTTGTTTCATAAGATTTAAAATTCTGTCTTCAACATTATCATCATTATTGCAACAGGCTTGTAAGTTAAAAAAGTTTAAAAAAATTAGTTCTAAAGCAATTAAAAGGTGATGTTTGGTTTTGATGGACAAATGACTTCCTTACCTCATTGAATTACTTTTTTTCAATATGTTATTATGCGTCGGGACAATCACACAGCACTGGAAAGGCTGTGTTATGTAGCTGAGAACCCACTCTGCTAGTAGGCAATGCTTTAATGATCATTTGTAGAAATAGAAAGAGGAAATAGGCGATATATTTCCAAATAGAGTGAATGAAGCAAGTAACGATGCGTAGTTCATTAATTGACAAATGATGGGAAAAAAAGGCCAGAGAGCACCCGCGGGACTAGAACCATAGAAAGGTTGAACAAGTTAAATGATGTAAACTTGAGAAGGAACCGCTGGGCTATAGCTGACCCAACAGCAACATCTTTCTTCAAGCTATAACACAGTGAACATCAACTAAGGAATTAATGTTAATTTTTTGAACTCTCAGGATAAACATATTGCACAAATTACTTTCACGTTATTGAAGCCATTAGCGATAAGGAATATATATTCTTCACTTTGAGCTACTCCTAAATATTGGAAGGGGGTTCAGCCTCAAATGAAGGTACAGACATCAGAAACATTTATGGTATGAAAATCTTAACCCATGGAATTGTCTCTGTATTCAGATGAAGAACTCTGAACTTCTGTAAGGGGATGTGTTGTAGATCAAGCAGTCCATTGTTTGTGGCAGTCTGAGTTTTGTAGCCGTGATTTATTAACAGGATTAACAACAGAATTAAAAATCCTTCTGAGAGAGTAGTTTACCATTAAATTCAAATCACAGAATTCAATGTAAATGCAGCCAAAATTAGGTTTTGACATATGAAACTTGGAAACCCTGTCAGGTCTGCATCCCCAGCAACAACAACTGTACATTGTCATAAACACCTGTCGTTGCAGTTGTTATCAATGTAGGAACATTTTGCTAGGTGACTTTGTCAAACATTATGCAGTTCTTCAACATTTTCAGGGTTCCTTTTTTGTAGAAGAAACCACTAAATTAGGATTTTATTTTTTAAAAAGAAACACAAATGATTCCAACACCATGCTGTGGGGTTATACATTTTTTCAAATTCATAACTGCACTGATATACCTTGTGGTGATGTGAAGTTGAAAAAACTGGAAGCCAACTAACGGTCCCCTCAAACAATGTTAAAGGGGGCTGCATGCATCACGTTACTCACTTGCTTATTCTATACCTAATACTTATGCATTCCAACAAATGATGTCAACTCATAAAAAAGGTAATTTCCAATAGTTGTTATTACAGCAATATAAAATGAGTCTACTTGAATTACTTAACTTGCTGTTGGTGTATTATGGTGAAAGCGTTATGTCATCATAGTGATACATTCTAGTTTAAGCTAGAATACTGACAATCTGGGAATTTTGTTTCATAAGATTTAAAATTCTGTCTTCAACATTATCATCATTATTGCAACAGGCTTGTAAGTTAAAAAAGTTTAAAAAAATTAGTTCTAAAGCAATTAAAAGGTGATGTTTGGTTTTGATGGACAAATGACTTCCTTACCTCATTGAATTACTTTTTTTCAATATGTTATTATGCGTCGGGACAATCACACAGCACTGGAAAGGCTGTGTTATGTAGCTGAGAACCCACTCTGCTAGTAGGCAATGCTTTAATGATCATTTGTAGAAATAGAAAGAGGAAATAGGCGATATTTTCCAAATAGAGTGAATGAAGCAAGTAACGATGCGTAGTTCATTAATTGACAAATGATGGGAAAAAAAGGCCAGAGAGCACCCGCGGGACTAGAACCATAGAAAGGTTGAACAAGTTAAAGGATGTAAACTTGAGAAGGAACCGCTGGGCTATAGCTGACCCAACAGCAACATCTTTCTTCAAGCTATAACACAGTGAACATCAACTAGGGAATTAATGTTAATTTTTTGAACTCTCAGGATAAACATATTGCACAAATTACTTTCACGTTATTGAAGCCATTAGCGATAAGGAATATATATTTTTCACTTTGAGCTACTCCTAAATATTGGAAGGGTGTTCAACCTCAAATGAAGGTACAGACACCAGAAACATTTATGGTATGAAAATCTTAACCCATGGAATTGTCTCTGTATTCAGATGAAGAACTCTGAACTTCTGTAAGGGGATGTGTTGTAGATCAGGCAGTCTATTGTTTGTGGCAGTCTGATATTTGTAGCCGTGATTTATTAACAGGATTAACAACAGAATAAAAAATCCTTCTGAGTGAGTAGTTTAACATTAAATTCAAATCACAGAATTCAATGTAAATGCAGCCAAAATTAGGTTTTGACATATTAAACCTGGAAACCCTGTCAGGTCTGCATCCCCAGCAGCAACAACTGTACATTGTCATAAACACCTGTCGTTGCAGTTGTTATCTATGTAGGAACATTTTGCTAGGTGACTTTGTCAGACATTATGCAGTTCGTCAACATTTTCAGGGTTCCTTTTTTGTAGAAGAAACCACTAAATTAGGATTTCATTTTTTAAAAAGAAACACAAATGATTCCAACACCATGCTGTGGGGTTATACATTGTTTCAAATTCATCACTGCACTGATATACCTTGTGGTGATTTGAAGTTGAAAAAACTGGAAGCCAACTAACGGTCCCCTCACACAATGTTAAAGGGGGCTGCATGCCTCACGTTACTCACTTGCTTATTCTATACCTAATACTTATGCATTCCAACAAATGATGTCAACTCATAAAAAAGGTAATTTCCAATAGTTCTTATTACAGCAATATAAAATGAGTCTACTTGAATTGCTTAACTTGCTGTTAGTGTATTATGGTGAAAGCGTTACGTCATCATAGTGATACATTCTAGTTTAAGCTAGAATACTGACAATCTGGGAATTTAGTTTCATAAGATTTAAAATTCTGTCTTCAACATTATCATCATTATTGCAAAAGGCTTGTAAGTTAAAAAAGTTTTAAAAAATGAGTTCTAAAGCAATCAAAAGGTGATGTTTGGTTTTGATGGACAAATGCCTTCCTTACCTCATTGAATTACTTTTTTTCAATATGTTATTATGCGTCGGGACAATCACACAGCACTGGAAAGGCTGTGTTATGTAGCTGAGAACCCACTCTGCTAGTAGGCAATGCTTTAATGATCATTTGTAGAAATAGAAAGAGGAAATAGGCGATATTTACCAAATAGAGTGAATGAAGCAAGTAAAGAAGCGTAGTTCATTAATTGACAAATGATGGGGAAAAAAGGCCAGAGAGCACCCGCGGGACTAGAACTATTGAAAGGTTGAACAAGTTAAATGATGTAATCTTGAGGAGGAACCACTGGGCTATAGCTGACCCAACAGCAACATCTTTCTTCAAGCTATAACACAGTGAACATCAATTGGGGAATTAATGTTAATTTTTTGAACTCTCAGGATAAACATATTGCACAAATTACTTTCATGGTATTGAAGCCATTAGCGATAAGGAATATATATTCTTCACTTTGAGCTACTCCTAAATATTGGAAGGGTGTTCAGCCTCAAATGAAGGTACAGACACCAGAAACATTTATGGTATGAAAATCTTAACCCATGGAATTGTCTCTGTATTCAGATGAAGAACTCTGAACTTCTGTAAGGGGATGTGTTGTAGATCAGGCAGTCCATTGTTTGTGGCAGTCTGAGATTTGTAGCCGTGATTTATTAACAGGATTAACAACAGAATTAAAAATCCTTCTGAGTGAGTAGTTTAACATTAAATTCAAATCACAGAATTCAATGTAAATGCAGCCAAAATTAAGTTTTGACATATTAAACCTGGAAACCCTGTCAGGTCTGCATCCCCAGCAGCAACAACTGTACATTATCATAAACACCTGTCGTTGCAGTTGTTATCAATGTAGGAACATTTTGCTAGGTGACTTTGTCAAACATTATGCAGTTCGTCAACATGTTCAGGGTTCCTTTTTTGTAGAAGAAACCACTAAATTAGGATTTAATTTTTTTTAAAAGAAACACAAATGATTCCAACACCATGCTGTGGAGTTATACATTTTTTCAAATTCATCACTGCACTGATATACCTTGTGGTGATGTGAAGTTGAAAAAACTGGAAGCCAACTAACGGTTCCCTCAAACAATGTTAAAGGGGGCTGCATGCATCACGTTACTCACTTGCTTATTCTATACCTAATACTTATGCATTCCAACAAATGATGTCAACTCATAAAAAAGGTCATTTCCAATAGTTCCTATTACAGCAATATATAATGAGTCTACTTGAATTACTTAACTTGCTGTTAGTGTATTATGGTGAAAGTGTTATGTTATCATAGTGATACATTCTAGTTTAAGCTAGAATACTGACAATCTGGGAATTTAGTTTCATAAGATTTAAAATTCTGTCTTCAACATTATCATCATTATTGCAACAGGCTTGTAAGTTAAAAAAGTTTAAAAAAATTAGTTCTAAAGCAATCAAAAGGTGATGTTTGGTTTTGATGGACAAATGCCTTCCTTATCTCATTGAATTACTTTTTTTCAATATGGTATTATGCGTCGGGACAATCACACAGCACTAGAAAGGCTGGGTTATGTAGCTGAGAACCCACTCTGCTAGTAGGCAATGCTTTAATGATCATTTGTAGAAATAGAAAGAGGAAATAGGCGATATTTACCAAATAGAGTGAATGAAGCAAGTAAAGATGCGTAGTTCATTAATTGACAAATGATGGGAAAAAAAGGCCAGAGAGCACCCGCGGGACTAGAACCATTTAAAGGTTAAACAAGTTAAATCATGTAAATTTGAGAAGGAACCGCTGGGCTATAGCTGACCCAACAGAAATAACTTTTTTCAAGCTATAACACAGTGAACATCAACTAGGGAATTAATGTTAATTTTTTGAACTCTCAGGATAAACATATTGCACAAATTACTTTCATGTTATTGAAGCCATTAGCGATAAGGAATATATATTCTTCACTTTGAGCTACTCCTAAATATTGGAAGGGTGTTCAGCCTCAAATGAAGGTACAGACACCAGAAACATTTATGGTATGAAAATCTTAACCCATGGAATTGTCTCTGTATTCAGATGAAGAACTCTGAACTTCTGTAAGGGGATGTGTTGTAGATCAAGCAGTCCATTGTTTGTGGCCGTCTGAGATTTGTAGCCGTGATTTATTAACAGGATTAACAACAGAATTAAAAATCCTTCTGAGTGAGTAGTTTAACATTAAATTCAAATCACAGAATTGAATGTACATGCAGCCAAAATTAGGTTTTGACATATCAAACCTGGAAACCCTGTCAGGTCTGCATCCCCAGCAGCAACAACTGTAAATTGTCATAAACACCTGTCGTTGCAGTTGTTATCAATGTAGGAACATTTTGCTAGGTGACTTTGTCAAACATTAGCAGTTCGTCAACATTTTCAGGGTTCCTTTTTTGTAGAGGAAACCATTAAATTAGGATATTATTTTTTAAAAAGAAACACAAATGATTCCAACACCATGTTGTGGGGTTATACATTTTTTCAAATTCATCACTGCATTGATATACCTTGTGGTGATGTGAAGTTGAAAAAAATGGAAGCCAACTAACGATCCCCTCAAACAATGTTAAAGGGGGCTACATGCATCACGTTACTCACTTGCTTATTCTATACCTAATAATTATGCATTCCAACAAATGATGTCAACTCATAAAAAAAGGTAATTTCCAATAGTTCTTATTACAGCAATATATAATGAGTCTACTTGAATTACTTAACTTGCTGTTAGTGTATTATGGTGAAAGCGTTATGTCATCATAGTGATACATTTTAGTTTAAGCTAGAATACTGACAATCTGGGAATTTAGTTTCATAAGATTTAAAATTCTGTCTTCAACATTATCATCATTATTGCAACAGGCTTGTAAGTTAAAAAAGTTTAAACAAATTAGTTCTAAAGCAATCAAAAGGTGATGTTTTGTTTTTTGGACAAATGCCTTCCTTACCTCATTGAATTACTTTTTTTCAATATGGTATTATGCGTCGGGACAATCACACAGCACTAGAAAGGCTGGGTTATGTAGCTGAGAACCCACTCTGCTAGTAGGCAATGCTTTAATGATCATTTGTAGAAATAGGAAGAGGAAATGGGCGATATTTACTAAATAGAGTGAATGAAGCAAGTAAAGATGCGTATTTCATTAATTGACAAATGATGGGAAAAAAAGGCCGGAGAGCACCCGCGGGACTAGAACCATTTAAAGGTTAAACAAGTTAAATCATGTAAATTTGAGAAGGAACCTCTGGGTTATAGCTGACCCAACAGAAATATCTTTCTTCAAGCTATAACACAGTGAACATCTACTAGGGAATTAATGTTAATTGTTTTGAACTCTCAGGATAAACATATTGCACAAATTACTTGCATGTTATGGAAGCCATTAGCGATAAGGAATATATCTTCTTCACTTTGAGCTACTCCTGAATATTGGAAGGGGGTTCAGCCTCAAATGAAGGTACAGACATCAGAAACATTTATGGTATGAAAATCTTAACCCATGGAATTGTCTCTGTATTCAGATGAAGAACTCTGAACTTCTGTAAGGGGATGTGTTGTAGATCAAGCAGTCCATTGTTTGTGGCAGTCTGAGATTTGTAGCCGTGATTTATTAATAGGATTAACAACAGAATTAAAAATCCTTCTGAGAGAGTAGTTTAACATTAAATTCAAATCACAGAATTCAATGTAAATGCAGCCAAATTTAGGTTTTGACATATTAAACCTGGAAACCCTGTCAGGTCTGCATCCCCAGCAGCAACAACTGTACATTGTCATAAACACGTGTCGTTGCACTTGTTATCAATGTAGGAACATTTTGCTAGGTAACTTTGTCAAACATTATGCAGTTCTTCAACATTTTCAGGGTTCCTTTTTTGTAGAAGAAACCACTAAATTAGGATTTCATTTTTTAAAAAGAAACACAAATGATTCCAACACCATGCTGTGGGGTTATACATTTTTTCAAATTCATCACTGCACTGATATACCTTGTGGTGATGTGAAGTTGAAAAAACTGGAAGACAACTAACGGTCCCCTCAAACAATGTTAAAGGGGGCTGCATGCATCACGTTACTCACTTGCTTATTCTATACCTAATACTTAAGCATTCCAACAAATGATGTCAACTCATAAAAAAGGTAATTTCCAATAGTTCTTATTACAGCAATATATAATGAGTCTACTTGAATTACTTAACTTGCTGTTAGTGTATTATGGTGAAAGCGTTATGTCATCATAGTGATACATTCTAGTTTAAGCTAGAATACTGACAATCTGGGAATTTAGTTTCATAAGATTTAAAATTCTGTCTTCAACAATATCATCATTATTGCAACAGGCTTGTAAGTTAAAAAAGTTTTAAAAAATTAGTTCTAAAGCAATCAAAAGGTGATGTTTGGTTTTGCTGGACAAATGCCTTCCTTACCTCATTGAATTACTTTTTTTCAATATGTTATTATGTGTTGGGAAAATCACACAGCACTGGAAAGGCTGTGTTATGTAGCTGAGAACCCACACTGCTAGTAGGCAATTCTTTAATGATCATTTGTAGGAATAGAAAGAGGAAATAGGCGATATTTACCAAATAGAGTGAATGAAGCAAGTAAAGCTGCGTAGTTCATTAATTGACAAATGATGGGAAAAACAGGCCAGAGAGCACCCACGGGACTAGAACCATAGAAAGGTTGAACAAGTTAAATGATGTACACTTGAGAAGGAACCGCTGGGCTATAGCTGACCCAACAGCAACAACTTTCTTCAAGCTATAACACAGTGAACATCAACTAGGGAATTAATGTTAATTTTTTTGAACTCTCAGGATAAACATATTGCACAAATTACTTTCATGTTATTGAAGCCATTAGCGATAATGAATATATATTCTTCACTTTGAGCTACTCCTGAATATTGGAAGGAGGTTCAGCCTCAAATGAAGGTACAGACATCAGAAACATTTATGGTATGAAAATCTTAACCCATGGAATTGTCTCTGTATTCAGATGAAGAACTCTGAACTTCTGTAAGGGGATGTGTTGTAGATCAGGCAGTCCATTGTTTGTGGCAGTCTGAGATTTGTAGCTGTGATTTATTAACATGATTTACAACAGAATTAAAAATCCTTCTGAGAGAGTAGTTTAACATTAAATTCAAATCACAGAATTCAATGTAAATGCAGCCAAAATTGGGTTTTGACATATTGAACCTGGAAACCCTGTCAGGTCTGCATCCCCAGCAGCAACATCTGTACATTGTCATAAACACCTGTCGTTGCAGTTGTCATCAATGTAGGAACATTTTGCCAGGTGACTTTGTCAAACATTATGCAGTTCTTCAACCTTTTCAGGGTTCCTTTTTTGTAGAAGAAACCACTAAATTAGGATTTTATTTTTTAAAAAGAAACACAAATGATTCCAACACCATGCTGTGGGGTTATATATTTTTTCAAATTGATCACTGCACTGATATACCTTGTGGTGATGTGAAGTTGAAAAAACTGGAAGCCAACTAACGGTCCCCTCAAACAATGTTAAAGGGGGCTGCATGCATCATGTTACTCACTTGCTTATTCTATACCTAATACTTATGCATTCCAACAAATGATGTCAACTCATAAAAAAGGTCATTTCCAATAGTTCTTAATACAGCAATATAAAATGAGTCTACTTGAATTACTTAACTTGCTGTTAGTGTATTATGGTGAAAGCGTTATGTCATCATAGTGATACATTCTAGTTTAAGCTAGAATACTGACAATCTGGGAATTTAGTTTCATAAGATTTAAAATTCTGTCTTCAACATTATCATCATTATTGCAACAGGCTTGTAAGTTAAAAAAGTTTAAACAAATTAGTTCTAAAGCAATCAAAAGGTGATGTTTGGTTTTGATGGACAAATGCCTTCCTTACCTCATTGAATTACTTTTTTTCAATATGTTATTATGCGTCGGGACAATCACACAGCACTGGAAAGGCTGTGTTATGTAGCTGAGAACCCACTCTACTAGTAGGCAATGCTTTAATGATCATTTGTAGAAATAGAAAGAGGAAATAGGCGATATTTACCAAATAGAGTGAATGAAGCAAGTAAAGATGCGTAGTTCATTAATTGACAAATGATGGGAAAAAAAGGCCCGAGAGCACCCGTGGGACTAGAACCATTGAAAGGTTGAACGAGTTAAATGATGTAAACTTGAGAAGGAACCACTGGGCTATAGCTGACCCAACATCAACATCTTTCTTCAAGCTATAACACATTGAACATCAACTAGGGCTTTAATGTTAATTTTTTTAACTCTCAGGATAAACATATTGCACAAATTACTTTCATGTTATTGAAGCCATTAGCGATAAGGAATATATATTCTTCACCTTGAGCTACTCCTGAATAATAGAAGGGGCTTCAGCCTCAAATGAAGGTACAGACACCAGAAACATTTATGGTATGAAAATCTTAACCCATGGAATTGTCTCTGTATTCAGATGAAGAACTCTGAACTTCTGTAAGGGGATGTGTTAAGATCAGGCAGTACATTGTTTGTGGCAGTCTGAGATTTGTAGCCGTGATTTATTAACAGGATTAACAACAGAATAAAAAATTCTTCTGAGTGAGTAGTTTAACATTAAATTCAAATCACAGAATTCAATGAAAATGCAGCCAAAATTAGGTTTTGACATATTTAACCTGGAAACCCTGTCAGGTCTGCATCCCCAGCAGCAACAACTGTACATTGTCATAAACACCTGTCATTGCAGTTGTTATCAATGTAGGAACATTTTGCTAGGTGACTTTGTCAAACATTATGCAGTTCGTCAACATTTTCAGGGTTCCTTTTTTGTAGAAGAAACCACTAAATTAGGATTCTATTTTTTAAAAAGAAACACAAATGATTCCAACACCATGCTGTGGTGTTATACATTTTTTCAAATTCATCACTGCACTGATATACCTTGTGGTGATGTGAAGTTGAAAAAACTGGAAGCCAACTAACGGTCCCCTCAAACAATGTTAAAGGGGGCTGCATGCCTCACGTTACTCACTTGCTTATTCTATACCTAATACTTATGCATTCCAACAAATGATGTCAACTCATAAAAAAGGTAATTTCCAATAGTTCTTATTACAGCAATATAAAATGAGTCTACTTGAATTGCTTAACTTGCTGTTAGTGTATTATGGTGAAAGCGTTACGTCATCATAGTGATACATTCTAGTTTAAGCTAGAATACTGACAATCTGGGAATTTAGTTTCATAAGATTTAAAATTCTGTCTTCAACATTATCATCATTATTGCAAAAGGCTTGTAAGTTAAAAAAGTTTTAAAAAATGAGTTCTAAAGCAATCAAAAGGTGATGTTTGGTTTTGATGGACAAATGCCTTCCTTACCTCATTGAATTACTTTTTTTCAATATGTTATTATGCGTCGGGACAATCACACAGCACTGGAAAGGCTGTGTTATGTAGCTGAGAACCCACTCTGCTAGTAGGCAATGCTTTAATGATCATTTGTAGAAATAGAAAGAGGAAATAGGCGATATTTACCAAATAGAGTGAATGAAGCAAGTAAAGAAGCGTAGTTCATTAATTGACAAATGATGGGGAAAAAAGGCCAGAGAGCACCCGCGGGACTAGAACTATTGAAAGGTTGAACAAGTTAAATGATGTAATCTTGAGGAGGAACCACTGGGCTATAGCTGACCCAACAGCAACATCTTTCTTCAAGCTATAACACAGTGAACATCAATTGGGGAATTAATGTTAATTTTTTGAACTCTCAGGATAAACATATTGCACAAATTACTTTCATGGTATTGAAGCCATTAGCGATAAGGAATATATATTCTTCACTTTGAGCTACTCCTAAATATTGGAAGGGTGTTCAGCCTCAAATGAAGGTACAGACACCAGAAACATTTATGGTATGAAAATCTTAACCCATGGAATTGTCTCTGTATTCAGATGAAGAACTCTGAACTTCTGTAAGGGGATGTGTTGTAGATCAGGCAGTCCATTGTTTGTGGCAGTCTGAGATTTGTAGCCGTGATTTATTAACAGGATTAACAACAGAATTAAAAATCCTTCTGAGTGAGTAGTTTAACATTAAATTCAAATCACAGAATTCAATGTAAATGCAGCCAAAATTAAGTTTTGACATATTAAACCTGGAAACCCTGTCAGGTCTGCATCCCCAGCAGCAACAACTGTACATTATCATAAACACCTGTCGTTGCAGTTGTTATCAATGTAGGAACATTTTGCTAGGTGACTTTGTCAAACATTATGCAGTTCGTCAACATGTTCAGGGTTCCTTTTTTGTAGAAGAAACCACTAAATTAGGATTTAATTTTTTTTAAAAGAAACACAAATGATTCCAACACCATGCTGTGGAGTTATACATTTTTTCAAATTCATCACTGCACTGATATACCTTGTGGTGATGTGAAGTTGAAAAAACTGGAAGCCAACTAACGGTTCCCTCAAACAATGTTAAAGGGGGCTGCATGCATCACGTTACTCACTTGCTTATTCTATACCTAATACTTATGCATTCCAACAAATGATGTCAACTCATAAAAAAGGTCATTTCCAATAGTTCCTATTACAGCAATATATAATGAGTCTACTTGAATTACTTAACTTGCTGTTAGTGTATTATGGTGAAAGTGTTATGTTATCATAGTGATACATTCTAGTTTAAGCTAGAATACTGACAATCTGGGAATTTAGTTTCATAAGATTTAAAATTCTGTCTTCAACATTATCATCATTATTGCAACAGGCTTGTAAGTTAAAAAAGTTTAAAAAAATTAGTTCTAAAGCAATCAAAAGGTGATGTTTGGTTTTGATGGACAAATGCCTTCCTTATCTCATTGAATTACTTTTTTTCAATATGGTATTATGCGTCGGGACAATCACACAGCACTAGAAAGGCTGGGTTATGTAGCTGAGAACCCACTCTGCTAGTAGGCAATGCTTTAATGATCATTTGTAGAAATAGAAAGAGGAAATAGGCGATATTTACCAAATAGAGTGAATGAAGCAAGTAAAGATGCGTAGTTCATTAATTGACAAATGATGGGAAAAAAAGGCCAGAGAGCACCCGCGGGACTAGAACCATTTAAAGGTTAAACAAGTTAAATCATGTAAATTTGAGAAGGAACCGCTGGGCTATAGCTGACCCAACAGAAATAACTTTTTTCAAGCTATAACACAGTGAACATCAACTAGGGAATTAATGTTAATTTTTTGAACTCTCAGGATAAACATATTGCACAAATTACTTTCATGTTATTGAAGCCATTAGCGATAAGGAATATATATTCTTCACTTTGAGCTACTCCTAAATATTGGAAGGGTGTTCAGCCTCAAATGAAGGTACAGACACCAGAAACATTTATGGTATGAAAATCTTAACCCATGGAATTGTCTCTGTATTCAGATGAAGAACTCTGAACTTCTGTAAGGGGATGTGTTGTAGATCAAGCAGTCCATTGTTTGTGGCCGTCTGAGATTTGTAGCCGTGATTTATTAACAGGATTAACAACAGAATTAAAAATCCTTCTGAGTGAGTAGTTTAACATTAAATTCAAATCACAGAATTGAATGTACATGCAGCCAAAATTAGGTTTTGACATATCAAACCTGGAAACCCTGTCAGGTCTGCATCCCCAGCAGCAACAACTGTAAATTGTCATAAACACCTGTCGTTGCAGTTGTTATCAATGTAGGAACATTTTGCTAGGTGACTTTGTCAAACATTAGCAGTTCGTCAACATTTTCAGGGTTCCTTTTTTGTAGAGGAAACCATTAAATTAGGATATTATTTTTTAAAAAGAAACACAAATGATTCCAACACCATGTTGTGGGGTTATACATTTTTTCAAATTCATCACTGCATTGATATACCTTGTGGTGATGTGAAGTTGAAAAAAATGGAAGCCAACTAACGATCCCCTCAAACAATGTTAAAGGGGGCTACATGCATCACGTTACTCACTTGCTTATTCTATACCTAATAATTATGCATTCCAACAAATGATGTCAACTCATAAAAAAGGTAATTTCCAATAGTTCTTATTACAGCAATATATAATGAGTCTACTTGAATTACTTAACTTGCTGTTAGTGTATTATGGTGAAAGCGTTATGTCATCATAGTGATACATTTTAGTTTAAGCTAGAATACTGACAATCTGGGAATTTAGTTTCATAAGATTTAAAATTCTGTCTTCAACATTATCATCATTATTGCAACAGGCTTGTAAGTTAAAAAAGTTTAAACAAATTAGTTCTAAAGCAATCAAAAGGTGATGTTTTGTTTTTTGGACAAATGCCTTCCTTACCTCATTGAATTACTTTTTTTCAATATGGTATTATGCGTCGGGACAATCACACAGCACTAGAAAGGCTGGGTTATGTAGCTGAGAACCCACTCTGCTAGTAGGCAATGCTTTAATGATCATTTGTAGAAATAGGAAGAGGAAATAGGCGATATTTACTAAATAGAGTGAATGAAGCAAGTAAAGATGCGTATTTCATTAATTGACAAATGATGGGAAAAAAAGGCCGGAGAGCACCCGCGGGACTAGAACCATTTAAAGGTTAAACAAGTTAAATCATGTAAATTTGAGAAGGAACCTCTGGGTTATAGCTGACCCAACAGAAATATCTTTCTTCAAGCTATAACACAGTGAACATCTACTAGGGAATTAATGTTAATTGTTTTGAACTCTCAGGATAAACATATTGCACAAATTACTTGCATGTTATGGAAGCCATTAGCGATAAGGAATATATCTTCTTCACTTTGAGCTACTCCTGAATATTGGAAGGGGGTTCAGCCTCAAATGAAGGTACAGACATCAGAAACATTTATGGTATGAAAATCTTAACCCATGGAATTGTCTCTGTATTCAGATGAAGAACTCTGAACTTCTGTAAGGGGATGTGTTGTAGATCAAGCAGTCCATTGTTTGTGGCAGTCTGAGATTTGTAGCCGTGATTTATTAACAGGATTAACAACAGAATTAAAAATCCTTCTGAGAGAGTAGTTTAACATTAAATTCAAATCACAGAATTCAATGTAAATGCAGCCAAATTTAGGTTTTGACATATTAAACCTGGAAACCCTGTCAGGTCTGCATCCCCAGCAGCAACAACTGTACATTGTCATAAACACGTGTCGTTGCACTTGTTATCAATGTAGGAACATTTTGCTAGGTAACTTTGTCAAACATTATGCAGTTCTTCAACATTTTCAGGGTTCCTTTTTTGTAGAAGAAACCACTAAATTAGGATTTCATTTTTTAAAAAGAAACACAAATGATTCCAACACCATGCTGTGGGGTTATACATTTTTTCAAATTCATCACTGCACTGATATACCTTGTGGTGATGTGAAGTTGAAAAAACTGGAAGACAACTAACGGTCCCCTCAAACAATGTTAAAGGGGGCTGCATGCATCACGTTACTCACTTGCTTATTCTATACCTAATACTTAAGCATTCCAACAAATGATGTCAACTCATAAAAAAGGTAATTTCCAATAGTTCTTATTACAGCAATATATAATGAGTCTACTTGAATTACTTAACTTGCTGTTAGTGTATTATGGTGAAAGCGTTATGTCATCATAGTGATACATTCTAGTTTAAGCTAGAATACTGACAATCTGGGAATTTAGTTTCATAAGATTTAAAATTCTGTCTTCAACAATATCATCATTATTGCAACAGGCTTGTAAGTTAAAAAAGTTTTAAAAAATTAGTTCTAAAGCAATCAAAAGGTGATGTTTGGTTTTGCTGGACAAATGCCTTCCTTACCTCATTGAATTACTTTTTTTCAATATGTTATTATGTGTTGGGAAAATCACACAGCACTGGAAAGGCTGTGTTATGTAGCTGAGAACCCACACTGCTAGTAGGCAATTCTTTAATGATCATTTGTAGGAATAGAAAGAGGAAATAGGCGATATTTACCAAATAGAGTGAATGAAGCAAGTAAAGCTGCGTAGTTCATTAATTGACAAATGATGGGAAAAACAGGCCAGAGAGCACCCACGGGACTAGAACCATAGAAAGGTTGAACAAGTTAAATGATGTAAACTTGAGAAGGAACCGCTGGGCTATAGCTGACCCAACAGCAACAACTTTCTTCAAGCTATAACACAGTGAACATCAACTAGGGAATTAATGTTAATTTTTTTGAACTCTCAGGATAAACATATTGCACAAATTACTTTCATGTTATTGAAGCCATTAGCGATAATGAATATATATTCTTCACTTTGAGCTACTCCTGAATATTGGAAGGAGGTTCAGCCTCAAATGAAGGTACAGACATCAGAAACATTTATGGTATGAAAATCTTAACCCATGGAATTGTCTCTGTATTCAGATGAAGAACTCTGAACTTCTGTAAGGGGATGTGTTGTAGATCAGGCAGTCCATTGTTTGTGGCAGTCTGAGATTTGTAGCTGTGATTTATTAACATGATTTACAACAGAATTAAAAATCCTTCTGAGAGAGTAGTTTAACATTAAATTCAAATCACAGAATTCAATGTAAATGCAGCCAAAATTGGGTTTTGACATATTGAACCTGGAAACCCTGTCAGGTCTGCATCCCCAGCAGCAACATCTGTACATTGTCATAAACACCTGTCGTTGCAGTTGTCATCAATGTAGGAACATTTTGCCAGGTGACTTTGTCAAACATTATGCAGTTCTTCAACCTTTTCAGGGTTCCTTTTTTGTAGAAGAAACCACTAAATTAGGATTTTATTTTTTAAAAAGAAACACAAATGATTCCAACACCATGCTGTGGGGTTATATATTTTTTCAAATTGATCACTGCACTGATATACCTTGTGGTGATGTGAAGTTGAAAAAACTGGAAGCCAACTAACGGTCCCCTCAAACAATGTTAAAGGGGGCTGCATGCATCATGTTACTCACTTGCTTATTCTATACCTAATACTTATGCATTCCAACAAATGATGTCAACTCATAAAAAAGGTCATTTCCAATAGTTCTTAATACAGCAATATAAAATGAGTCTACTTGAATTACTTAACTTGCTGTTAGTGTATTATGGTGAAAGCGTTATGTCATCATAGTGATACATTCTAGTTTAAGCTAGAATACTGACAATCTGGGAATTTAGTTTCATAAGATTTAAAATTCTGTCTTCAACATTATCATCATTATTGCAACAGGCTTGTAAGTTAAAAAAGTTTAAACAAATTAGTTCTAAAGCAATCAAAAGGTGATGTTTGGTTTTGATGGACAAATGCCTTCCTTACCTCATTGAATTACTTTTTTTCAATATGTTATTATGCGTCGGGACAATCACACAGCACTGGAAAGGCTGTGTTATGTAGCTGAGAACCCACTCTACTAGTAGGCAATGCTTTAATGATCATTTGTAGAAATAGAAAGAGGAAATAGGCGATATTTACCAAATAGAGTGAATGAAGCAAGTAAAGATGCGTAGTTCATTAATTGACAAATGATGGGAAAAAAAGGCCCGAGAGCACCCGTGGGACTAGAACCATTGAAAGGTTGAACGAGTTAAATGATGTAAACTTGAGAAGGAACCACTGGGCTATAGCTGACCCAACATCAACATCTTTCTTCAAGCTATAACACATTGAACATCAACTAGGGCTTTAATGTTAATTTTTTTAACTCTCAGGATAAACATATTGCACAAATTACTTTCATGTTATTGAAGCCATTAGCGATAAGGAATATATATTCTTCACCTTGAGCTACTCCTGAATAATAGAAGGGGCTTCAGCCTCAAATGAAGGTACAGACACCAGAAACATTTATGGTATGAAAATCTTAACCCATGGAATTGTCTCTGTATTCAGATGAAGAACTCTGAACTTCTGTAAGGGGATGTGTTAAGATCAGGCAGTACATTGTTTGTGGCAGTCTGAGATTTGTAGCCGTGATTTATTAACAGGATTAACAACAGAATAAAAAATTCTTCTGAGTGAGTAGTTTAACATTAAATTCAAATCACAGAATTCAATGAAAATGCAGCCAAAATTAGGTTTTGACATATTTAACCTGGAAACCCTGTCAGGTCTGCATCCCCAGCAGCAACAACTGTACATTGTCATAAACACCTGTCATTGCAGTTGTTATCAATGTAGGAACATTTTGCTAGGTGACTTTGTCAAACATTATGCAGTTCGTCAACATTTTCAGGGTTCCTTTTTTGTAGAAGAAACCACTAAATTAGGATTCTATTTTTTAAAAAGAAACACAAATGATTCCAACACCATGCTGTGGTGTTATACATTTTTTCAAATTCATCACTGCACTGATATACCTTGTGGTGATGTGAAGTTGAAAAAACTGGAAGCCAACTAACGGTCCCCTCAAACAATGTTAAAGGGGGCTGCATGCATCACGTTACTCACTTGCTTATTCTATACCTAATACTTATGCATTCCAACAAATGATGTCAACTCATAAAAAGGCTAATTTCCAATAGTTCTTATTACAGCAATATAAAATGAGTCTACTTGAATTACTTAACTTGCTGTTAGTGTATTATGGTGAAAGCGTTATGTCATCAACGTGATACATTCTAGTTTAAGCTAGAATAATGACAATCTGGGAATTTAGTTTCATAAGATTTAAAATTCTGTCTTCAACATTATCATCATTATTGCAACAGGCTTGTAAGTTAAAAAAGTTTAAACAAATTAGTTCTAAAGCAATCAAAAGGTGATGTTTGGTTTTGATGGACAAATGCCTTCCTTACCTCATTGAATTACTTTTTTTCAATATGTTATTATGCGTCGGGACAATCACACAGCACTGGAAAGGCTGTGTTATGTAGCTGAGAATCCACTCTACTAGTAGGCAATGCTTTTATGATAATTTGTAGAAATAGAAAGAGGAAATAGGCGATATTTACCAAATAGAGTGAATGAAGCAAGTAAAGATGCGTAGTTCATTAATTGACAAATGATGGGAAAAAAAGGCCAGAGAGCTCCCGTGGGACCAGAACCATTGAAAGGTTGAACACGTTAAATTATGTAAACTTGAGAAGGAACCACTGGGTTATAGCTGACCCGACAACAACATCTTTCTTCAAGCTATAACACAGTGAACATCAACTAGGGAATTAATGTTAATTTTTTGAACTCTCAGGATGAACATATTGCGCAAATTACTTTCATGGTATTGAAGCCATTAGCGATAAGAAATATATATTCTTCACTTTGAGCTACTCCTAAATATTGGAAGGGTGTTCAGCCTCAAATGAAGGTGCAAACACCAGAAACATTTATGGTATGAAAATCTTAACCCATGGAATAGTCTCTGTATTCAGATGAAGAACCCTGAACTTCTGTAAGGGGATGTGTTGTAGATCAGGCAGTCCATTGTTTGTGGCAGTCTGAGTTTTGTAGCCGTGATTTATTAACAGGATTAACAACAGTATTAAAAATTCTTCTGAGTGAGTAGTTTAACATTAAATTCAAATCACAGAATTCAATGTAAATGCAGCCAAAATTAGGTTTTGACATATTTAACCTGGAAACCCTGTCAGGTCTGCATCCCCAGCAGCAACAACTGTACATTGTCATAAACACCTGTCGTTGCAGTTGTTATCAATGTAGGAACATTTTGCTAGGTGACTTTGTCAAACATTATGCAGTTCGTCAACATTTTCAGGGTTCCTTTTTTGTAGAAGAAACCACTAAATTAGGATTTTATTTTTTAAAAAGAAACACAAATGATTCCAACACCATGCTGTGGTGTTATACATTTTTTCAAATTCATCACTGCACTGATATATCTTGTGGTGATGTGAAGTTGAAAAAACTGGAAGCCAACTAACGGTCCCCTCAAACAATGTTAAAGGGGGCTGCATGCATTACGTTACTCACTTGCGTATTCTATACCTAATACTTATGCATTCCAACAAATGATGTCAACTTATAAAAAAGGTAATTTCCAATAGTTCTTATTACAGCAATATATAATGAGTCTACTTGAATTACTTAACTTGCTTTTAGTGTATTATGGTGAAAGCATTATGTCATCATAGTGATACATTCTAGTTTAAGCTAGAATACTGACAATCCGGGAATTTAGTTTCATAAGATTTAAAATTCTGTCTTCAACATTATCATCATTATTGCAACAGGCTTGTAAGTTAAAAAAGTTTTTAAAAATTAGTTCTTAAGCAATCAAAACGTGATGTTTGGTTTTGATGGACAAATGCCTTCCTTACCTCATTGAATTACTTTTTTTCAATATGTTATTATGCGTCGGGACAATCACACAGCACTGGAAAGGCTGGGTTATGTAGCTGAGAACCCACTCTGCTAGTAGGCAATGCTTTAATGATCATTTGTAGAAATAGAAAGAGGAAATAGGCGATATTTACCAAATAGAGTGAATGAAGCAAGTAAAGATGCGTAGTTCATTAATTGACAAATGATGGGAAAAAAAGGCCAGAGAGCACCCGCGGGACTAGAACCATTTAAAGGTTAAACAAATTAAATCATGTAAAATTGAGAAGGAACCGCTGGGCTATATCTGACCCAACAGAAATATCTTTCTTCAAGCTATAACACAGTGAACATCAACTAGGGAATTAATGTTAATTTTTTTGAACTCTCAGGATAAACATATTGCACAAATTACTTTCATGTTATTGAAGCCATTAGCGATAAGGAATACATATTCTTCACTTTGAGCTACTCCTGAATAATAGAAGGGGCTTCAGCCTCAAATGAAGGTACAGACATCAGAAACATTTATGGTATGAAAATCTTAACACATGGAATTGTCTCTGTATTCAGATGAAGAACTCTGAACTTCTGTAAGGGGATGTGTTAAGATCAGGCAGTACATTGTTTGTGGCAGTCTGAGATTTGTAGCCGTGATTTATTAACAGGATTAACAACAGAATTAAAAATCCTTCTGAGTGAGTAGTTTAACATTAAATTCAAATCACAGAATTCAATGTAAATGCAGCCAAAATTAGGTTTTGACATATTAAACCTGGAAACCCTGTCAGGTCTGCATCCCCAGCAGCAACAACTGTACATTGTCATAAACACCAGTCGTTGCACTTGTTATCAATGTAGGAACATTTTGCTAGGTGACTTTGTCAAACATTATGCAGTTCTTCGACCTTTTCAGGGTTCCTTTTTTGTAGAAGAAACCTCTAAATTAGGATTTTATTTTTTAAAAAGAAACACAAATGATTCCAACACCATGCTGTGGGGTTATACATTTTTTCAAATTGATCACTGCACTGATATACCTTGTGGTGATGTGAAGTTGAAAAAACTGGAAGCCAACTAACGGTCCCCTCAAACAATGTTAAAGGGGGCTGCATGCATCACGTTACTCACTTGCGTATTCTATACCTAATACTTATGCATTCCAACAAATGATGTCAACTCATAAAAAAGGTAATTTCCAATAGTTCTTATTACAGCAATATAAAATGAGTCTACTTGAATTACTTAACTTGCTGTTAGTGTATTATGGTGAAAGCGTTATGTCATCAACGTGATACATTCTAGTTTAAGCTAGAATAATGACAATCTGGGAATTTAGTTTCATAAGATTTAAAATTCTGTCTTCAACATTCTCATCATTATTGCAACAGGCTTGTAAGTTAAAAAAGTTTAAACAAATTAGTTCTAAAGCAATCAAAAGGTGATGTTTGGTTTTGATGGACAAATGCCTTCCTTACCTCATTGAATTACTTTTTTTCAATATGTTATTATGCGTCGGGACAATCACACAGCACTGAAAAGGCTGTGTTATGTAGCTGAGAATCCACTCTACTAGTAGGCAATGCTTTAATGATAATTTGTAGAAATAGAAAGAGGAAATAGGCGATATTTACGAAATAGAGTGAATGAAGCAAGTAAAGATGCGTAGTTCATTAATTGACAAATGATGGGAAAAAAAGGCCAGAGAGCTCCCGTGGGACTAGAACCATTGAAAGGTTGAACAAGTTAAATGATGTAAACTTGAGAAGGAACCACTGGGCTATAGCTGACCCGACAACAACATCTTTCTTCAAGCTATAACACAGTGAACATCAACTAGGGAATTAATGTTAATTTTTTGAACTCTCAGGATGAACATATTGCGCAAATTACTTTCATGGTATTGAAGCCATTAGCGATAGGAAATATATATTCTTCACTTTGAGCTACTCCTAAATATTGGAAGGGTGTTCAGCCTCAAATGAAGGTACAGACACCAGAAACATTTATGGTATGAAAATCTTAACCCATGGAATAGTCTCTGTATTCAGATGAAGAACCCTGAACTTCTGTAAGGGGATGTGTTGTAGATCAGGCAGTCCATTGTTTGTGGCAGTCTGAGTTTTGTAGCCGTGATTTATTAACAGGATTAACAACAGAATTAAAAATTCTTCTGAGTGAGTAGTTTAACATTAAATTCAAATCACAGAATTCAATGTAAATGCAGCCAAAATTAGGTTTTGACATATTTAACCTGGAAACCCTGTCAGGTCTGCATCCCCAGCAGCAACAACTGTACATTGTCATAAACACCTGTCGTTGCAGTTGTTATCAATGTAGGAACATTTTGCTAGGTGACTTTGTCAAACATTATGCAGTTTGTCAACATTTTCAGGGTTCCTTTTTTGTAGAAGAAACCACTAAATTAGGATTTTATTTTTTTAAAAGAAACACAAATGATTCCAACACCATGCTGTGGTGTTATACATTTTTTCAAATTCATCACTGCACTGATATACCTTGTGGTGATGTGAAGTTGAAAAAACTGGAAGCCAACTAACGGTCCCCTCAAACAATGTTAAAGGGGGCTGCATGCATTACGTTACTCACTTGCGTATTCTATACCTAATACTTATGCATTCCAACAAATGATGTCAACTCATAAAAAAGGTAATTTCCAATAGTTCTTATTACAGCAATATATAATGAGTCTACTTGAATTACTTAACTTGCTGTTAGTGTATTATGGTGAAAGCATTATGTCATCATAGTGATACATTCTAGTTTAAGCTAGAATACTGACAATCCGGGAATTTAGTTTCATAAGATTTAAAATTCTGTCTTCAACATTATCATCATTATTGCAACAGGCTTGTAAGTTAAAAAAGTTTTTAAAAATTAGTTCTTAAGCAATCAAAACGTGATGTTTGGTTTTGATGGACAAATGCCTTCCTTACCTCATTGAATTACTTTTTTTCAATATGTTATTATGCGTCGGGACAATCACACAGCACTGGAAAGGCTGGGTTATGTTGCTGAGAACCCACTCTGCTAGTAGGCAATGCTTTAATGATCATTTGTAGAAATAGAAAGAGGAAATAGGCGATATTTACCAAATAGAGTGAATGAAGCAAGTAAAGATGCGTAGTTCATTAATTGACAAATGATGGGAAAAAAAGGCCAGAGAGCACCCGCGGGACTAGAACCATTTAAAGGTTAAACAAATTAAATCATGTAAAATTGAGAAGGAACCGCTGGGCTATATCTGACCCAACAGAAATATCTTTCTTCAAGCTATAACACAGTGAACATCAACTAGGGAATTAATGTTAATTTTTTTGAACTCTCAGGATAAACATATTGCACAAATTACTTTCATGTTATTGAAGCCATTAGCGATAAGGAATATATATTCTTCACTTTGAGCTACTCCTGAATAATAGAAGGGGCTTCAGCCTCAAATAAAGGTACAGACATCAGAAACATTTATGGTATGAAAATCTTAACACATGGAATTGTCTCTGTATTCAGATGAAGAACTCTGAACTTCTGTAAGGGGATGTGTTAAGATCAGGCAGTACATTGTTTGTGGCAGTCTGAGATTTGTAGCCGTGATTTATTAACAGGATTAACAACAGAATTAAAAATCCTTCTGAGTGAGTAGTTTAACATTAAATTCAAATCACAGAATTCAATGTAAATGCAGCCAAAATTAGGTTTTGACATATTAAACCTGGAAACCCTGTCAGGTCTGCATCCCCAGCAGCAACAACTGTACATTGTCATAAACACCTCTCGTTGCAGTTGTTATCAATGTAGGAACATTTTGCTAGGTGACTTTGTCAAACATTATGCAGTTCTTCGACCTTTTCAGGGTTCCTTTTTTGTAGAAGAAACCTCTAAATTAGGATTTTATTTTTTAAAAAGAAACACAAATGATTCCAACACCATGCTGTGGGGTTATACATTTTTTCAAATTGATCACTGCACTGATATACCTTGTGGTGATGTGAAGTTGAAAAAACTGGAAGCCAACTAACGGTCCCCTCAAACAATGTTAAAGGGGGCTGCATGCATCACGTTACTCACTTGCGTATTCTATACCTAATACTTATGCATTCCAACAAATGATGTCAACTCATAAAAAAGGTAATTTCCAATAGTTCTTATTACAGCAATATATAATGAGTCTACTTGAATTACTTAACTTGCTGTTAGTGTATTATGTGAAAGCATTATGTCATCATAGTGATACATTCTAGTTTAAGCTAGAATACTGACAATCTGGGAATTTAGTTTCATAAGATTTAAAATTCTGTCTTCAACATTATCATCATTATTGCAACAGGCTTGTAAGTTAAAAAAGTTTTAAAAAATTAGTTCTTAAGCAATCAAAACGTGATGTTTGGTTTTGATGGACAAATGCCTTCCTTACCTCATTGAATTACTTTTTTTCAATATGTTATTATGCGTCGGGACAATCACACAGCACTGGAAAGGCTGGGTTATGTAGCTGAGAACCCACTCTGCTAGTAGGCAATGCTTTAATGATCATTTGTAGAAATAGAAAGAGGAAATAGGCGATATTTACCAAATAGAGTGAATGAAGCAAGTAAAGATGCGTAGTTCATTAACTGACAAATGATGGGAAAAAAAGGCAAGAGAGCACCCGCGGGACTAGAACCATTTAAAGGTTAAACAAATTAGATCATGTAAATTTGAGAAGGAACCGCTGGGCTACATCTGACCCAACAGAAATATCTTTCTTCAAGCTATAACACAGTGAACATCAACTAGGGAATTCATGTTAATTTTTTTGAACTCTCAGGATAAACATATTGCACAAATTACTTTCATGTTATTGAAGCCATTAGCGATAAGGAATATATATTCTTCACTTTGAGCTACTCCTGAATATTGGAAGGGGGTTCAGCCTCAAATGAAGGTACAGACATCAGAAACATTTATGGTATGAAAATCTTAACCCATGGAATTGTCTCTGTATTCAGATGAAGAACTCTGAACTTCTGTAAGGGGATGTGTTAAGATCAGGCAGTACATTGTTTGTGGCAGTCTGAGATTTGTAGCCGTGATTTATTAACAGGATTAACAACAGAATTAAAAATCCTTCTGAGAGAGTAGTTTAACATTAAATTAAAATCACATAATTCAATGTAAATGCAGCCAAAATTAGGTTTTGACATATTTAACCTGGAAACCCTGTCAGGTCTGCATCCCCAGCAGCAACAACTGTACATTGTCATAAACACCTGTCGTTGCAGTTGTTATCAATGTAGGAACATTTTGCCAGGTGACTTTGTCAAACATTATGCAGTTCTTCAACCTTTTCAGGGTTCCTTTTTTGTAGAAGAAACCACTAAATTAGGATTTTATTTTTTAAAAAGAAACACAAATGATTCCAACACCATGTTGTGGGGTTATAAATTTTTTCAAATTCATCACTGCACTGATATACCTTATGGTGATGTGAAGTTGAAAAAACTGGAAGCCAACTAACGATCCCCTCAAACAATCTTAAAGGGGGCTGCATGCATCACGTTACTCACTTGCTTATTCTATACCTAATACTTATGCATTCCAACAAATGATGTCAACTCATAAAAAAGGTAATTTCCAATAGTTCTTATTACAGCAATATATAATGAGTCTACTTGAATTACTTAACTTGCTGTTAGTGTATTATGGTGAAAGCGTTATGTCATCATAGTGATACATTCTAGTTTAAGCTAGAATACTGACAATCTGGGAATTTAGTTTCATAAGATTTAAAATTCTGTCTTCAACAATATCATCATTATTGCAACAGGCTTGTAAGTTAAAAAAGTTTAAAAAAATTTGTTCTAAAGCAATCAAAAGGTGATGTTTGGTTTTGATGGACAAATGCCTTCCTTATCTCATTGAATTACTTTTTTTCCATATGTTATTATGCGTCGGGAAAATCACACAGCACTGGAAAGGCTGTGTTATGTAGCTGAGAACCCACTCTGCTAGTAGGCAATGCTTTAATGATCATTTGTAGAAATAGAAAGAGGAAATAGGCGATATTTACCAAATAGAGTGAATGAAGCAAGTAAAGATGCGTAGTTCATTAATTGACAAATGATGGGAAAAAAAGGCCAGAGAGCACCCGCGGGACTAGAACCATTGAAAGGTTGAACAAGTTAAATGATGTAAACTTGAGAAGGAACCGCTGGGCTATAGCTGCCCCAACATCAACATCTTTCTTCAAGCTATAACACAGTGAACATCAACTAGGGAATTAATGTTAATTTTTTTGAACTCTCAGGATAAACATATTGCACAAATTACTTTTATGTTATTGAAGCCATTAGCTATAATGAATATATATTCTTCACTTTGAGCTACTCCTGAATATTAGAAGGGGGTTCAGCCTCAAATGAAGGCACCGACATCAGAAACATTTATGGTATGAAAATCTTAACCCATGGAATTGTCTCTGTATTCAGATGAAGAACTCTGAACTTCTGTAAGGGGATGTGTTAAGATAAGGCAGTACATTGTTTGTGGCAGTCTGAGATTTGTAGCCGTGATTTATTAACAGGATTAACAACAGAATTAAAAATACTTCTGAGAGAGTAGTTTAACATTAAATTCAAATCACATAATTCAATGTAAATGCAGCCAAAATTAGGTTTTGACATATTGAACCTGGAAACCCTGTCAGGTCTGCATCCCCAGCAGCAACAACTGTACATTGTCATAAACACCTGTCGTTGCAGTTGTTATCAATGTAGGAACATTTTGCCAGGTGACTTTGTCAAACATTATGCAGTTCTTCAACCTTTTCAGGGTTCCTTTTTTGTAGAAGAAACCACTAAATTAGGATTTTTTTTTAAAAAGAAACACAAATGATTCCAACACCATGATGTGGGGTTATACATTTTTTCAAATTCATCACTGCACTGATATACCTTGTGGTGATGTGAAGTTGAAAAAACTGGAAGCCAACTAACGGTCCCCTCAAACAATGTTAAAGGGGGCTGCATGCATCACGTTACTCACTTGCTTATTCTATACCTAATACTTATGCATTCCAACAAATGATGTCAACTCATAAAAAAGGTAATTTCCAATAGTTCTTATTACAGCAATATATAATGAGTCTACTTAAATTACTTAACTTGCTGTTAGTGTATTATGGTGAAAGCGTTATGTCATCATAGTGATACATTCTAGTTTAAGCTAGAATACTGACAATCTGGGAATTTAGTTTCATAAGATTTAAAATTCTGTCTTCAACATTATCATCTTTATTGCAACAGGCTTGTAAGTTAAAAAAGTTTTCAAAAATTCGTTCTAAAGCAATCAAAAGGTGATGTTTGATTTTGATGGACAAATGCCTTCCTTACCTCATTGAATTACTTTTTTTCAATATGTTATTATGCGTCGGGACAATCACACAGCACTGGAAAGGCTGGGTTATGTAGCTGAGAACCCACTCTGGTAGTAGGCAATGCTTTAATGATCATTTGTAGAAATAGAAAGAGGAAATAGGCGATATTTACCAAATAGAGTGAATGAAGCAAGTAAAGATGCGTAGTTCATTAATTGACAAATGATGGGAAAAAAAGGCAGGAGAGCACCCGCGGGACTAGAACCATTTAAAGGTTAAACAAGTTAAATCATGTATATTTGAGAAGGAACCTCTGGGCTATAGCTGACCCAACAGAAATATCTTTCTTCAAGCTATAACACATTGAACATCTACTAGGGAATTAATGTTAATTTTTTTGAACTCTCAGGATAAACATATTGCACAAATTACTTTCAAGTTATTGAAGCCATTAGCGATAAGGAATATATATTCTTCACTTTGAGCTACTCCTGAATATTGGAAGGGGGTTCAGCCTCAAATGAAGGTACAGACATCAGAAACAATTATGGTATGAAAATCTTAACCCATGGAATTGTCTCTGTATTCAGATGAAGAACTCTGAACTTCTGTAAGGGGATGTGTTGTAGATCAAGCAGTCCATTGTTTGTGGCAGTCTGAGATTTGTAGCCGTGATTTATTAACAGGATTAACAACAGAATTAAAAATCCTTCTGAGAGAGTAGTTTAACATTAAATTCAAATTACAGAATTCAATGTAAATGCAGCCAAAATTAGGTTTTGACATATTGAACCTGGAAACCCTGTCAGGTCTGCATCCCCAGCAGCAACAACTGTACATTGTCATAAACACCTGTCGTTGCAGTTGTCATCAATGTAGGAACATTTTGCCAGGTGACTTTGTCAAACATTATGCAGTTCTTCAACCTTTTCAGGGTTCCTTTTTTGTAGAAGAAACCACTAAATTAGGATTTTATTTTTTAAAAAGAAACACAAATGATGCCAACACCATGCTGTGGGGTTATACATTTTTTCAAATTCATCACTGCACTGATATACCTTGTGGTGATGTGAAGTTGAAAAAACTGGAAGCCAACTAATGGTCCCCTCAACCAATGTTAAACGGGGCTGCATGCATCACGTTACTCACTTGCTTATTCTATACCTAATACTTATGCATTCCAACAAATGATGTCAACTCATAAAAAAGGTAATTTCCAATAGTTCTTATTACAGCAATATAAAATGAGTCTACTTGAATTACTTAACTTGCTGTTAGTGTATTATGGTGAAAGCGTTATGTCATCATAGTGATACATTCTAGTTTAAGCAGGAATACTGACAATCTGGGAATTTAGTTTCATAAGATTTAAAATTCTGTCTTCAACATTATCATCATTATTGCAACAGGCTTGTAAGTTAAAAAAGTTTTAAAAAATTAGTTCTAAAGCAATCAAAAGGTGATGTTTGGTTTTGATGGACAAATGCCTTCCTTACCTCATTGAATTACTTTTTTTCAATATGTTATTATGCGTCGGGACAATCACACAGCACTGGAAAGGCTGTGTTATGTAGCTGAGAACCCACTCTGCTAGTAGGCAATGCTTTAATGATCATTTGTAGAAATAGAAAGAGGAAATAGGCGATATTTACCAAATAGAGTGAATGAAGCAAGTAAAGATGCGTAGTTCATTAATTGACAAATGATGGGAAAAAAAGGCCAGAGAGCACCCGCGGGACTAGAACCATTGAAAGGTTGAACAAGTTAGATGATGTAAACTTGAAAAGGAACCGCTGGGCTATAGCTGATCCAACAGTAACATCTTTCTTCAAGCTATAACACAGTGAACATCAACTAGGGAAATACTGTTAATTTTTTTGAACTCTCAGGATAAACATATTGCACAAATTACTTTCATGTTATTGAAGCCATTAGCGATAAGGAATATATATTCTTCACTTTGAGCTACTCCTGAATATTGGAAGGGGGTTCAGCCTCAAATGAAGGTACAGAAATCAGAAACATTTATGGTATGAAAATCTTAACCCATGGAATTGTCTCTGTATTCAGATGAAGAACTCTGAACTTCTGTAAGGGGATGTGTTGTAGATCAGGCTGTCCATTGTTTGTGGCAGTCTGAGATTTGTAGCCGTGATTTATTAACAGGATTAACAACAGAATTAAAAATCCTTCTGAGAGAGTAGTTTAACATTAAATTCTAATCACAGAATTCAATGTAAATGCATCCAAAATTTGTTTTTGACATATTGAACCTGGAAACCCTGTCAGGTCAGCATCCCCAGCAGCAACAACTGTACATTGTCATAAACACCTGTCGTTGCAGTTGTTATCAATGTAGGAACATTTTGCTAGGTGACTTTGTCAAACCTTATGCAGTTCGTCAACATTTTCAGGGTTCCTTTTTTGTAGAAGAAACCACTAAATTAGGATTTTATTTTTTAAAAAGAAACACAAATGATTCCAACACCATGCTGTGGTGTTATACATTTTTTCAAATTCATCACTGCACTGATATACCTTGTGGTGATGTGAAGTTGAAAAAACTGGAAGCCAACTAACGGTCCCCTCAAACAATGTTAAAGGGGGCTGCATGCATCACGTTACTCACTTGCGTATTCTATACCTATTACTTATGCATTCCAACAAATGATGTCAACTCATAAAAAAGGTAATTTTCAATAGTTCTTATTACAGCAATATATAATGAGTCTACTTGAATTACTTAACTTGCTGTTAGTGTATTATGGTGAAAGCATTATGTCATCATAGTGATACATTCTAGTTTAAGCTAGAATACTGACAATCTGGGAATTTAGTTTCATAAGATTTTAAATTCTGTCTTCAACATTATCATCATTATTGCAACAGGCTTGTAAGTTAAAAAAGTTTTAAAAAATTAGTTCTTAAGCAATCAAAACGTGATGTTTGGTTTTGATGGACAAATGCCTTCCTTACCTCATTGAATTACTTTTTTTCAATATGTTATTATGCGTCGGGACAATCACACAGCACTGGAAAGGCTGGGTTATGTAGCTTAGAACCCACTCTGCTAGTAGGCAATGCTTTAATGATCATTTGTAGAAATAGAAAGAGGAAATAGGCGATATTTACCAAATAGAGTGAATGAAGCAAGTAAAGATGCGTAGTTCATTAATTGACAAATGATGGGAAAAAAAGGCCAGAGAGCACCCGCGGGACTAGAACCATTTAAAGGTTAAACAAGTTAAATCATGCAAATTTGAGAAGGAACCTCTGGGCTATAGCTGACCCAACAGAAATATCTTTCTTCAAGCTATAACACAGTGAACATCTACTAGGGAATTAATGTTAATTTTTTTGAACTCTCAGGATAAACATATTGCACAAATTACTTTCATGTTATTGAAGCCATTAGCGATAAGGAACATATATTCTTCACTTTGAGCTACTCCTGAATATTGGAAGGGGGTTCAGCCTCAAATGAAGGTACAGACATCAGAAACATTTATGGTATGAAAATCTTAACCCATGGAATTGTCTCTGTATTCAGATGAAGAACTCTGAACTTCTGTAAGGGGATGTGTTGTAGATCAAGCAGTCCATTGTTTGTGGCAGTCTGAGATTTGTAGCCATGATTTATTAACAGGATTAACAACAGAATTAAAAATCCTTCTGAGAGAGTAGTTTAACATTAAATTCAAATTACAGAATTCAATGTAAATGCAGCCAAAATTAGGTTTTGACATATTGAACCTGGAAACCCTGTCAGGTCTGCATCCCCAGCAGCAACAACTGTACATTGTCATAAACACCTGTCGTTGCAGTTGTCATCAATGTAGGAACATTTTGCCAGGTGACTTTGTCAAACATTATGCAGTTCTTCAACCTTTTCAGGGTTCCTTTTTTGTAGAAGAAACCACTAAATTAGGATTTTTTTTTTTAAAAAGAAACACAAATGATTCCAACACCATGCTGTGGGGTTATACATTTTTTCAAATTCATCACTGCACTGATATACCTTGTGGTGATGTGAAGTTGAAAAAACTGGAAGCCAACTAACGGTCCCCTCAACCAATGTTAAACGGGGCTGCATGCATCACGTTACTCACTTGCTTATTCTATACCTAATACTTATGCATTCCAACAAATGATGTCAACTCATAAAAAAGGTCATTTCCAATAGTTCTTATTACAGCAATATAAAATGAGTCTACTTGAATTACTTAACTTGCTGTTAGTGTATTATGGTGAAAGCGTTATGTCATCATAGTGATACATTCTAGTTTAAGCAGGAATACTGACAATCTGGGAATTTAGTTTCATAAGATTTAAAATTCTGTCTTCAACATTATCATCATTATTGCAACAGGCTTGTAAGTTAAAAAAGTTTTAAAAAATTAGTTCTAAAGCAATCAAAAGGTGATGTTTGGTTTTGATGGACAAATGCCTTTCCTTACCTCATTGAATTACTTTTTTTCAATATGTTATTATGCGTCGGGACAATCACACAGCACTGGAAAGGCTGTGTTATGTAGCTGAGAACCCACTCTGCTAGTAGGCAATGCTTTAATGATCATTTGTAGAAATAGAAAGAGGAAATAGGCGATATTTACCAAATAGAGTGAATGAAGCAAGTAAAGATGCGTAGTTCATTAATTGACAAATGATGGGAAAAAAAGGCCAGAGAGCACCCGCGGGACTAGAACCATTGAAAGGTTGAACAAGTTAAATGATGTAAACTTGAAAAGGAACCGCTGGGCTATAGCTGACCCAACAGCAACATCTTTCTTCAAGCTATAACACAGTGAACATCAACTAGGGAAATAATGTTAATTTTTTTTAACTCTCAGGATAAACATATTGCACAAATTACTTTCATGTTATTGAAGCCATTAGCGATAAGGAATATATATTCTTCACTTTGAGCTACTCCTGAATATTGGAAGGGGGTTCAGCCTCAAATGAAGGTACAGAAATCAGAAACATTTATGGTATGAAAATCTTAACCCATGGAATTGTCTCTGTATTCAGATGAAGAACTCTGAACTTCTGTAAGGGGATGTGTTGTAGATCAGGCAGTCCATTGTTTGTGGCAGTCTGAGATTTGTAGCCGTGATTTATTAACAGGATTAACAACAGAATTAAAAATCCTTCTGAGAGAGTAGTTTAACATTAAATTCAAATCACAGAATTTAATGTAAATGCAGCCAAAATTTGTTTTTGACATATTGAACCTGGAAACCCTGTCAGGTCAGCATCCCCAGCAGCAACAACTGTACATTGTCATAAACACCTGTCGTTGCAGTTGTTATCAATGTAGGAACATTTTGCCAGGTGACTTTGTCAAACATTATACAGTTCTTCAACCTTTTCAGGGTTCCTTTTTTGTAGAAGAAACCACTAAATTAGGATTTTATTTTTTAAAAAGAAAGACAAATGATTCCAACACCATGCTGTGGGGTTATACATTTTTTCAAATTCATCACTGCACTGATATACCTTGTGGTGATGTGAAGTTGAAAAAACTGGAAGCCAACTAACGGTCCCCTCAAACAATGTTAAAGGGGGCTGCATGCATCACGTTACTCACTTGCTTATTCTATACCTAATACTTATGCATTCCAACAAATGATGTCAACTCATAAAAAAGGTCATTTCCAATAGTTCCTATTACAGCAATATAAAATGAGTCTACTTGAATTACTTAACTTGCTGTCAGTGTATTATGGTGAAAGCGTTATGTCATCATAGTGATACATTCTAGTTTAAGCTAGAATACTGACAATCTGGGAATTTAGTTTCATAAGATTTACAATTCTGTCTTCAACATTATCATCATTATTGCAACAGGCTTGTAAGTTAAAAAAGTTTAAAAAAATTAGTTCTAAAGCAATCAAAAGGTGATGTTTGGTTTTGATGGACAAATGCCTTCCTTACCTCATTGAATTACTTTTTTTCAATATGTTATTATGCGTCGGGACAATCACACAGCACTGGAAAGGCTGTGTTATGTAGCTGAGAACCCACTCTGCTAGTAGGCAATGCTTTAATGATCATTTGTAGAAATAGAAAGAGGAAATAGGCGATATTTACCAAATAGAGTGAATGAAGCAAGTAAAGATGCGTAGTTCATTAATTGACAAATGATGGGGAAAAAAGGCCAGAGAGCACCCGCGGGACTAGAACCATTTAAAGGTTAAACAAGTTAAATCATGTAAACTTGAGAAGGAACCGCTGGGCTATAGCTGACCCAACAGAAATATCTTTCTTCAAGCTATAACACAGTGAACATCAACTAGGGAATTAATGTTAATTTTTTTGAACTCTCAGGATAAACATATTGCACAAATTACTTTCATGTTATTGAAGCCATTAGCGATAAGGAATATACATTCTTCACTTTGAGCTACTCCTGAATATTGGAAGGGGGTTCAGCCTCAAATGAAGGTACGGACATCAAAAACATTTATGGTATGAAAATCTTAACCCATGGAATTATCTCTGTATTTAGATGAAGAACTCTGAACTTCTGTAAGGGGATGTGTTGTAGATCAGGCAGTACATTGTTTGTGGCAGTCTGAGATTTGTAGCCGTGATTTATTAACAGGATTAACAACAGAATTAAAAATCCTTCTGAGAGAGTATTTTAACATTAAAATCAAATCACAGAATTGAATGTAAATGGTGCCAAAATTAGGTTTTGACATATTGAACCTGGAAACCCTGTCAGGTCTGCATCCCCAGCAGCAACAACTGTACATTGTCATAAACACCTGTCGTTGCAGTTGTTATCAATGTAGGAACATTTTGCCAGGTGACTTTGTCAAACATTATGCAGTTCTTCAACCTTTTCAGGGTTAATTTTTTGTAGAAGAAACCACTAAATTAGGATTTTATTTTTTTAAAATAATCACAAATGATTCCAACACCATGCTGTGGGGTTATACATTTTTTCAAATTCATCACTGCACTGATATACCTTGTGGTGATGTGAAGTTGAAAAAACTGGAAGCCAACTAACGGTCCCCTCAAACAATGTTAAAGGGGGCTGCATGCATCACGTTACTCACTTGCTTATTCTATACCTAATACTTATGCATTCCAACAAATGATGTCAACTCATAAAAAAGGTAATTTCCAATAGTTCTTATTACAGCAATATATAATGAGTCTACTTGAATTACTTAACTTGCTGTTAGTGTATTATGGTGAAAGCGTTATGTCATCATAGTGATACATTCTAGTTTGGGCTAGAATACTGACAATCTGGGAATTTAGTTTCATAAGATTTAAAATTCTGTCTTCAACAATATCATCATTATTGCAACAGGCTTATAAGTTAAAAAAGTTTAAAAAAATTAGTTCTAAAGCAATCAAAAGTGATGTTTAGGTTTGATGGACAAATGCCTTCCTTACCTCGTTGAATTACTTTTTTTCAATATGTTATTATGCGTCGGGAAAATCACACAGCACTGGAAAGGTAGTGTTATGTAGCTGAGAACCCACTCTGCTAGTAGGCAATGCTTTAATGATCATTTGTAGAAATAGAAAGAGGAAATAGGCGATATTTACCAAATAGAGTGAATGAAGCAAGTAAAGATGCGTAGTTCATTAATTGACAAATGATGGGAAAAAAAGGCCAGAGAGCTCCCGTGGGACTAGAACCATTGAAAGGTTGAACAAGTTAAATGATGTAAACTTGAGAAGGAACTGCTGGGCTATAGCTGACCCAACAGCAACATCTTTCTTCAAGCTATAACACAGTGAACATCAACTAGGGAATTAATGTTAATTTTTTTGAACTCTCAGGATAAACATATTGCACAAATTACTTTCATGTTATTGAAGCCATTAGCGATAAGGAATATATATTCTTCACTTTGAGCTACTCCTGAATATTGGAAGGGGGTTCAGCCTCAAATGAAGGTACAGACATCAGAAACATTTATGGTATGAAAATCTTAACCCATGGAATTGTCTCTGTATTCAGATGAAGAACTCTGAACTTCTGTAAGGGGATGTGTTGTAGATCAGGCAGTCCATTGTTTGTGGCAGTCTGAGGTTTGTAGCCGTGATTTATTAACAGGATTAACAACATAATTAAAAATCCTTCTGAGAGAGTATTTTAACATTAAAATCAAATCACAGAATTGAATGTAAATGGTGCCAAAATTAGGTTTTGACATATTGAACCTGGAAACCCTGTCAGGTCTGCATCCCCAGCAGCAACAACTGTACATTGTCATAAACACCTGTCGTTGCAGTTGTTATCAATGTAGGAACATTTTGCCAGGTGACTTTGTCAAACATTATGCAGTTCTTCAATCTTTTCAGGGTTCCTTTTTTGTAGAAGAAAGCACTAAATTAGGATTTTATTTTTTAAAAAGAAAGACAAATGATTCCAACACCATGCTGTGGGGTTATACATTTTTTCAAATTCATCACTGCACTGATATACCTTGTGGTGATGTGAAGTTGAAAAAACTGGAAGCCAACTAACGGTCCCCTCAAACAATGTTAAAGGGGGCTGCATGCATCACGTTACTCACTTGCTTATTCTATACCTAATACTTATGCATTCCAACAAATGATGTCAACTCATAAAAAAGGTCATTTCCAATAGTTCTTATTACAGCAATATAAAATGAGTCTACTTGAATTACTTAACTTGCTGTCAGTGTATTATGGTGAAAGCGTTATGTCATCATAGTGATACATTCTAGTTTAAGCTAGAATACTGACAATCTGGGAATTTAGTTTCATAAGATTTACAATTCTGTCTTCAACATTATCATCATAATTGCAACAGGCTTGTAAGTTAAAAAAGTTTTAAAAAATTAGTTCTAAAGCAATCAAAAGGTGATGTTTGGTTTTGATGGACAAATGCCTTCCTTACCTCATTGAATTACTTTTTTTCAATATGTTATTATGCGTCGGGAAAATAACACAGCACTGGAAAGGCTGTGTTATGTAGCTGAGAACCCACTCTGCTAGTAGGCAATGCTTTAATGATCATTTGTAGAAATAGAAAGAGGAAATAGGCGATATTTACCAAATAGAGTGAATGAAGCAAGTAAAGATGCGTAGTTCATTAATTGACAAATGATGGGAAAAAAAGGCCAGAGAGCACCCGCGGGACTAGAACCATTGAAAGGTTGAACAAGTTAAATGATGTAAACTTGCGAAGGAACTGCTGGGCTATAGCTGACCCAACAGCAATGTCATTCTTCAAGCTATAACACAGTGAACATCAACTAGGGAATTAATGTTAATTTTTTTGAACTCTCAGGATAAACATATTGCACAAATTACTTTCATGTTATTGAAGCCATTAGCGATAAGGAATATATATTCTTCACTTTGAGCTACTCCTGAATATTGGAAGGGGGTTCAGCCTCAAATGAAGGTACAGACATCAGAAACATTTATGGTATGAAAATCTTAACCCATGGAATTGTCTCTGTATTCAGATGAAGAACTCTGAACTTCTGTAAGGGGATGTGTTGTAGATCAGGCAGTCCATTGTTTGTGGCAGTCTGACATTTGTAGCCGTGATTTATTAACAGGATTAACAACAGAATTAAAAATCCTTCTGAGAGAGTATTTTAACATTAAAATCAAATCACAGAATTGAATGTAAATGGTGCCAAAATTAGGTTTTGACATATTGAACCTGGAAACCCTGTCAGGTCTGCATCCCCAGCAGCAACAACTGTACATTGTCATAAACACCTGTCGTTGCAGTTGTTATCAATGTAGGAACATTTTGCCAGGTGACTTTGTCAAACATTATGCAGTTCTTCAACCTTTTCAGGGTTCCTTTTTTGTAGAAGAAAGCACTAAATTAGGATTTTATTTTTTAAAAAGAAACACAAATGATTCCAACACCATGCTGTGGGGTTATACATTTTTTCAAATTCATCACTGCACTGATATACCTTGTGGTGATGTGAAGTTGAAAAAACTGGAAGCAAACTAACGGTCCCCTCAACCAATGTTAAAGGGGGCTGCATGCATCACGTTACTCACTTGCTTATTCTATACCTAATACTTATGCATTCCAACACATGATGTCAACTCATAAAAAAGGTCATTTCCAATAGTTCTTATTACAGCAATATAAAATGAGTCTACTTGAATTACTTAACTTGCTGTTAGTGTATTATGGTGAAAGCGTCATGTCATCATAGTGATACATTCTAGTTTAAAGTAGAATACTGAAAATCTGGGTATTTAGTTTCATAAGATTTAAAATTCTGTCTTCAACATTATCATCATTACTGCAACAGGCTTGTAAGTTAAAAAAGTTTAAAAAAATTAGTTCTAAAGCAATTAAAAGGTGATGTTTATTTTTGATGGACAAATGACTTCCTTACCTCATTGAATTACTTTTTTTCAAAATGTTATTATGCGTCGGGACAATCACACAGCACTGGAAAGGCTGTGTTATGTAGCTGAGAACCCACTCTGCTAGTAGGCAATTCTTTAATGATCATTTGTAGAAATAGAAAGAGGAAATAGGCGATATTTACCAAATAGAGTGAATGAAGCAAGTAAAGATGCGTAGTTCATTAATTGACAAATGATGGGAAAAAAAGGCCACAGAGCACCCGCGGGACTAGAACCATTGAAAGGTTGAACAAGTTAAATGATGTAAACTTGAGAAGGAACTGCTGGGCTATAGCTGACCCAACAGCAACATCTTTCTTCAAGCTATAACACCGTGAACATCAACTAGGGAATTAATGTTAATTTTTTTGAACTCTCGGGATAAACATATTGCACAAATTACTTTCATGTTATTGAAGCCATTAGCGATAAGGAATATATATTCTTCACTTTGAGCTACTCCTGAATATTGGAAGGGGGTTCAGCCTCAAATGAAGGTACAGACATCAGAAACATTTATGGTATGAAAATCTTAACCCATGGAATTGTCTCTGTATTCAGATGAAGAACTCTGAACTTCTGTAAGGGGATGTGTTGTAGATCAGGCAGTCCATTGTTTGTGGCAGTCTGAGATTTGTAGCCTTGATTTATTCACAGGATTAACAACAGAATTAAAAATCCTTCTGAGAGAGTAGTTTAACATTAAATTCAAATCACAGAATTCAATGTAAATGCAGCCAAAATTTGGTTTTGACATATTGAACCTGGAAACCCTGTCAGGTCAGCATCCCCAGCAGCAACAACTGTACATTGTCATAAACACCTGTCGTTGCAGTTGTTATCAATGTAGGAACATTTTGCCAGGTGACTTTGTCAAACATTATGCAGTTCTCTTCAACCTTTTCAGGGTTCCTTTTTTGTAGAAGAAACCACTAAATTAGGATTTTATTTTTTAAAAAGAAAGACAAATGATCCCAACACCATGCTGTGGGGTTATACATTTTTTCAAATTCATCACTGCACTGATATACCTTGTGGTGATGTGAAGTTGAAAAAACTGGAAGCCAACTAACGGTCCCCTCAAACAATGTTAAAGGGGGCTGCATGCATCACGTTACTCACTTGCTTATTCTATACCTAATACTTATGCATTCCAACAAATGATGTCAACTCATAAAAAAGGTCATTTCCAATAGTTCTTATTACAGCAATATAAAATGAGTCTACTTGAATTACTTAACTTGCTGTCAGTGTATTATGGTGAAAGCGTTATGTCATCATAGTGATACATTCTAGTTTAAGCTAGAATACTGACAATCTGGGAATTTAGTTTCATAATATTTACAATTCTGTCTTCAACATTATCATCATAATTGCAACAGGCTTGTAAGTTAAAAAAGTTTAAAAAAATTAGTTCTAAAGCAATCAAAAGGTGATGTTTGGTTTTGATGGACAAATGCCTTCCTTACCTCATTGAATTACTTTTTTTCAATATGTTATTATGCGTCGGGAAAATAACACAGCACTGGAAAGGCTGTGTTATGTAGCTGAGAACCCACTCTGCTAGTAGGCAATGCTTTAATGATCATTTGTAGAAATAGAAAGAGGAAATAGGCGATATTTACCAAATAGAGTGAATGAAGCAAGTAAAGATGCGTAGTTCATTAATTGACAAATGATGGGAAAAAACGGCCAGAGAGCACCCGCGGGACTAGAACCATTGAAAGGTTGAACAAGTTAAATGACGTAAACGTGCGAAGGAACTGCTGGGCTATAGCTGACCCAACAGCAATGTCATTCTTCAAGCTATAACACAGTGAACATCAACTAGGGAATTAATGTTAATTTTTTTGAACTCTCAGGATAAACATATTGCACAAATTACTTTCATTTTATTGAAGCCATTAGCGATAAGGAATATATATTCTTCACTTTGAGCTACTCCGGAATATTGGAAGGGGGTTCAGCCTCAAATGAAGGTACAGACATCAGAAACATATATGGTATGAAAATCTTAACCCATGGAATTGTCTCTGTATTCAGATGAAGAACTCTGAACTTCTGTAAGGGGATGTGTTGTAGATCAGGCAGTCCATTGTTTGTGGCAGTCTGACATTTGTAGCCGTGATTTATTAACAGGATTAACAACAGAATTAAAAATCCTTCTGAGAGAGTATTTTAACATTAAAATCAAATCACAGAATTGAATGTAAATGGTGCCAAAATTAGGTTTTGACATATTGAACCTGGAAACCCTGTCAGGTCTGCATCCCCAGCAGCAACAACTGTACATTGTCATAAACACCTGTCGTTGCAGTTGTTATCAATGTAGGAACATTTTGCCAGGTGACTTTGTCAAACATTATGCAGTTCTTCAACCTTTTCAGGGTTCCTTTTTTGTAGAAGAAAGCACTAAATTAGGATTTTATTTTTTAAAAAGAAACACAAATGATTCCAACACCATGCTGTGGGGTTATACATTTTTTCAAATTCATCACTGCACTGATATACCTTGTGGTGATGTGAAGTTGAAAAAACTGGAAGCAAACTAACGGTCCCCTCAACCAATGTTAAAGGGGGCTGCATGCATCACGTTACTCACTTGCTTATTCTATACCTAATACTTATGCATTCCAACACATGATGTCAACTCATAAAAAAGGTAATTTCCAATAGTTCCTATTACATCAATATAAAATGAGTCTACTTGAATTACTTAACTTGCTGTTAGTGTATTATGGTGAAAGCGTTATGTCATCATAGTGATACATTCTAGTTTAAAGTAGAATACTGAAAATCTGGGAATTTAGTTTCATAAGATTTAAAATTCTGTCTTCAACATTATCATCATTATTGCAACAGGCTTGTAAGTTAAAAAAGTTTAAAAAAATTAGTTCTAAAGCAATCAAAAGGTGATGTTTATTTTTGATGGACAAATGACTTCCTTACCTCATTGAATTACTTTTTTTCAATATGTTATTATGCAACGGGAAAATAACACAGCACTGGAAAGGCTGTGTTATGTAGCTGAGAACCCACTCTGCTAGTAGGCAATGCTTTAATGATCATTTGTAGAAATAGAAAGAGGAAATAGGCGATATTTACCAAATAGAGTGAATGAAGCAAGTAAAGATGCGTAGTTCATTAATTGACAAATGATGGGAAAAAACGGCCAGAGAGCACCCGCGGGACTAGAACCATTGAAAGGTTGAACAAGTTAAATGACGTAAACGTGCGAAGGAACTGCTGGGCTATAGCTGACCCAACAGCAATGTCATTCTTCAAGCTATAACACAGTGAACATCAACTAGGGAATTAATGTTAATTTTTTTGAACTCTCAGGATAAACATATTGCACAAATTACTTTCATTTTATTGAAGCCATTAGCGATAAGGAATATATATTCTTCACTTTGAGCTACTCCGGAATATTGGAAGGGGGTTCAGCCTCAAATGAAGGTACAGACATCAGAAACATATATGGTATGAAAATCTTAACCCATGGAATTGTCTCTGTATTCAGATGAAGAACTCTGAACTTCTGTAAGGGGATGTGTTGTAGATCAGGCAGTCCATTGTTTGTGGCAGTCTGACATTTGTAGCCGTGATTTATTAACAGGATTAACAACAGAATTAAAAATCCTTCTGAGAGAGTAGTTTAACATTAAATTCAAATCACAGAATTCAATGTAAATGCAGCCAAAATTTAGTTTTGACATATTGAACCTGGAAACCCTGTCAGGTCAGCATCCCCAGCAGCAACAGTTGTACATTGTCATAAACACCTGTCATTGCAGTTGTTATCAATGTAGGAACATTTTGCTAGGTGACTTTGTCAAACATTATGCAGTTCTTCAACCTTTTCAGGGTTCCTTTTTTGTAGAAGAAACCACTAAATTAGGATTTTATTTTTTAAAAAGAAAGACAAATGATCCCAACACCATGCTGTGGGGGTATACATTTTTTCAAATTCATCACTGCACTGATATACCTTGTGGTGATGTGAAGTTGAAAAAACTGCAAGCCAACTAACGGTCCCCTCAAACAATGTTAAAGGGGGCTGCATGCATCACGTTACTCACTTGCTTATTCTATACCTAATACTTATGCATTCCAACAAATGATGTCAACTCATAAAAAAGGTCATTTCCAATAGTTCTTATTACAGCAATATAAAATTAGTCTACTTGAATTTGAAGTTAAAAAAGTTTTAAAAAATTTGTTCTAAAGCAATCAAAAGGTGATGTTTGGTTTTGATGGACAAATGCCTTCCTTACCTCATTGAATTACTTTTTTTCAATATGTTATTATGCGTCGGGAAAATCACACAGCACTAGAAAGGCTGTGTTATGTAGCTGAGAACCCACTCTGCTAGTAGGCAATGCTTTAATGATCATTTGTAGAAATAGAAAGAGGAAATAGGCGATATTTACCAAATAGAGTGAATGAAGCAAGTAAAGATGCGTAGTTCATTAATTGACAAATGATGGAAAAAAAAGGCCAGAGAGCACCCGCGGGACTAGAACTATTGCAAGGTTGAACAAGTTAAATGATGTAAACTTGAGAAGGAACTGCTGGGCTATAGCTGACCCAACAGCAACATCTTTCTTCAAGCTATAACACAGTGAACATCAACTAGGGAATTAATGTTAATTTTTTTGAACTCTCAGGATAAACATATTGCACAAATTACTTTCATGTTATTGAAGCCATTAGCGATAAGGAATATATATTCTTCACTTTGAGCTACTTCTGAATATTGGAAGGGTGTTCAGCCTCAAATGAAGGTACAGACACCAGAAACATTTATGGTATGAAAATCTTAACCCATGGAATTGTCTCTGTATTCAGATGAACAACTCTGAACTTCTGTAATGGGATGTGTTGTAGATCAGGCAGTCCATTGTTTGTGGCAGTCTGAGATTTGTAGCCGTGATTTATTAACAGGATTAACAACAGAATTAAAAATCCTTCTGAGTGAGTAGTTTAACATTAAATTCAAATCACAGAATTCAATGTAAATGCAGCCAAAATTAGGTTTTGACATATTAAACCTGGAAACCCTGTCAGGTCTGCATCCCCAGCAGCAACAACTGTACATTGTCATAAACACCTGTCGTTGCAGTTGTTATCAATGTAGGAACATTTTGCTAGGTGACTTTGTCAAACATTATGCAGTTCGTCAACATTTTCAGGGTTCCTTTTTTGTAGAAGAAACCACTAAATTAGGATTTTATTTTTTAAAAAGAAACACAAATGATTCCAACACCATGCTGTGGGGTTATACATTTTTTCAAATTCATCACTGCACTGATATTCCTTGTGGTGATGTGAAGTTGAAAAAACTGGAAGCCAACTAACGGTCCCCTCAAACAATGTTAAAGGGGGCTGCATGCATCACGTTACTCACTTGCTTATTCTATACCTAATACTTATGCATTCCAACAAATGATGTCAACTCATAAAAAAGGTAATTTCCAATAGTTCTTATTACAGCAATATATAATGAGTCTACTTGAAAAACTGAACTTGCTGTTAGTGTATTATGGTGAAAGCGTTATGTCATCATAGTGATACATTCTAGTTTAAGCTAGAATACTGACAATCTGGGAATTTAGTTTCATAAGATTTAAAATTCTGTCTTCAACATTATCATCATTCTTGCAACAGGCTTGTAAGTTAAACACGTTTTTAAAAATTAGTTCTAAAGCAATCAAAAGGTGATGTTTGATTTTGATGGACAAATGCCTTCCTTACCTCATTGAATTACTTTTTTTCAATATGTTATTATGCGTCGGGACAATCACACAGCACTGGAAAGGCTGTGTTATGTAGCTGAGAACCCACTCTGCTAGTAGGCAATGCTTTAATGATCATCTGTAGAAATAGAAAGAGGAAATAGGCAATATTTACCAAATAGAGTGAATGAAGCAAGTAAAGATGCGTAGTTCGTTAATTGACAAATGATGGGAAAAAAGGCCAGAGAGCACCCGCGGGACTAGAACCATTGAAAGGTTGAACAAGTTAAATCATGTAAACTTGAGAAGGAACCGCTGGGCTATAGCTGAACCAACAGCAACATCTTTCTTTAAGCTATAACACAGTGAACATCAACTAGGGAATTAATGTTACATTTTTGAACTCTCAGGATAAACATATTGCACAATTTACTTTCATGTTATTGAATCCATTAGCGATAAGGAATATATATTCTTCACTTTGAGCTACTCCTAAATATTGAAAGGGTGTTCAGCCTCAAATGAAGGTACAGACACCAGAAACATTTATGGTATGAAAATCTGAACCCATGGAATTGTCTCTGTATTCAGATGAAGAACTCTGAACTTCTGTAAGGGGATGTGTTGTAGATCAGGCAGTCCATTGTTTGTGGCAGTCTGAGATTTGTAGCCGTGATATATTAACAGGATTAACAACAGAATTAAAAATCCTACTGATAGAGTAGTTTAACATTAAATTCAAATCACAGAATTCAATGTAAATGCAGCCAAAATTAGGTTTTGACATATTGAACCTGGAAACCCTGTCAGGTCAGCATCCCCAGCAGCAACAACTGTACATTGTCATAAACACCTGTTGTTGCAGTTATTATCAATGTAGGAACATTTTGCCAGGTGACTTTGTCAAACATTATGCAGTTCTTCAACCTTTTCAGGGTTCCTTTTTTGTAGAAGAAACCACTAAATTAGGATTTAATTTTTTAAAAAGAAAGACAAATGATTCCAACACCATGCTGTGGGGTTATACATTTTTTCAAATTCATCACTGCACTGATATACCTTGTGGTGATGTGAAGTTGAAAAAACTGGAAGCCAACTAACGGTCCCCTCAAACAATGTTAAAGGGGGCTGCATGCATCACGTTACTCACTTGCTTATTCTATACCTAATACTTATGCATTCCAACAAATGATGTCAACTCATAAAAAAGGTAATTTCCAATAGTTCTTATTACAGCAATATATAATGAGTCTACTTGAATTACTTAACTTGCTGTTAGTGTATTATGGGGAAAGCGTTATGTCATCATAGTGATACATTCTAGTTTAAGCTAGAATACTGACAATCTGGGAATTTACTTTCATAAGATTTAAAATTCTGTCTTCAACATTATCATCATTATTGCAACAGGCTTGTAAGTTAAAAAAGTTTTAAAAAATTAGTTCTAAAGCAATCAAAAGGTGATGTTTGGTTTTGATGGACAAATGCCTTCCTTACCTCATTGAATTACTTTTTTTCAATATGTTATTATGCGTCGGGAAAATCACACAGCACTGGAAAGGCTGTGTTATTTAGCTGAGAACCCACTCTGCTAGTAGGCAATGCTTTAATGATCATTTGTAGAAATAGAAAGAGGAAATAGGCGATATTTACCAAATAGAGTGAATGAAGCAAGTAAAGATGCGTAGTTCATTAATTGACAAATGATGGGAAAAAAAGGCCAGAGAGCACCCGCGGGACTAAAACCATTGAAAGGTTGAACAAGTTAAATGATGTAAACTTGAGAAGGAACTGCTGGGCTATAGCTGACCCAACAGCAACATCTTTCTTCAAGCTATAACACAGTGAACATCAACTAGGGAATTAATGTTAATTTTTTTGAACTCTCAGGATAAACATATTGCACAAATTACGTTCATGTTATTGAAGCCATTAGCAATAAGGAATATATATTCTTCACTTTGAGCTACTCCTGCATATTGGAAGGGGGTTCAGCCTCAAATGAAGGTACAGACATCAGAAACATTTATGGTATGAAAATCTTAACCCATGGAATTGTCTCTGTATTCAGATGAAGAACTCTGAACTTCTGTAAGGGGATGTGTTGTAGATCAGGCAGTCCATTGTTTGTGGCAGTCTGAGATTTGTAGCCGTGATTTATTAACAGGATTAACAACAGAATTAAAAATCCTTCTGAGAGAGTATTTTAACATTAAAATCAAATCACAGAATTGAATGTATATGGTGCCAAAATTAGGTTTGACATATTGAACCTGGAAACCCTGTCAGGTCTGCATCCCCAGCAGCAACAGTTGTACATTGTCATAAACACCTGTCATTGCAGTTGTTATCAATGTAGGAACATTTTGCCAGGTGACTTTGTCAAACATTATGCAGTTCTTCAACCTTTTCAGGGTTCCTTTTTTGTAGAAGAAACCAGTAAATTAGGATTTTATTTTTTAAAAAGAAAGACAAATGATCCCAACACCATGCTGTGGGGTTATACATTTTTTCAAATTCATCACTGCACTGATATACCTTGTGGTGATGTGAAGTTGAAAATACTGCAAGCCAACTAACGGTCCCCTCAAACAATGTTAAAGGGGGCTGCATGCATCACGTTACTCACTTGCTTATTCTATACCTAATACTTATGCATTCCAACAAATGATGTCAACTCATAAAAAAGGTCATTTCCAATAGTTCTTATTACAGCAATATAAAATGAGTCTACTTGAATTACTTAACTTGCTGTCAGTGTATTATGGTGAAAGCGTTATGTCATCATAGTGATACATTCTAGTTTAAGCTAGAATACTGACAATCTGGGAATTTAGTTTCATAAGATTTACAATTCTGTCTTCAACATTATCATCATTATTGCAACAGGCTTGTAAGTTAAAAAAGTTTAAAAAAATTAGTTCTAAAGCAATCAAAAGGTGATGTTTGGTTTTGATGGACAAATGCCTTCCTTACCTCATTGAATTACTTTTTTTCAATATGTTATTATGCGTCGGGACAATCACACAGCACTGGAAAGGCTGTGTTATGTAGCTGAGAACCCACTTTGCTAGTAGGCAATGCTTTAATGATCATTTGTAGAAATAGAAAGAGGAAATAGGCGATATTTACCAAATAGAGTGAATGAAGCAAGTAAAGATGCGTAGTTCATTAATTGACAAATGATGGGAAAAAAAGGCCAGAGAGCACCCGCGGGACTAGACCATTGAAAGGTTGAACAAGTTAAATGATGTAAACTTGAGAAGGAACCGCTGGGCTATAGCTGACCCAACAACAACATCTTTCTTCAAGCTATAACACAGTGAACATCAACGAGGGAATTAATATTAATTTTTTTGAACTCTCAGGATAAACATATTGCACAAATTACTTTCATGTTATTGAAGCCATTAGCGATAAGGAATATATATTCTTCACTTTGAGCTACTCCTGAATATTGGAAGGGGGTTCAGCCTCAAATGAAGGTACAGAAATCAGAAACATTTATGGTATGAAAATCTTAACTCATGGAATTGTCTCTGTATTCAGATGAAGAACTCTGAACTTCTGTAAGGGGATGTGTTGTAGATCAGGCAGTCCATTGTTTGTGGCAGTCTGAGATTTGTAGCCGTGATTTATTAACAGGATTAACAACAGAATTAAAAATCCTTCTGAGAGAGTAGTTTAACATTAAATTCAAATCACAGAATTCAATGTAAATGCAGCCAAAATTTGGTTTTGACATATTGAACCTGGAAACCCTGTCAGGTCAGCATCCCCAGCAGCAACAGTTGTACATTGTCATAAACACCTGTCATTGCAGTTGTTATCAATGTAGGAACATTTTGCCAGGTGACTTTTTCAAACATTATGCAGTTCTTCAACCTTTTCAGGGTTCCTTTTTTGTAGAAGAAACCACTAAATTAGGATTTTATTTTTTAAAAAGAAAGACAAATGATCCCAACACCATGCTGTGGGGTTATACATTTTTTCAAATTCATCACTGCACTGATATACCTTGTGGTGATGTGAAGTTGAAAATACTGCAAGCCAACTAACGGTCCCCTCAAACAATGTTAAAGGGGGCTGCATGCATCACGTTACTCACTTGCTTATTCTATACCTAATACTTATGCATTCCAACAAATGATGTCAACTCATAAAAAAGGTCATTTCCAATAGTTCTTATTACAGCAATATAAAATGAGTCTACTTGAATTACTTAACTTGCTGTCAGTGTATTATGGTGAAAGTGTTATGTTATGTCATCATAGTGATACATTCTAGTTTAAGCTAGAATACTGACAATCTGGGAATTTAGTTTCATAAGATTTACAATTCTGTCTTCAACATTATCATCATTATTGCAACAGGCTTGTAAGTTAAAAAAGTTTTAAAAAATTAGTTCTAAAGCGATCGAAAGGTGATGTTTGGTTTTGATGGACAAATGCCTTCCTTACCTCATTGAATTACTTTTTTTCAATATGTGATTATGCGTCGGGAAAATCACACAGCACTAGAAAGGCTGTGTTATGTAGATGAGAACCCACTCTGCTAGTAGGCAATGCTTTAATGATCATTTGTAGAAATAGAAAGAGGAAATAGGCGATATTTACCAAATAGAGTGAATGAAGCAAGTAAAGATGCGTAGTTCATTAATTGACAAATGATGGAAAAAAAGGCCAGAGAGCACCCGCGGGACTAGAACCATTGTAAGGTTGAACAACTTAAATCATATAAACTTGAGAAGGAACCGCTGGGCTATAGCTGACCCAACAGCAACATCTTTCTTCAAGCTATAACACAGTGAACATCAAAGAGGGAATTAATGTTAATTTTTTTGAACTCTCAGGATAAACATATTGCACAAATTACTTTCATGTTATTGAAGCCATTAGCGATAAGGAATATATATTCTTCACTTTGAGCTACTCCTGAATATTGGAAGGGGGTTCAGCCTCAAATGAAGGTACAGAAATCAGAAACATTTATGGTATGAAAATCTTAACCCATGGAATTGTCTCTGTATTCAGATGAAGAACTCTGAACTTCTGTAAGGGGATGTGTTGTAGATCAGGCAGTCCATTGTTTATGGCAGTCTGAGATTTGTAGCCGTGATATATGAACAGGATTAACAACAGAATTAAAAATCCTTCTGATAGAGTAGTTTAACATTAAATTCAAATCACAGAATTCAATGTAAATGCAGCCAAAATTAGGTTTTGACATATTGAACCTGGAAACCCTGTCAGGTCAGCATCCCCAGCAGCAACAACTGTACATTGCCATAAACACCTGTCGTTGCAGTTATTATCAATGTAGGAACATTTTGCCAGGTGACTTTGTCAAACATTATGCAGTTCTTCAACCTTTTCAGGGTTCCTTTTTTGTAGAAGAAACCACTAAATTAGGATTTTATTTTTTTAAAAGAAAGACAAATGATTCCAACACCATGCTGTGGGGTTATACATTTTTTCAAATTCATCACTGCACTGATATACCTTGTGGTGATGTGAAGTTGAAAAAACTGGAAGCCAACTAACGGTCCCCTCAAACAATGTTAAAGGGGGCTGCATGCATCACGTTACTCACTTGCTTATTCTATACCTAATACTTATGCATTCCAACAAATGATGTCAACTCATAAAAAAGGTCATTTCCAATAGTTCTTATTACAGCAATATAAAATGAGTCTACTTGAATTACTTAACTTGCTGTCAGTGTATTATGGTGAAAGCGTTATGTCATCATAGTGATACATTCTAGTTTAAGCTAGAATACTGACAATCTGGGAATTTAGTTTCATAAGATTTACAATTCTGTCTTCAACATTATCATCATTATTGCAACAGGCTTGTAAGTTAAAAAAGTTTTAAAAAATGAGTTCTAAAGCAATCAAAAGGTGATGTTTGGTTTTGATGGACAAATGCCTTCCTTACCTCATTGAATTACTTTTTTTCAATATGTTATTATGCGTCGGGACAATCACACAGCACTGGAAAGGCTGTGTTATGTAGCTGAGAACCCACTCTGCTAGTAGGCAATGCTTTAATGATCATTTGTAGAAATAGAAAGAGGAAATAGGCAATATTTACCAAATAGAGTGAATGAAGCAAGTAAAGATGAGTAGTTCATTAATTGACAAATGATGGGAAAAAAGGAGAGAGTGCACCCGCAGGAGTAGAACCATTGAAAGGTTGAACAAGTTAAATCATGTAAACTTGAGAAGGAACCGCTGGGCTAAAGCTGACCCAACAGCAACATCTTTCTTCAAGCTATAACACAGTGAACATCAACTAGGGAATTAATGTTAATTTTTTGAACTCTCAGGATAAACATATTGCACAAATTACTTTCATGTTATTGAAGCCATTAGCGATAAGGAATATATATTCTTCACTTTGAGCTACTCCTAAATATTGGAAGGGTGTTCAGCCTCAAATGAAGGTACAGCCACCAGAAACATTTATGGTATGAAAATCTTAACCCATGGAATTGTCTCTGTATTCAGATGAAGAACTCTGAACTTCTGTAAGGGGATGTGTTGTAGATCAGGCAGTCCATTGTTTGTGGCAGTCTGAGATTTGTAGCCGTGATTTATTAACAGGATTAACAACAGAATTAAAAATCCTTCTGAGTGAGTAGTTTAACATTAAATTCAAATCACAGAATTCAATGTAAATGCAGCCTAAATTAGGTTTTGACATATTAAACCTGGAAACCCTGTCAGGTCTGCATCCCCAGCAGCAACAACTGTACATTGTCATAAACACCTGTCGTTGCAGTTGTTATCAATGTTAGAAAATGTTGCTAGGTGACTTTGTCAAACATTATGCAGTTCGTCAACATTTTTAGGGTTCCTTTTTTGTAGAAGAAACCACTAAATTAGGATTTTATGTTTTAAAAAGAAAGACAAATGATCCCAACACCATGCTGTGGGGTTATACATTTTTTCAAATTCATCACTGCACTGATATACCTTGTGGTGATGTGAAGTTGAAAAAACTGGAAGCCTACTAACGGTCCCCTCAAACAATGTTAAAGGGGGCTGCATGCATCACGTTACTCACTTGCTTATTCTATACCTAATACTTATGCATTCCAACAAATGATGTCAACTCATAAAAAAGGTCATTTCCAATAGTTCTTATTACAGCAATATAAAATGAGTCTACTTGAATTACTTAACTTGCTGTTAGTGTATTATGGTGAAAGCGTTACGTCATCATAGTGATACATTCTAGTTTAAGCTAGAATACTGACAATCTGGGAATTTAGTTTCATAAGATTTAAAATTCTGTCTTCAACATTATCATCATTATTGCAACAGGCTTGTAAGTTAAAAAAGTTTAAAAAAATTTGTTCTAAAGCAATCAAAAGGTGATGTTTGGTTTTGATGGACAAATGCCTTCCTTTCCTCATTGAATTACTTTTTTTCAATATGTTATTATGCGTCGGGACAATCACACAGCACTGGAAAGGCTGTGTTATGTAGCTGAGAACCCACTCTGCTAGTAGGCAATGCTTTACTGATCATTTGTAGAAATAGAAAGAGGAAATAGGCGATATTTACCAAATAGAGTGAATGAAGCAAGTAAAGATGCGTAGTTCATTAATTGACAAATGATGGGAAAAAAAGGCCAGAGAGCACCCGCGGGACTAGAACCATTGAAAGGTTGAACAACTTAAATCATATAAACTTGAGAAGGAACCGCTGGGCTATAGCTGACCCAACAGCAGCATCTTTCTTCAAGCTATAACACAGTGAACATCAAAGAGGGAATTAATGTTAATTTTTTTGAACTCTCAGGATAAACATATTGCACAAATTACTTTCATGTTATTGAAGCCATTAGCGATAAGGAATATATATTCTTCACTTTGAGCTACTCCTGAATATTGGAAGGGGGTTCAGCCTCAAATGAAGGTACAGAAATCAGAAACATTTATGGTATGAAAATCTTAACCCATGGAATTGTCTCTGTATTCAGATGAAGAACTCTGAACTTCTGTAAGGGGATGTGTTGTAGATCAGGCAGTCCATTGTTTATGGCAGTCTGAGATTTGTAGCCGTGATATATGAACAGGATTAACAACAGAATTAAAAATCCTTCTGATAGAGTAGTTTAACATTAAATTCAAATCACAGAATTCAATGTAAATGCAGCCAAAATTAGGTTTTGACATATTGAACCTGGAAACCCTGTCAGGTCAGCATCCCCAGCAGCAACAACTGTACATTGCCATAAACACCTGTCGTTGCAGTTATTATCAATGTAGGAACATTTTGCCAGGTGACTTTGTCAAACATTATGCAGTTCTTCAACGTTTTCAGGGTTCGTTTTTTGTAGAAGAAACCACTAAATTAGGATTTTATTTTTTAAAAAGAAAGACAAATGATTCCAACACCATGCTGTGGAGTTATACATTTTTTCAAATTCATCACTGCACTGATATACCTTGTGGTGATGTGAAGTTTAAAAAAACTGGAAGCCAACTAACGGTCCCCTCAAACAATGTTAAAGGGGGCTGCATGCATCACGTTATTCACTTGCTTATTCTATACCTAATACTTATGCATTCCAACAAATGATGTCAACTCATAAAAAAGGTCATTTCCAATAGTTCTTATTACAGCAATATAAAATGAGTCTACTTGAATTACTTAACTTGCTGTCAGTGTATTATGGTGAAAGCGTTATGTCATCATAGTGATACATTCTAGTTTAAGCTAGAATACTGACAATCTGGGAATTTAGTTTCATAAGATTTACAATTCTGTCTTCAACATTATCATCATTATTGCAACAGGCTTGTAAGTTAAAAAAGTTTTAAAAAATGAGTTCTAAAGCAATCAAAAGGTGATGTTTGGTTTTGATGGACAAATGCCTTCCTTACCTCATTGAATTACTTTTTTTCAATATGTTATTATGCGTCGGGACAATCACACAGCACTGGAAAGGCTGTGTTATGTAGCTGAGAACCCACTCTGCTAGTAGGCAATGCATTAATGATCATTTGTAGAAATAGAAAGAGGAAATAGGCAATATTTACCAAATAGAGTGAATGAAGCAAGTAAAGATGCGTAGTTCATTAATTGACAAATGATGGGAAGTAAAGGCCAGAGAGCACCCGCGGGACTAGAACCATTGAAAGGTTGAACAAGTTAAGTGATGTAAACTTGAGATGGAACCGCTGGGCTATAGCTGACCCAACAGCAACATCTTTTTTCAAGCTATAACACAGTGAACATCAACTAGGGAATTAATGTAAATTTTTTAAACTCTCAGGATAAACATATTGCACAAATTACTTTCATGTTATTGAAGCCATTAGCGATAAGGAATATATATTCTTCACTTTGAGCTACTCCTAAATATTGGAAGGGTGTTCAGCCTCAAATGAAGGTACAGACACCAGAAACATTTAGGTATGAAAATCTTAACCCATGGAATTGTCTCTGTATTCAGATGAAGAACTCTGAACTTCTGTAAGGGGATGTGTTGTAGATCAGGCAGTCCATTGTTTGTGGCAGTCTGAGATTTGTAGCCGTGATTTATTAACAGGATTAACAACAGAATTAAAAATCCTTCTCAGTGAGTAGTTTAACATTAAATTCAAATCACAGAATACAATGTAAATGCAGCCAAAATTAGGTTTTGACATATTAAACCTGGAAACGCTGTCAGTTCTGCATCCCCAGCAGCAACAATTGTACATTGTCATAAACACCTGTCGTTGCAGTTGTTATCAATGTAGGAACATGTTTGCCAGGTGACTTTGTCAAACATTATGCAGTTCTTCAACATTTTCACGGTTCCTTTTTTGTAGAAGAAACCACTAAATTAGGATTTTATTTTTTAAAAAGAAACACAAATGATTCCAACACCATGCTGTGGGGTTATACATTTTTCAAATTCATCACTGCACTGATATACATTGTGGTGATGTGAAGTTGAAAAAACGGGAAGCCAACTAACGGTCCCCTCAAACAATGTTAAAGGGGGCTGCATGCATCACGTTACTCACTTGCTTATTCTATACCTAATACTTATGCATTCCAACAAATGATGTCAACTCATAAAAAAGGTAATTTCCAATAGTTCTTATTACAGCAAAATAAAATGAGTCTACTTGAATTACTTAACTTGCTGTTAGTGTATTATGGTGAAAGCGTTATGTCATCATAGTGATACATTCTAGTTTAAGCTAGAATACTTACAATCTGGGAATTTAGTTTCATAAGATTTAAAATTCTCTCTTCAACATTATCATCATTATTGCAACAGGCTTGTAAGTTAAAAAAGTTAAAAAAATTAGTTCTAAAGCAATCAAAAGGTGATGTTTGGTTTTGAATTACAAATGCCTTCCTTACCTCATTGAATTATTTTTTTTCAATATGTTATTATGGGTCGGGACAATCACACAGCACTGGAAAGGCTGTGTTATGTATCTGAGAACCCACTCTGCTAGTAGGCAATGCTTTAATGATCATTTGCAGAAATAGAAAGAGGAAATAGGCAATATTTACCAAATAGAGTGAATGAAGCAAGTAAAGATGCGTAGTTCATTAATTGACAAATGATGGGAAAAAAGGCCAGAGAGCACCCGTGGGACTCGAACCATTGAAAGGTTGAACAAGTTAAATCATGTAAACTTGACAAGGAACCGCTGGGCTATAGCTGACCCAAAAGCAACATCTTTCTTCAAGTTATAACACAGTGAACATCAACTAGGGAATTAATGTTAATTTTTTGAACTCTCAGGATAAACATATTTCACAAATTACTTTCATGTTATTGAAGTCATTAGCGATAAGGAATATATATTCTTCACTTTGAGCTACTCCTAAATATTGGAAGGGTGTTCAGCCTCAAATGAAGGTACAGCCACCAGAAACATTTATGGTATGAAAATCTTAACCCATGGAATTGTCTCTGTATTCAGATGAAGAACTCTGAACTTCTGTAAGGGGATGTGTTGTAGATCAGGCAGTCCATTGTTTGTCGCAGTCTGAGATTTGTAGCTGTGATTTATTAACAGGATTAACAACAGAATTAAAAATCCTTCTGAGTGAGTAGTTTAACATTAAATTCAAATCACAGAATTCAATGTAAATGCAGCCAAAATTAGGTTTTGACATATTAAACCTGGAAACCCTGTCAGGTCTGCATCCCCAGCAGCAACAACTGTACATTGTCATAAACACCTGTCGTTGCAGTTGTTATCAATGTAAGAACATTTTGCTAGGTGACTTTGTCAAACATTATGCAGTTTGTCAACATTTTCAGGGTTCCTTTTTTGTAGAAGAAACCACTAAATTAGGATTTTATTTTTTAAAAAGAAACACAAATGATTCCAACACCATGCTCTGGGGTTATACATTTTTCAAATTCATCACTGCACTGATATACCTTGTGGTGATGTGAAGTTGAAAAAACTGGAAGCCAACTAACGATCCCCTCAAAAAATGTTAAAGGGGGCTGCATGCATCACGTTATTACTCACTTGCTTATTCTATACCTAATACTTATGCATTCCAACAAATGATGTCAACTCATAAAAAAGGTAATTTCCAATAGTTCTTATTACAGCAATATATAATGAGTCTACTTGAATTACTTAACTTGCTGTTAGTGTATTATGGTGAAAGCGTTATGTCATCATAGTGATACATTCTAGTTTAAGCTAGAATACTGACAATCTGGGAATTTAGTTTCATAAGATTTAAAATTCTGTCTTCAACAATATCATCATTATTGCAACAGGCTTGTAAGTTAAAAAAGTTTAAAAAAATTAGTTCTAAAGCAATCAAAAAGTGATTTTTGGTTTTGATGGACAAATGCCTTCCTTACCTCATTGAATTACTTTTTTTCAATATGTTATTATGCGTCGGGACAATCACACAGCACTGGAAAGGCTGGGTTATGTAGCTGAGAACCCACTCTGCTAGTAGGCAATGCTTTAATGATCATTTGTAGAAATAGAAAGATGAAATAGGCGATATTTACCAAATAGAGTGAATGAAGCAAGTAAAGATGCGTAGTTCATTAATTGACAAATGATGGGAAAAAAAGGCCAGAGAGCACCCGCGGGACTAGAACCATTTAAAGGTTAAACAAGTTAAATGATGTAAACTTGAGAAGGAACCGCTGGGCTATAGCTGACCCAACAGCAACATCTTTCTTCAAGCTATAACACAGTGAACATCAACTAGGGAATTAATGTTAATTTTTTGAACTCTCAGGCTAAACATATTGCACAAATTACTTTCATGTTATTGAAGCCATTAGCGATAAGGAATATATATTCTTCACTTTGAGCTACTCCTAAATATTGGAAGGGTGTTCAGCCTCAAATGAAAGTACAGACACCAGAAACATTTAGGTATGAAAATCTTAACCCATGGAATTGTCTCTGTATTCAGATGAAGAACTCTGAACTTCTGTAAGGGGATGTGTTGTAGATCAGGCAGTCCATTGTTTGTGGCAGTCTGAGATTTGTAGCCGTGATTTTTTAACAGGATTAACAACAGAATTAAAAATCCTTCTAAGTGAGTAGTTTAACATTAAATTCAAATCACAGAATTCAATGTAAATGCAGCCAAAATTAGGTTTTGACGTATTAAACCTGGAAACGCTGTCAGGTCTGCATCCCCAGCAGCAACAACTGTACATTGTCATAAACACCTGTCGTTGCAGTTGTTATCAATGTAGGAACATGTTTGCCAGGTGACTTTGTCAAACATTATGCAGTTCTTCAACATTTTCACGGTTCCTTTTTTGTAGAAGAAACCACTAAATTAGGATTTTATTTTTTAAAAAGAAACACAAATGATTCCAACACCATGCTGTGGGGTTATACATGTTTTCAAATTCATCACTGCACTGATATACCTTGTGGTGATGTGAAGTTGAAAAAACTGGAAGCCAACTGACGGTCCCCTCAAACAATGTTAAAGGGGGCTGCATGCATCACGTTACTCACTTGCTTATTCTATACCTAATACTTATGCATTCCAACAAATGATGTCAACTCATAAAAAAGGTAATTTCCAATAGTTCTTAGTACAGCAAAATAAAATGAGTCTACTTGAATTACTTAACTTGCTGTTAGTGTATTATGGTGAAAGCGTTATGTCATCATAGTGATACATTCTAGTTTAAGCTAGAATACTGACAATCTGGGAATTTAGTTTCATAAGATTTAAAATTCTGTCTTCAACATTATCATCATTATTGCAACAGGCTTGTAAGATAAAAAAGTTTTTAAAAATTAGTTCTAAAGCAATCAAAAGGCGATGTTTGGTTTTGATGGACTAATGCCTTCCTTACCTCATTGAATTACTTTTTTTCAATTTGTTATTATGGGTCGGGACAATCACACAGCACTGGAAATGCTGTGTTATGTAGCTGAGAACCCACTCTGCTAGTAGGCAATGCTTTAATGATCATTTGTAGAAATAGAAAGAGGAAATAGGCAATATTTACCAAATAGAGTGAATGAAGCAAGTAAAGATGAGTAGTTCATTAATTGACAAATGATGGGAAAAAAGGAGAGAGTGCACCCGCAGGAGTAGAACCATTGAAAGGTTGAACAAGTTAAATCATGTAAACTTGAGAAGGAACCGCTGGGCTAAAGCTGACCCAACAGCAACATCTTTCTTCAAGCTATAACACAGTGAACATCAACTAGGGAATTAATGTTAATTTTTTGAACTCTCAGGATAAACATATTGCACAAATTACTTTCATGTTATTGAAGCCATTAGCGATAAGGAATATATATTCTTCACTTTGAGCTACTCCTAAATATTGGAAGGGTGTTCAGCCTCAAATGAAGGTACAGCCACCAGAAACATTTATGGTATGAAAATCTTAACCCATGGAATTGTCTCTGTATTCAGATGAAGAACTCTGAACTTCTGTAAGGGGATGTGTTGTAGATCAGGCAGTCCATTGTTTGTGGCAGTCTGAGATTTGTAGCCGTGATTTATTAACAGGATTAACAACAGAATTAAAAATCCTTCTGAGTGAGTAGTTTAACATTAAATTCAAATCACAGAATTCAATGTAAATGCAGCCAAAATTAGGTTTTGACATATTAAACCTGGAAACCCTGTCAGGTCTGCATCCCCAGCAGCAACAACTGTACATTGTCATAAACACCTGTCGTTGCAGTTGTTATCAATGTAGGAACATTTTGCTAGGTGACTTTGTCAAACATTATGCAGTTCGTCAACAGTTTCAGGGTTCCTTTTTTGTAGAAGAAACCACTAAATTAGCATTTTATTTTTTAAAAAGAAACACAAATGATTCCAACACCATGCTCTGGGGTTATACATTTTTTCAAATTCATCACTGCACTGATATACCTTGTGGTGATGTGAAGTTGAAAAAACTGGAAGCCAACTAACGATTCCCTCAAACAATGTTAAAGGGGGATGCATGCATAACGTTACTCACTTGCTCGTGCCGCTCGCCAGAGAGACTTGCTGCTGAAAGGACTTCCTAGCGCTTTTCCAAACCCTCATTGCTGTTGCTGCAGGAGCAGCCTTCCAGTGCCATACCTGCCGGAGACCCTGTGAGAGGAGACGAGAGGCCGCAGCGGAGGTGAGAGGCGCGGCCCGGGGACTGCGAGGGACAGCGTTAGTAACATCAGCTGTTCCCTCTTCCCGCGTGAGCCGCGCCCCCTCCCAGTGCCCCGCCCCCTACAGGCTGTTAAAACCTCTCGCGGCCCCCGCTCCGCGGGAGCCGCTCGCCAGAGAGACTTGCTGCTGAAAGGACTTCCTAGCGCTTTTCCAAACCCTCATTGCTGTTGCTGCAGGAGCAGCCTTCCAGTGCCGTACCTGCCGGAGACCCTGTGAGAGGAGACGAGAGGCCGCAGCGGAGGTGAGAGGCGCGGCCCGGGGACTGCGAGGGACAGCGTTAGTAACATCAGCTGTTCCCTCTTCCCGCGTGAGCCGCGCCCCCTCCCAGTGCCCCGCCCCTTCCCTACACCTCACCTATTTAAACAGGGCCTACTACGCGCATCGCGGGACGCGCGCGGGCGAAGCCCGGGCCAAGGGCGGGCCCGTTGTTGCCCGTTAGTGCCCGATAGAGACCGGACCGGGCCATCCCTCTTACACCGACGACCCTTCATCAAATAAGCATGTCGCCAAAAACTAGAAGTGCCTCCAAACCCAAATCCAAACATGCACAGGAGGTAGCTCAAGTAACTGGCCCTATTGACCTTTTTATATCACGGGTTAATGATACGATAAACCAAAGCATAGCATTAATGGAAAAGAGAGTCTCAATGGACCTTATGAGCGCTAATGCTAAGCGCTCATCACTTGGCGCCATAGCGAACGCTGCATCCCCAATTAATCTGACCTCCCAAAACAGCTCACTTCTAGTGCCTCTTCCAATCACAGAACTTAACACTGTCCCTTCGGTAGTCGATCTGTCAGTCACGCATTCAGAGCCGGATTCTTCAATAACATCAGAAGACCTGGAAGCAACCCCCGACTTAGCTGGATGCCAAACCCAAGGAGATATCCAAACCATCGATAACCTGCCCCAGCATGAAGAGAGGGAAAGGGCAACATCGGAGACTCGACTATCAATCAGGGAAAAAACAAAAAGCTCACCCATGACCCATTCAAACTCCTCATGCTCCAATAGCGTATTGCATATTCCTGACTCCACTCTTCCACACAAGGCAATCTCCAATAATAACACATCTGAGCAATGTAAGACCTGCAGAATTACATCACAAGTGCTCACCACTACCAAAGATCTACTCTATCAATACCTAAAGCCCATTCAGTTGAGCATTAGAAATCTCGAAGCTCAACTGACAATAATATCGGCCACTCTCCTAGACACAAATACTAGGATAGACGTAAAGGGCCAGCGAAATACCTCATACCCACCAGTAAAGCAAAATCAAAAACACATACAGAAAACAGTTAATCCTTCTAACGCAACATCCGCAGCACAGAAGAACTCAAACCCACCGTCTAACACACCCAATCCAATAGTAAACATGCCTTATCCTCAGCAGGAGAAACCACCACAACAAAAAGCACAGCAGGCAACTACCAAAGGCAAGATCACGGCACATACCCCATGTCCAGCACAAAACCCTGACTCCGGTAGAATCCCCACAGAGAACCTTGTTTCCCAGCCCACGAATCCTCCACCTCCCCAAAAAACACCCAAGATCATATCGGAAACCACCCCGGAAAAATTCCCTACAGTTAGGCGTCCAGTCCACCTGTCCCCTGAAGCGACTCCGTACACAATAGTTTTAACAGGAGTACCCGAGTTAGCAGAAGACACCCCAGAAACTGCATGGTCACTTAAAAACAAGACCATGCAGTGGCTCAGCATAAATAGACCTCTCGAATCACACCTATCAGGAGGGATCACGTCAGCACGCAGGGTAGTCTGGATAGGCAAAACCAAGAAAACAATACGCGGTGACTGCATCATCGTAACATGCAGAGATCCCGCAACGGTTGACTACATCTGTGCCTGGCCACAACTCGAGAAAAAAGGGGGAATAGACGCCCGCCACCTTTCTCTTTTTTACCCCCCAGTGAAACAACATCACAACCCATCGCCCTGGGAATGGTACCATCATCCCAAAGAGCTACGAACCCAGGACCCATGGCGTCAAACATCATGGAGTCAGAGGGATCCCCCACGCGAGTACCTAGACAGGGGAGGCCCAAGAGAAAGACACGTCGATGGCCAAGCTCCATATTGGCAGGATAGACCCTATCCAGTATACGAGGGTTGGCAGGGTTTCCCGACCCAAAATCGATACGAGTGCCTCGATATGGTCGATTGACCACCTATGGTCGATCCTAGCCAACATATAGCTGCCGTTTCACATCTCCCAGTCTCTGATAAGCATCCGATAGTCTCACCAAAATTGCCTAACACACCAGAGACACCAGAGACTCCGACGACCCAATTAAATAACCCCTTGAATCACACTCCCCTCAAAAAACCGGACACGAGCAATAGATCACTCACCGACCAAGTTTTAGCCGTTGAAATCCCTTCCAAACACAAAGCAGTACCTGCCATCTCGACAGACAACGAGGCCATGAGTATAGGCATAGCTTTCTGGAACGTTGCAGGTCTAACCGGCAAAATAACATGCCCTCAATGGCTGGAAATAGCAGGCAGCCACCAAATCTTGTGCCTACAAGAGACCTGGCGTACATCCCCCCTCCATCTAGTGGGATATAAGACATACTTCACCAAAGCAACGCCTAGCACAATGGGAAGACCAAAAGGTGGACTCACGATCTATTTCTCCAACATCATAGCAGTCACGGTAAAACTTACGAAAGAAACACCTACCTTTCAAATCATTCAAATTACCCACCAGACCACCGCATCGAGGAATTTATATATACTCATCAACTATTATAACAACGCAGGTACCCTGGACTGCTGTACAAATCTAGACGAAATGGTGGCCCATATATCCACACTACAAAGCGCGAACTTAAGCGCGACAATAAAATACATCTGGGGAGGCGATTTCAACCACCCATTATGCCCAAACCATAAAATCGGAATTTGCGGCTTACAATCCGAAACCGGTAATCCCATCCCTCATTTCGCACACACTGAAAGCGGAAACAAGCTAAATGAAATTTTATTCACCTTGGACCTAGACTTTGTGAACGAACTAGTAGACCCGGCCCAGGAATTTTTACCCACCTTCCATGGGCGAGGCTGCACGTCCACCATTGATTTCATCTTAGCCTCTAATACGTGTAAAAGATCGCTAAAAAACTACAAAGTAGGGTCCAGTCCGATTAGTGATCACTATCCCCTGAGCGTGGAGCTCATAATGGAGAAAGCGGGCGCCTACACAATAAAAACCAGTTCCCTTGACCAACAATCATTAACATTAAAGAAGAAGAACGGGTACGCCATCAAATGGGTGAAAGTTGACCCGGAAGTGATCTCACAAAGGATACTTGAAAAAACGCACCCCTGGTTAAGGGACTGCTTGTCCGCAGAGGCCTCCCCCGAACAAATCATCACCTCTTTCCATAACATTCAAGGGGCAATAAGAGATGAGTTATTCAAACACACGGCAAACAAACCCAAACTCCAAACTAAAAGATGGTTTAATTCAGACTGCAGAAAGGCCCTCACGTCCCTAAAAGAAGCCCTCCGGCAGAAACCACGAGATGTTCAACTAATTTCACTTCGGAGGAAAACAACGAAGCTAGGAAAAACCGAAGGTGCCAGATAAAGAGAGACCTTTGGTGCCAACTACACGAAAGCGCACTAAAAAAAAGATAGCATCACATTTTGGCAGACCATCAGATCACCTTTTTTAGACAACAATACTGATCCATATCACCTCGATGTAGCAGTAACTGAGAACGACTGGGTTTACCACTTCACAAAAATTTTTGGCTCACCACTTGACATACCTCAAATTGAACGTGAGGATGAAGCAGAGAAAAATTTTCTTCCCATCGATCTACGCTTCACTGTCACCGAGGTTAGAAAGGCAATCAAAGCGTCAAAAACTGGCAAGGCTCCCGGCCCAGACGGGGTACCTATGGACTTGTTTTTATATAATAGTGATTATTGGTCGCTAATAATAACCCGGGTAATGTCTGCAGTCGCTGAAATCGGTCTCCTTCCATCATGGTCATCATCCACCCTCTTGCCAATATTTAAGAAAGGGGACCGCAACGATCCCGCGTGCTACCGGCCGATCTCCCTCCTGGATTCCACGGCCAAAATTGCAGGCCGACTACTCCTGGACCGATTACAATCTTGGGCCCAGGTAAACAACATCTTCACAGACCTGCAATACGGTTTCCAGAAGGGGCTCGGAACGGTGGAGCAGGCCCTAAACCTGACCCTCCTGGCCGGGAAATACGCTCACGCCAAAGATGGGAAAATCTACCTGGTTTACGTAGACCTGAGCGCGGCTTTTGACTGCGTTCAGCACGCAAAGCTGTGGGATATCATGTCCAATCTTGGAGTAGACCCACCGATATTGGCCTTCCTCAGGGGTCTATATACCAACGCAGAAGGCCGAGTGCGTTATGGCATCGGCGGCGAACTATCACGTTCCTTTAAAATCACTCGAGAAGTAAGGCAAGGGTGTGTACTGGCTCCCTTCCTATTCAATCTATACACCAACGGGATTGAAAAAGCCATGTTGGAAGGGAGCCAGGACCTCCCACAGATAGCACGCCGCCCTATACCCATTCTCCTTTATGCCGACGACTCGGTCATCCTGGCCCGAACAGCTAACCAACTCCAACGACAGCTGAACAAATACGTGACGTTTATGGACTCTCTGGGTCTAAAAGTAAATACAATGAAAACATTTACAATGACCATAGGACCCAAACACGGACCTTCAAAATCCATATACATAAATAACACCAAGCTGGAAAAAGCAACAGTATACCCCTATCTGGGTATACTTGTGGATGATTCAATGACCTGGCGTAAAGCCATTGAAGCCAGAAACCTCAACTTCCGTCGAGCAACATCAGCACTTTGTGCTTTTTCCAGGAAACTCGGCAAACCAGCTCCTTCCGAACTGTTAACGTTATACTATGCAAAGTGCCACAGCGTGGCTAGCTACGGAGCAGGAATCTGGGGATACGGAAGCATTAACCAGCTACAGGTAACGGAGAACGCCTTTATTAAGTACGTTCTGGCCCTTCCCCAAAGCTCTCCGATCTTAGCCTCACATCGAGAGCTAGGGATGGAATTTGTGACAGACACCATACGCTGCCAGCCTCTCATTCTTTGGCATCGCATATGGTGCAATCCAGAAAGCCATATAACACGCTCTCTCATCGCCGATTGCCTTAGCCTAGCTCACTGGAGGAAAATTCCCTGGCTCAACTACATTTTTAAATTTTTTCAAGACCTAAATCGGGAGCAATACTTTCTTGATCCTCCCTCAATAGAAGACATTTCAAAGAAACAGCTTAAAGAACTATGCATGGGCCACTTAAGAGAACTTCGCAATCAGGCTGAGATTGTAAAAACACAAAACAGAAAAATCAGCCTATTGCAACCAGAGAAATTGATACAGCCCTATCTAACGTTCTTTCTTTCGAACTATGAAAAGTTTCTATTGACAAGACTCCGGTTCGACCTTTTTTTCCGCTTGGTCTCATTTCCGGAACAGAACAACTGGTCTCGGAATCTGATTTGTTGTCCGTGTGACGGGGCCTCCAAGCAATCAACGGTCCATGTCACACTGTTCTGTAAATACTACAGCGTAGCCAGGAAAAAATTGATTTTTCCCCTTCTCCGTTCAAGCGGTCTTAGAAGCACATACCCAGCGCTTGTTTATCTCCAGTCACCGGTAAACTCGCACGAAGCCAAAATGACATCGACCTTTTTAAAAAAAGTAATGAAAACTCGTCAGGGAATTGTTTTAGGAACCGTAAACATGTGAATTTCTGTATAAAACTGATGATTTTATAAAAGTGTACTTTTTATGATTATGTAAATTTTTATAATCGAATAAAAGTTTATGAAACTGAAACTACTCACTTGCTGTGAGAAGTTGGCCTGGTATATGATGCTCACTAGTTCTAGTGATCACCTTGTACCATGCCAAGCAACCCTTATGGTGCAGGTTGTAAAGTCAACCTTATAGACAAGCTATCCTAGTGGTAGCATGGACTAAGCAGTCTTAGGCTAAACTCTGTAAAGGCATGTGAAGCAAGCTGTTTTACCATACACAATCCCTTGAATACCAAATGAAAGGACACCACACAGATATATATTGAAAATATATATATTTATTTCTCAAAAGATACCCTATACTCTTTATGAGCACAGCAGCACAAGCGTTAAAACAAAACACAGTTTAAATACACAAAAGTTGCACGAATATGGATGAGCCCTAGGGGCCACCTAAACCATATACAAAAATAGTGGTATAAGGGCCACTATGAGGAAAGTGAAGAGGCCTAGGGCCTGGGAAATCGCTGGAGCTGTTCGAGACTAGCAGTGATGAAGTCGGGAAAGGCCCGCGGGACTCGGGTGCAGTGCGGAAAGTGCACGCAATACCAATGTAATGTCAATGGTGCGTAAAAGTACAAAGTTAGTTAGAAAGGAACCTTACGAGTGACCTAGAAGGATGAAACTTTAGACACAGGCCCTAGAGGTGTGTACCAGTGTGGGAACACCGGCGGAGCTGAGTTACCTCACCCACAGGAAGCGGGTGCACAGGGTCGAAGTAGTGTCGGGTTTCTTCACGCTGGTCGATGGTGCTTGGAGCTGAAGATGCTGCAGGCGACTCGAGGTGAAGAGTTCCGGTGGATCCAAGGGTGGATCTGAAGTTGTGAAGACCTGAAAGCAGAGGGGACAATGTTCAAAGTCACTAGCCAGTGACTACCGTGGAACCAGAGTGGAACCAGGCGATGTTGGGTGCAAACAGGCGTCGAGGTGTAGCTTCTCTCTGCAGCCACGTGGACACAAGGGGTCGAAGACGTCCAGGAGTTGGTCACAAGCTGTCCCACAAAGGCTTCTCGCTTTTGGCGGTGTCGGCAACCGGATGGAAGCAAACAGGCCTTGGCTAATGTAAGCCACGCAGGAATAGAGAAAGGCTTGTCACTCGGACCAGCAAGGTCAGAGCGGGTGCTCCTTTTCACAGGAGCAAGGGCAAGTCTGGAGCAACCAGACCTGCAGTGAAAGTTGTAGGTTTCGTCGCCAAGATGGCCGCTAGCCACGTGGCAAGTGGCCGGGATGGCGCGTCGAGTGGCACGGTGCAAAAGGGCCGCCCCACGCAGATCGTGGAGATGCTGGGGGGCTGATCTTTGGTGCAAAGGCTGCTCGAGGTTAGGGCTTCTCAAACCCCAAAGCACAGCGTCGAGGGTGCCTCTGATGCTGCGCAGTCAGCTTTTCGGGGGTCTTCCAATATGTCCTGTCCCACGTCTCTCGGTGCCTCCACGGGTCCCTTCTTTGCAGGGACAGTGGATCGGACGGTGAGAAGTCTGGGAGTCTGGGTCTTGTCAGGCTCTGGGCTCGGGCTCCGGCGGGAGGCAGCGGCAAAGCAGACGGCGAGTTGCTGGTTGGTGCCTGTGTTCACAGGGTGGTCACTCCTTGGCCACAAGGGAGATTCTCTTCCGTCTTCTGAGCAGCAGAATGTCGAAGTCCAGTCTTCTTCTGTATTACAAGTCGATTCAGGATGATCTGAAGTCTCAGGACACAGCTCCCACTCTTATTCGAATCTGGGGGGCCGGATCACCTACTAGGTCCCTCCTCTGGGTGGAACCAGGAAGGGGGGTGGTTACACCCCCTTTCCTTTGTCCAGTTTCGCGCCAGGACTGGGGCAGGAAAGCCCCAGCACCGGTTTGAACTGGCCTATGCACAGGGACACCTTGTATGCCCCAGGCATGTCTGATTCTATTCAGCCCTGTCCTACCCAATACACAAAATCCTGTCTGGGGTGGTGCTAGCACCTCCCAAGGCAGGAAACCCTTTGTCCAAGCTGCCCTCGCTGGAAGGACTCCCAGCAACAGGAGGTCAGACTTGTGTCTGTGGAGGCAGCATCCATTTTGCGATGCTAAGGCTCTGTTTAACTTTAACCGGGTTTCAGGTTAGGTACATTTCGTGTCCCTCTAGAAGGGTGGAATGCTACCCCCGTCGCCAGAACTGGTGAGGGGGTAGTATTCCAATTCGTATGACACCTTACTCGACATGTTTTGATAAAGCCAAACCTAAGATAGCATTTAACCGCGAGGATTATAATGCACTTAAGAGTATATGGTATGGCAGTATCATGAAACAGCTAAAGGACATGGTTCCGAAAGCTGCAGACAGGCTCAGCTCATGCCAGAGCACCATCTCACATATTTCCAAGCACTCTGCCTCCAGGATTGATGAGGCCTTCCATAGGAGTGGCTGATAGGAACATATGTGTCCATTTTAGGTTAGGTATAGGGATACTACACCTAAGTAAGGGGTGGTTACACCGACTTACCCCAGCTGAGTGATCAGCCAGTTGTGTCAAATATGGAGGCCAGGCCAGGGGTGGCACAATACGTGCTGCAGCCCCTGGTAGGCCTTGGGAGCACCTATGCCCTGGGTACCTGGGTACACTGTTACAGGGGCCAATAAGGTGAGCCAATTCCAATTGTGTATGTACCTAAGGTACATGGAGTCCATTTTAAGGAGAGAGCAATTAGCCTGGGGCCCTGAATAGCAGGATCCCAGGCCAACTATGTCAAAAACCAGCTAAACACCAGGCAAAAAGTTTGGGGGTAACCATAGTCAGATATCCACTTTCCTACATAACCCCCCCCCCAAACGAAAGGAGATAAGGCTATCCTTGACCAGGTAAGCCTATATTGCCTAAGTGGCCATATAAGGAAGTACCAGCTCTGGCTTGGTTACCCCCTGTCTCATGGTCCACTAAGCAATCCCTCCCCCTAAGGGTCTCTGAGGGTCTCCACCATAGGGAATCTCTACCTGTGGTGTGTCTTTGCAAAGTTAAAGGCTGGTGTTGGGATGGAGTACTGAAGTGAGATTCCTCTGTAGGACTTCCTCCAATCACTCTCCACCATGGGGGCCTTTCTTTCTTTGACTGAGTTGCACTGTGCTCTCAGGGTCAACCTCTGGCTACCTAAAGCTGGAGGCCGGGTCCCTCTTGTTGGTTTACTGGAGGGACAGTTCAGGTTTGGGCCCTTGGGTTCCCAGGTTTGGCTGTGCCCAACAGAATCCATCTGGGGGAGGTCCCTAACTACTTTTAAGGGGGCTCCCTCAGGAGTTTTTAAAGTTTTCACCTCACTAGGGCTACTAGTTTCAGTGCCCCTAATCTGTTGATGGGGGTGATTTATTTGACAGGGGGCCCTTTGGGGCTCACTGTCCTTCTTGTCCTCTGCAGCCCTGGGATGACTAAGGCAAGGTAGAGAGGGGCAGGTTACCTGCTTCAGACTGGGTCCCACCTGAGAAGGGTCCACTGCCATCAGAGGCTCTGTCAGGCCTGGCCTAACAACCTCTGGGACAGTTCCTTCACCAGGGGTAAGATCAGTTCCCTGAGGAGGCTGATCCTTTCCTAAAGTCTGGTGGGAGGGGATTTCTCTTCCTCCTCAATGCTCTCTGTTTGGGTGGAGTGATCCATCATTTCAGGCTTCACTACCCATGTATCAGTTTGAGTTTGGGCTGTGGCCATCACAGCCCCACCAACCTTTTCAGGAGGAGACTCAGTTTGGGTATGGGCTGTTACCATCACAGCCCTGCTAATCTTTTCAGGAGGGAAGTTAGCTAAAGATGGGGTTGAGGTTTGCTCAGCCCTACCAACCTTTTCAGGAAGGACATCTTGGATTGGGGCTATAGCCATCACAGCCCCACTAAACTTTCCATGGAGATTTACCATTTTAGAATGGGTTTCTTGTTCCACCTCAGCCCAGGCCGAGATTTCTAAATCATTCCCCAGTAGACAATCTACAGGCAAGTTTGATGACACTGCCACTCTCTTTGGGCCAGTGACACCTCCCCAGCTAAGATTTACTACTGCCATGGGGTGATTGGTTTCTATTCCATCAATGTTTGTCACCTGATATGTGGCATCAGGTAAAAGTTGCCTTGAGGGGACTAGACATTCAGCCAACATGGTGATGCTAGCCCCTGTGTCTCTAAAGGCCTCAACTTTCAAGCCATTGATGAGGGGCTCCTGTCTATACTTGCTCAAAGTGTTTGGGCAAGCAGTGAAATTGGCAAACCCCATGCCAGTCTCATAGACAAGAGTATCTGAGGTAGGGGACCTGGTTAGGCCAGAATCCACCTGTCCTCCAAAAGTAAACCCACCCAGATTCCTGGGTGTGCTCCCACTTCCTGGGGGATTACTGCTGACAGTAACAGGAGGTGTTGGAGCTGGCTTTGGAGGTATATTCTCTTTATTGCCATTCTTGGGACAACAGCTGTCTGTTTTGTAATGCCCAACCTGTTTACAGACATGACAATAAGGCTTTTTCTGGTCAGAGGAAGTGTTTTGGGACCCACCCCCATCCTTGGACTTTTGGGGCCCTGTGGGAGACTTGTCTTTAGATTTATCCCCACCCTTCTCTTGAGCCTTGGAAGTATCCTTCTTTTGGTCACCACCCTGGTTCTTAGGCCTGATCCTGGTTCTGACCCATTTGTCTGCCCTCTTACCCAATTCTTGTGGAGAGGTCAGATCAGAGTCAACCAGGTGCTGATGTAGAAGCTGATTTTGACAATTACTTAAGATTTGCTCTCTCATAATGAAATTATACAATCCTGTATAGTCAGTAACCTTACTTCCCAGCAACCAGCCCTCCAGAGCCTTAGTGGCACATTCAACAAATTCAGACCATTCCTGAGTCTGTATCTTCTGGGTATCTCTGAACATTAACCTGTACTGTTCAGTGGTTAAGCCTAACCCATCAATCAGAGCACTCTTCAGGACCAGGTAGTTTCTAGACTCCCCATCACTATCTGTGAGGAGTCTGTCTCGGCCTCTACCTTCAAAGGAGAGCCACAAGATTGCTGCCCACTGCTCCTGAGGGACTTGCTGTACTTTGCAAGCTCTCTCAAGTGCAGTCATCCACTTGTGGATATCATCCCCACTCTTGTAGGGGGGCACAATCTTACTCAGGTTTCTAATGTCATAGGACCTGTCTTTATCCTTAGGGATATTGCTGCCACCAGTGGATCCTAATCCACTCTCTCTAGGCTGCCTTGCTCTAGCAAGTTTCTCTTTGGCCAGGGCAACTTCTAATTCTTGCTTCTGGATCCTAAGTTCAGCCTCTCTCATTTTGGCCTCATGTTCCCTTCTCTGAGGGCTAGTCAACCCCCTTCTGGAGTTGCCATGAGAACCTTTAGAAACATTGGAGGTATTGGATTCACCTGAGTGATTCCTCCTCCTCCTCTGCTCCTGGTTAAGTCCATTTGGGGGTCTGAATGGGTTGGACCCACCTTCAGTCCCAAATAAGCTTAAGTTAGCCTGGTTAAGCCTGCTGACTAACACCTGGCTATTTCTACCATCATCAGAATCACTATCTTCTTCCTCCTCCTCCTCTTCCTCTTCCTCAGGCTGAGTATTCCCAGGGGTCTGGTTGTCCTCATCTATCTGGATGACAGGGCGGAGGGGCATCAGGATTATCATCTTCAGTGGGAGAGCCTCCATCTCCAGTCCCTGAGGGGCCTGGTTTGGTGGCTTTTAGAGCTTCAGACTGGTCTAATAGCTCTCTGAGGTGTCCTGCTGTAGGAATAGGACCTGTTTTGATTCCTCTCATGGAACACAGTTGCCTCAGTTCCTTAAATGGAAAAATAGCAAATTTGGATGGTGCCTTTGGAGGGTCACTCTCAACAGGGGTAGGTCCAGTGGACCCCTCTGCTCCAGACATTGCTCTAGTGTGGTGGATGTGTTGCAATCTACCTACACTTGTGTTTTCCTACAGAACCTATCTAGTAGTTGTAGTCAGGGTGTGCTACTCCCTATCCTCTACAACAACTAAGTTCAGTAGAACTTAAGTATATCTAGTCTTGTTTTAGTGTACCTATCAGGTACCTGTATGATCTTTCAAATGATATTTTCAAAGATTGTAATGGTAAAACAACAGCAAGCTCAAATCCCACCGCTGCCACCAATGTGAGAAGTTGGCCTGGTATATGATGCTCACTAGTTCTAGTGATCACCTTGTACCATGCCAAGCAACCCTTATGGTGCAGGTTGTAAAGTCAACCTTATAGACAAGCTATCCTAGTGGTAGCATGGACTAAGCAGTCTTAGGCTAAACTCTGTAAAGGCATGTGAAGCAAGCTGTTTTACCATACACAATCCCTTGAATACCAAATGAAAGGACACCACACAGATATATATTGAAAATATATATAGTTATTTCTCAAAAGATACCCTATACTCTTTATGAGCACAGCAGCACAAGCGTTAAAACAAAACACAGTTTAAATACACAAAAGTTGCACGAATATGGATGAGCCCTAGGGGCCACCTAAACCATATACAAAAATAGTGGTATAAGGGCCACTATGAGGAAAGTGAAGAGGCCTAGGGCCTGGGGAATCGCTGGAGCTGTTCGAGACTAGCAGTGATGAAGTCGGGAAAGGCCCGCGGGACTCGGGTGCAGCGCGGAAAGTGCACGCAATACCAATGTAATGTCAATGGTGCGTAAAAAGTACAAAGTTAGTTAGAAAGGAACCTTACGAGTGACCTAGAAGGATGAAACTTTAGACACAGGCCCTAGAGGTGTGTACCAGTGTGGGAACACCGGCAGAGCTGAGTTACCTCACCCACAGGAAGCGGGTGCACAGGGTCGAAGTAGTGTCGGGTTTCTTCACGCTGGTCGATGGTGCTTGGAGCTGAAGATGCTGCAGGCGACTCGAGGTGAAGAGTTCCGGTGGATCCAAGGGTGGATCTGAAGTCGTGAAGGCCTGAAAGCAGAGGGGACAATGTTCAAAGTCACTAGCCAGTGACTACCGTGGAACCAGAGTGGAACCAGGCGATGTCGGGTGCAAACAGGCGTCGAGGTGTAGCTTCTCTCTGCAGCCACGTGGACACGAGGGGTCAAAGACATCCAGGAGTCAGTCACGAGCTGTCCCACGAAGGCTTCTTGCTTTTGGCGGTGACGGCAACCGGATGGAAGCAAACAGGCCTTGGCTAATGCAAGCCACGCAGGAATTAAGAAAGGCTTGTCACTCGGACCAGCAAGGTCAGAGCGGGTGCTCCTTTTCACAGGATCAAGGGCAAGTCTGGAGCAACCAGACCTGCAGTGAAAGGTGTAGGTTTCCTCGCCAAGATGGCCGCTAGCTACGTGGCAAGTGGCCGGGATGGCATGTCGAGTGGCACGGTACAAAAGGGCCCCACGCAGATCATGGAGATGCTGGGGGGCTGATCTTTGGTGCAAAGGCTGCTCGAGGTTAGGGCTTCTCAAACCCCAAAGCACAGCATCGAGGGTGCCTTTGATGCTGCGCAGTCAGCTTTTTGGGGGTCTTCCAAGATGTCCGGTCAAACATCTCTCGGTGCCTCCACGGGTCCCTTCTTTGCAGGGACAGTGGATCGGGCGGTGAGAAGTCTGCGAGTCTGGGTCTTGTCAGGCTCTGGGCTCGAGCTCCGGCGGGAGGCGGCGGCAAAGCAGACGTCGAGTTGCTGGTTGGTGCCTGTGTTCACAGGGTGGTCACTCCTTGGCCACAAGGGAGATTCTCTTCCGTCTTCTGAGCAGCAGAATGTCGAAGTCCAGTCTTCTTCTGTATTACAAGTCGATTCAGGATGATCTGAAGTCTCAGGACACAGCTCCCACTCTTATTCGAATCTGGGGGGCCGGATCACCTACTAGGTCCCTCCTCTGGGTGGAATCAGGAAGGGGGGTGGTTACACCCCCTTTCCTTTGTCCAGTTTCGCGCCAGGACTGGGGCAGGAAAGCCCCAGCACCGGTTTGAACTGGCCTATGCACAGGGACACCTTGTGTGCCCCAGGCATGTCTGATTCTATTCAGCCCTGTCCTACCCAATACACAAAATCCTGTCTGGGGTGGTGCTAGCACCTCCCAAGGCAGGAAACCCTTTGTCCAAGATGCCCTCGCTGGAAGGACTCCCAGCAACAGGAGGTCAGACTTGTGTCTGTGGAGGCAGCATCCATTTTGCGATGCTAAGGCTCTGTTTAACTTTAACCGGGTTTCAGGTTAGGTACATGTCGTGTCCCTCTAGAAGGGTGGAATGCTACCCCCGTCGCCAGAACTGGCGAGGGGGTAGTATTCCAATACATATGACACCTTACTCGACATGTTTTGATAAAGCCAAACCTAAGATAGCACTTAACCGCGAGGATTATAATGCACTTAAGAGTATATGGTATGGCAGTATCATGAAACAGCTAAAGGACATGGTTCTGAAAGCTGCAGACAGGCTCAGCTCATGACAGAGCACCATCTCACATATTTCCAAGCACTCTGCCTCCAGGATTGATGAGGCCTTCCATAAGAGTGGCTGATAGGAACATATGTGTCCATTTTAGGTTAGGTATAGGGATACTACACCTAAGTAAGGGGTGGTTACACAGACTTACCCCAGCTGAGTGATCAGCCAGTTGTGTCAAATATGGAGGCCAGGCCAGGGGTGGCACAATACGTGCTGCAGCCCCTGGTAGGCCTTGGAAGCACCTATGCCCTGGGTACCTGGGTACACTGTTACAGGGGCCAATAAGGTGAGCCAATTCCAATTGTGTATGTACCTAAGGTACATGGAGTCCATTTTAAGGAGAGAGCAATTAGCCTGGGGCCCTGAATAGCAGGATCCCAGGCCAACTATGTCAAAAACCAGCTAAACACTAGGCAAAAGGTTTGGGGGTAACCATAGTCAGATATCCACCTTCCTACACTTGCTTATTCTATACCTAATACTTATGCATTCCAACAAATGATGTCAACTCATAAAAAAGGTAATTTCCAATAGTTCTTATTACAGCAATATATAATGAGTCTACTTGAATTACTTAACTTGCTGTTAGTGTATTATGGTGAAAGCGTTATGTCATCATAGTGAAACATTCTAGTTCAAGCTAGAATACTAACAATCTGGGAATTTAGTTTCATAAGATTTAAAATTCTGTCGTCAACATTATCATCATTATTGCAACAGGCTTGTAAATTAAAACATTTAAAAAAATTAGTTCTAAAGCAATCAAAAGGTGATGTTTGGTTTTGATGGACAAATGCCTTCCTTACCTCATTGAATTACTTTTTTTCAATATGTTATTATGCGTCGGGACAATCACACAGCACTGGAAAGGCTGGGTTATGTAGCAGAGAACCCACTCTGCTAGTAGGCAATGCTTTAATGATCATTTGTAGAAATAGAAAGAGGAAATAGGCGATATTTACCAAATAGAGTGAATGAAGCAAGTAAAGATGCGTAGTTCATTAATTGACAAATGATGGGAAAAAAAGGCCAGAGAGCACCCGCGGGACTAGAACCATTGAAAGGTTGAACAAGTTAAATGATGTTAAGTTGAGAAGGAACCGCTGGGCTATAGCTGACCCAACAGCAACATCTTTCTTCAAGCTATAACACAGTAAATATCAACTAGGGAATTAATGTTAGTTTTTTGAACTCTCAGGATAAACGTATTGCACAAATTACTTTCATGTTATTGAAGCCATTAGTGATAAGGAATATATATTCTTCACTTTGAGCTACTCCTAAATATTGGAAGGGTGTTCAGCCTCAAATGAAGGTACAGACACCAGAAACATTTATGGTATGAAAATCTTAACCCATGGAATTGTCTCTGTATTCAGATGAAGAACTCTGAACTTCTGTAAGGGGATGTGTTATAGATCAGGCAGTCCATTGTTTGTGGCAGTCTGAGAATTGTAGCCGTGATTTATTAACAGGATTAACAACAGAATTAAAAATCCTTCTGAGTAAGTAGTTTAACATTAAATTCAAATCACAGAATTCAATGTAAATGCAGCCAAAATTAGGTTTTGACATATTAAACCTGGAAACCCTGTCAGGTCTGCATCCCCAGCAGCAACAACTGTACATTGTCATAATCACCTGTCGTTGCAGTTGTTATCAATGTAGGAACATTTTGCTAGGTAACTTTGTCAAACATTATGCAGTTTGTCAACATTTTCAGGGTTCCTTTTTTGTAGAAGAAACCACTAAATTAGGGTTTTATTTTTTTTAAAAGAAACACAAATGATTCCAACACCATGCTGTGGGGTTATACATTTTTTCAAATTCATCACTGCACTGATATACCTTGTGGTGATGTGAAGTTGAAAAAATGGAAGCCAACTAATGGTCCCCTCAAACAATGTTAAAGGGGGCTGCATGCATCACGTTACTCACTTGCTTATTCTATACCTAATACTTATGCATTCGAACAAATGATGTCAACTCATAAAAAAGGTAATTTCCAATAGTTATTATTACAGCAATATATAATGAGTCTACTTGAATTACTTAACTTGCTGTTAGTGTTTTATGGTGAAAGCGTTATGTCATCATAGTGAAACATTCTAGTTTAAGCTAGAATACTGACAATGTGGGAATTTAGTTTCATAAGATTTAAAATTCTGTCTTCAACATTATCATCATTATTGCAACAGGCTTGTAAGTTAAAACAGTTTAAAAAAATTAGTTCTAAAGCAATCAAAAGGTGATGTTTATTTTGATGGACAAATGCCTTCCTTACCTCATTGACTTACTTTTTTTCAATATGTTATTATGCGTCGGGACAATCACACAGCACTGGAAAGGCTGGGTTATGTAGCTGAGAACCCACTCTGCTAGTAGGCAATGCTTTAATGATCATTTGTAGAAATAGAAAGAGGAAATAGGCGATATTTACCAAATAGAGTGAATGAAGCAAGTAAAGATGCGTAGTTCATTAATTGACAAATGATGGGAAAAAAAGGCCAGAGAGCACCCGCGGGACTGGAACCATTTAAAGGTTAAACAAGTTAAATCATGTAAACTTGAGAAGGAACAGCTGGGCTATAGCTGACCCAACAGAAATATCTTTCTTCAAGCTATATCACAGTGAACATCAACTAGGGAATTAATGTAAATTTTTTTGAATTCTCAGGATAAACATATTGCACAAATTACGTTCATGTTATTGGAGCCATTAGCGATAAGGAATATATATTCTTCACTTTGAGCTACTCCTGAATATTGGAAGGGTGTTCAGCCTCAAATTAAGGTACAGACACAAGAACCATTTATGGTATGAAAATCTTAACCCATGGAATTGTCTCTTTATTCAGATGAAGAACTCTGAACTTCTGTAAGGGGATGTGTTGTAGATCAGGCAGTCCATTTTTTGTTGCAGTCTGAGATTTGTAGCCGTGATTTATTAACAGGATTAACAACAGAATTAAAAATCCTTCTGAGTGAGTAGTTTAACATTAAATTCAAATCACAGAATTCAATGTAAATGCTGCCAAAATTAGGTTTCGACATATTAAACCTGGAAACCCTGTCAGGTCTGAATCCCCAGCAGCAGCAACTGTACATTGTCATAAACACCTGTCGTTGCAGTTGTTATCAATGTAGGAACATTTTGCTAGGTGACTTTGTCAAACATTATGCAGTTCGTCAACATTTGCAGGGTTCCTTTTTTGTAGAAGAAACCACTAAATTAGGATTTTATTTTTTAAAAAGAAACACAAATGATTCCAACACCATGCTGTGGGGTTATAAATTTTTTCAAATTCATCACTGCACTGATATACCTTGTGGTGATGTGAAGTTGAAAAAATGGCAGCCAACTAATGCCCCCCTCAAACAATGTTAAAGGGGGCTGCATGCATCACGTTACTCACTTGCTTATTCTATACCTAATACTTATGCATTCCAACAAATGATGTCAACTCATAAAGAAGGTAATTTCCAATAGTTCTTATTACAGCAATATATAATGAGTCTACTTGAATTACTTAACTTGCTGTTAGTGTATTATGGTTAAAGCGTTATGTCATCATAGTGAGACATTCTAGTTTAGGTTTAAAATACTGACAATCTGGGAATTTAGTTTCATAAGATTTCAAATTCTATCTCCAACATTATCATCATTATTGCAACAGGCTTGTAAGTTAAAAAAAAATTAAGAAATTAGTTCTAAAGCAATCAAAAGGTGATGTTTGGTTTTGATGGACAAATGCCTTCCTTACCTCATTGAATTACTTTTTTTCAATATGTTATTATGCGTCGGGACAATCACACAGCACTGGAAAGACTGGGTTATGTAGCTGAGAATCCACTCTGCTAGTAGGCAATGCTTTAATGATCATTTGTAGAAATTGAAAGAGGAAATAGGCGATATTTACCAAATAGATTGAATGAAGCAAGTAAAGATGCGTAGATCATTAATTGACAAATGATGGGGAAAAAAGGCCAGAGAGCACCCGCGGGACTAGAACCATTGAAAGGTTGAACAAGTTAAATCACGTAAACTTGAGAAGGAACCGCTGGGCTATAGCTGACCAAACAGCAACATTTTTCTTCAAGCTATAACACAGTGAACATCAACTAGGGAATTAATGTTAATTTTTTGGAACTCCCAAAATAAACATATTGCACAAATTACTTTCATGTTATTGAAGCCATTAGCAATAAGGATTATATATACTTCACTTTGAGATACTCCAGAATATTGGAAGGGTGTTCAGCCTCAAATGAAGGTACAGACACCAGAAACATTTATGGTATGAAAATCTTAACCCATGGAATTGTCTCTGTATTCAGATGAAGAACTCTGAACTTCTGTAAGGGGATGTGTTGTAGATCAGGCAGTCCATTTTTTGTGGCAGTCTGAGATTTGTAGCCGTGATATATTAACAAGATTAACAACAGAATTAAAAATCCTTCTGAGAGAGAAGTTTAACATTAAATTTAAATCACAGAATTCAATGTAAATGCAGCCAAAATTAGGTTTTGACATATTAAACCTGGAAACCCTGTCAGGTCTGCATCCCCAGCAACAACAACTGTACAGTGTCATAAACACCTGTCGTTGCAGTTGTTATCAATGTAGGAACATTTTGCTAGGTGACTTTGTCAAACATTATGCAGTTCTTCAACATTTTCAGGGTTCCTTTTTTGTAGAAGAAACCACTAAATTAGGATTTTATTTTTTAAAAAGAAACACAAATGATTCCAACACCATGCTGTGGGGTTAGACATTTTTTCAAATTCATCACTGCACTGATATACCTTGTGGTGATGTAAAGTTGAAAATACTGGAAGCCAACTAACGGTCCCCTCAAACAATGTTAAAGGGGGCTGCATGCATCACGTTACTCACTTGCTTATTCTATACCTAATACTTATGCATTCCAACAAATGATGTCAACTCATAAAAAAGGTAATTTCCAATAGTTCTTATTACAGCAATATAAAATGAGTCTACTTGAATTACTTAACTTGCTGTTAGTGTATTATGGTGAAAGCGTTATGTCATCATAGTGATACATTCTAGTTTAAGCTAGAATACTGACAATCTGGGAATTTAGTTTCATAACATTTAAAATTCTGTCTCCAACATTATCATCATTATTGCAACAGGCTTGTAAGTTTAAAAAGTTTTAAAAAATTAGTTCTAAAGCAATCAAAAGGTGATGTTTGGTTTTGATGGACAAATGCCTTCCTTACCTCATTGAATTACTTTTTTTCAATATGTTATTATGCGTCGGGACAATCACACAGCACTGGAAAGGCTGTGTTATGTAGCTGAGAACCCACTCTGCTAGTAGGTAATGCTTTAATGATTATTTGTAGAAATAGAAAGAGGAAATAGGCGATATTTACCAAATAGAGTGAATGAAGCAAGTAAAGATGCGTAGTTCATTAATTGACAAATGATGGGAAAAAAGACCAGAGAGCACCCGCGGGACTAGAACCATTGAAAGGTTAAACAAATTAAATGATGTAAACTTGAGAAGGATCCGCTGGGCTATAGCTGACCAAACAGCAACATCTTTCTTCAAGCTATAACACAGTGAACATCAACTAGGGAATTAATGTTAATTTTTTGAACTCTCAGGATAAACATATTGCACAAATTACTTTCATGTTATTGAAGCCATTAGCGATAAGGAATATATATTCTTCACTTTGAGCTACTCCTAAATATTGGAAGGGTGTTCAACCTCAAATGAAGGTACAGACACCAGAAACATTTATGGTATGAAAATCTTAACCCATGGAATTGTCTCTGTATTCAGATGCAGAACTCTGAACTTCTGTAAGGGGATGTGTTGTAGATCAGGCAGTCCATTGTTTGTGGCAGTCTGAGATTTGTAGCCGTGATTTATTAACAGGATTAACAACAGAATTAAAAATCGTTCTGAGTGAGTAGTTTAACATTAAATTCAAATCACAGAATTCAATGTAAATGTAGCCGAAATTAGGTTTTAACATATTAAACCTGGATACCCTGTCAGGTCTGCATCCCCAGCAGCAACAACTGTACATTGTCATAAACACCTGTCGTTGCAGTTGTTATCAATGTAGGAACATTTTGCTAGGTGACTTTGTCAAACATTATGCAGTTCGTCAACATTTTCAGGGTTCCTTTTTTGTAGAAGAAACCACTAAATTAGGATTTTATTTTTTAAAAAGAAACACAAATGATTCCAACACCATGCTGTGGGGTTATACATTTGTTCAAATTCATCACTGCACTGATATACCTTGTGGTGATGTGAAGTTGAAAAAACTGGAAGCCAACTAACGGTCCCCTCAAACAATGTTAAAGGGGGCTGCATGCATTACGTTACTCACTTGCTTATTCTATACCTAATACTTATGCATTCCAACAAATGATGTCAACTCATAAAAAAGGTAATTTCCAAAAGTTCTTATTACAGCAATATATAATGAGTCTATTTGAATTACTTAATTTGCTGTTAGTGTATTATGGTGAAAGCGTTATGTCATCATAGTGATACATTCTAGTTTAAGCTAGAATACTGACAATCTGGGAATTTAGTTTCATAAGATTTAAAATTCTGTCTTCAACATTATCATCATTATTGCAACAGGCTTGTAAGTTAAAAAAGTTTTAAAAAATTAGTTCTAAAGCAATCAAAAGGTGATGTTTGGTTTTGATGGACAAATGCCTTCCTTACCTCATTGAATTACTTTTTTTCAATATGTTATTATGCGTCGGGACAATCACACAGCACTGGAAAGGCTGGGTTATGTAGCTGAGAACCCACTCTGCTAGTAGGCAATGCTTTAATGATCATTTGTAGAAATAGAAAGAGGAAATAGGCGATATTTACCAAATAGAGTGAATGAAGCAAGTAAAGATGCTTAGTTCATTAACTGACAAATGATGGGGAAAAAAAGGCCAGAGCGCACCCGCGGGACAAGAACCATTTAAGGGTTGATCAAGTTAAATCATGTAAACTTGAGATGGAACCCATGGGCTATAGCTGACTCAACAGCAACATCTTTCTTCAAGCTATAACACAGTGAACATCAACTAGGGAATTAATGTTCATTTTTGTGAACTCTCAGGATAAACATATTGCACAAATTACTTTCATGTTATTGAAGCCATTAGCGATAAGAAATATATATTCTTCACTTTGAGCTACTCCTGAATATTGGAAGGGTGTTCAGCCTCAAATGAAGGTACAGACACCAGAAACATTTATGGTAGGAAAATCTTAACCCATGGAATTGTCTCTGTATTCAGATGAAGATCTCTGAACTTATGTAAGTGGATGTGTTGTAGATCATGCAGTCCATTTTTTGTGGCAGTCTCAGATTTGTAGCCGTGATTTATTAACAGGATTAACAACAGAATTAAAAATCCTTATGACAGAGTAGTTTAACATTAAATTCAAATCACGGAATTCAATGTAAATGCAGCCAAAATTAGGTTTTGACATATTAAACCTGGAAACCCTGTCAGGTCTGCATCCCCAGTAGCAACAAGTGTACATTGGTATACACACCTGTCGTTGCAGTTGTTATCAATGTAGGAACATTTTGATCGGTGACTTTGTCAAACATTACGCATTTCGTCAACATTTTCAGTGTTCCTTTTTTGTAGAAGAAACCAATAAATTAGGATTTTATTTTTTAAAAAGAAACGCAAATGATTCCAACACCATGCTGTGGGGTTATACATTTTTTCAAATTCATCACTGCACTGATATACCTAGTGGTGATGTGAAATTGAAAAAATTGGAAGCCAACTAATGGTCCCCTCAAACAATGTTAAAGGGGGCTGCATGCATCACGTTACTCACTTGCTTATTCTATACCTAATACTTATGCATTCCAACACACGATGTCAACTCATAAAAAAGGTAATTTCCAATAGTTCTTATTACAGCAATATATAATGAGTCTACTTGAATTACTTAACTTGCTATTAGTGTATTATGGTGAAAGCGTTATGTCATCATAGTGATACATTCTAGTTTAAGCTAGAATACTGACAATCTGGGAATTTAGTTTCATAAGATTTCAAATTCTGTCTTCAACATTATCATCATTATTGCAACAGGCTTGTAAGTTAAAAAAGTTTAAAAAAATGTGTTCAAAAGCAATCAAAAGGTGATGTTTGGTTTTGATGGACAAATGCCTTCCTTACCTCATTGAATTACTTTTTTTCAATATGTTATTATGCGTCGGGACAATCACACAGCACTGGAAAGGCTGGGCTATGTAGCTGAGAACCCACTCTGCTAGTAGGCAATGCTTTAATGATCATTTGTAGAAATAGAAAGAGGAAATAGGCGATATTTACCAAATAGAGTGAATGAAGCAAGTAAAGATGCGTAGTTCATTAATTGACAAATGATGGTAACAAAAGGCCAGAGAGCACCCGCGTGACTAGAACCATTGAAAGGTTGAACAAGTTAAATCATGTAAACTTGAGAAGGAACCGCCGGGCTATAGCTGACCAAACAGCAAATTCTTTCTTCAAGCTATAACACAGTGAACATCAACTAGGGAATTAATTTAATTTTTTCGAACTCTCAGGATAAACATATTGCACAAATTACTTTCATGTTATTGAAGCCATTAGCGATAAGGAATATATATTCTTCACTTTGAGCTACTCCTGAATATTGGAAGGGTGTTCAGTCTCAAATGAAGGTACAGACACCAGAAACATTTATGGTATGAAAATCTTAACCCATGGAATTGTCTCTTTATTCAGATGAAGAACTCTGAACTTCTGTAAGGGGATGTGTTGTAGATCAGGCAGTCCATTTTTTGTGGCAGTCTGAGATTTGTAGCCGTGATTTATTAACAGCATTAACAACAGAATTAAAAATCCCTCTGAGAGAGTAGTTTAACATTAAATTCAAAGCACATAATTCAATGTAAATGCTGCCAAAATTAGGTTTTGACATATTAAACCTGGAAACCCTATCAGGTCTGCATCCCCAGCAGCAACAACTGTACATTGTCATAAACACCTGTCGTTGCAGTTGTTATCAATGTAGGAAAATTTTGCTAGGTGACTTTGTCAAACATTATGCAGTTCGTCAACATTTTCAGGGTTCCTTTTTTGTAGAAGAAACCACTAAATAAGGATTTGTTTTTTAAAAAGAAACACAAATGATTCCAACACCATGCTGTGGGGTTATAATTTTTTTCAAATTCATCACTGCACTGATATACCTGGTGGTGATGTGAAGTTGAAAAAATGGCAGCCAACTAACGGTCCCCTCAAATAATGTTAAAGGGGGCTGCATGCATCATGTTACTCACTTGCTTATTCTATACCTAATACTTATGCATTCCAACAAATGATGTCAACTCATAAAGAAGGTAATTTCCAATAGTTCTTATTACAGCAATATATAATGAGTCTACTTGAATTACTTAACTTGCTGTTAGTGTATTATGGTGAAAGCGTTATGTCATCATAGTGATACATTCTAGTTTAGGTTTAAAATACTGACAATCTGGGAATTTAGTTTCATAAGATTTCAAATTCTGTCTTCAACATTATCATCATTATTGCAACAGGCTTGTAAGTTTAAAAAGTTTTAAGAAAGTAGTTCTAAAGCAATCAAAAGGTGATGTTTGGTTTTGATGGACAAATGCCTTCCTTACCTCATTGAATTACTTTTTTTCAATATGTTATTATGCGTCGGGACAATCACACAGCACTGGAAAGGCTGGGTTATGTAGCTGAGAACCCACTCGGCTAGTAGGCAATGCTTTAATGATCATTTGTAGAAATAGAAAGAGGAAGTAGGCGATATTTACCAAATAGAGTGAATGAAGCAAGTAAAGATGTGTAGTTCATTAATTGACAAATGATGGGGAAAAAAGGACAGAGAGCACCCGCGGGACTAGAACCATTGAAAGGTTGAACAAGTTAAATCACGTAAACTTGAGAAGGAACCGCTGGGCTATAGCTGACCCAACAGCAACATTTTTCTTTAAGCTATAACACAGTGAACATCAACTAGGGAATTAATGTTAATTTTTTTGAACTCCCAGGATAAACATATTGCACAAATTACTTTCATGTTATTGAAGCCATTAGCGATAAGAAATATAAATTCTTCACTTTGAGCTACTCCTGAATATTGGAAGGGTGTTCAGCCTCAAATGAAGGTACAGACATCAGAAACATTTATGGTATGAAAATCTTAACCCATGGAATTGTCTCTGTATTCAGATGAAGAACTCTGAACTTCTGTAAGGGGATGTGTTGTAGATCAGGCAGTCCATTGTTTGTGGCAGTCTGAGATTTGTAGCCGTGATTTATTAACAGGATTAACAACAGAATTAAAAATCCTTCTGAGAGAGTAGTTTAACATTAAATTCAAATCACAGAATTCAATGTAAATGCAGCCAAAATTAGGTTTTGACATATTGAACCTGGAAACCCTGTCAGGTCTGCATCCCCAGCAGCAACAACTGTACATTGTCATAAACACCTGTTGTTGCAGTTGTTATCAATGTAGGAACATTTTGCTAGGTGACTTTGTCAAACATTATGCAGTTCGTCAACATTTTCAGGGTTCCTTTTTTGTAGAAGAAACCACTAAATTAGGATTTTATTTTTTTAAAAGAAACACAAATGATTCCAACACCATGTTGTGGGGTTATACATTTTTTCAAATTCATCACGGCACTGATATACCTTGTGGTCATGTGAAGTTGAAAAAACTGGAAGCCAACTAACGATCCCCTCAAACAATCTTAAAGGGGGCTGCATGCATCACGTTACTCACTTGCTTATTCTATACCTAATACTTATGCATTCCAACAAATGATGTCAACTCATAAAAAAGGTAATTTCCAATAGTTCTTATTACAGCAATATATAATGAGTCTACTTGAATTACTTAACTTGCTGTTAGTGTATTATGGTGAAAGCGTTATGTCATCATAGTGATACATTCTAGTTTAAGCTAGAATACTGACAATCTGGGAATTTAGTTTCATAAGATTTAAAATTCTATCTTCAACAATATCATCATTATTGCAACAGGCTTGTAAGTTAAAAAAGTTTTAAAAAATTAGTTCTAAAGCAATCAAAAGGTGATGTTTGGTTTTGATGGACAAATGCCTTCCTTATCTCATTGAATTACTTTTTTTCAATATGTTATTATGCGTCGGGAAAATCAAACAGCACTGGAAAGGCTGTGTTATGTAGCTGAGAACCCACTCTGCTAGTAGGCAATGATTTAATGATCATTTGTAGAAATAGAAAGAGGAAATAGGCGATATTTACCAAATAGAGTGAATGAAGCAAGTAAAGATGCGTAGTTCATTAATTGACAAATGATGGGAAAAAAAGGCCAGAGAGCACCCGTGGGTCTAGAACCATTGAAAGGTTGAACAAGTTAAATGATGTAAACTTGAGAAGGAACCGCTGGGCTATAGCTGACCCAACAGCAACATATTTCTTCAAGCTATAACACAGTGAACATCAACTAGGGAATCAATGTTAATTTTTTTTAACTCTCAGGATAAACATATTGCACAAATTACTTTCATGTTATTGAATCCATTAGCGATAAGGAATATATATTCTTCACTTTGAGCTACTCCTGAATATTGGAAGGGGGTTCAGCCTCAAACGAAGGTACAGACATCAGAAACATTTATGGTATGAAAATCTTAATCCATGGAATTGTCTCTGTATTCAGATGAAGAACTCTGAACTTCTGTAAGGGGATGTGTTGTAGATCAGGCAGTCCATTTTTTGTGGCAGTCTGAGATTTGTAGCCGTGATTTATTAACATGATTAACAACATAATTAAAAATCCTTCTGAGAGAGTAGTTTAACATTAAATTCAAATCACAGAATTCAATGTAAATGCAGCCAAAATTAGGTTTTGACATATTGAACCTGGAATTCCTGTCAGGTCTGCATCCCCAGCAGCAACAACTGTACATTGTCATAAACACCTGTCGTTGCAGTTGTTATCAATGTAGGAACATTTTGCCAGGTGACTTTGTCAAACATTAGGCAGTTCTTCAACGTTTTCAGGGTTCCTTTTTTGTAGAAGAAACCACTAAATTAGGATTTTTTTTTTTAAAAGAAACACAAATGATTCCAACACTATAGCTAAAGCCCGAATTAGGAAGCAAAATGTGGGTTGGTTTGATAGCATGTGTACCAAATCTCTGCGGGAACTTGAGCAGGCTCTAACTAAACATCTTAGAGACAGGGAGGCTATTAAATCCCTAAGACTTACCTACAAAAACAATCTTGTATGTTGGAAGCAAGAGCTTAGGGTACTAGCCTGGGATGCCCTGAATCAAGCATCGGTATTACGTGACAGTAGGCTTTTTTGGTCTACGGTCAACAGTCCCTTTCTTGCTAATGAAGAGTTCCCCTTACTGTCAGCCCAGGTCAGTGAAGCAAAATGGGTTGCCCATTTTTCAGGAATTTTTAACCCGCCCAGGGAGGACTTTGTCAGCTCTCCTATCCCGATGTCTGAAACGAGGTTACCCTTGGATATTACCCTATCAGAGGTTGTTATTTCCATAAGTCGGAGTAAAGGGGGAAAGGCACCGGGACCCGATGGGGTCCCGGTTGACCTGTATAAATCCAACCCGACTCTTTGGAGCCCACTCCTGACGCAGGTGTTTAATGCTTCAGTTTTGGAGAGTACACCACCTACCTGGAGTGAATCTATAATTCTACCTATCTACAAGAAGGGAGATAGAGGAGAGGCTAAGAACTACCGCCCTATCTCCCTTCTTGATTCCTCCCTGAAGATCATGAGTAGGGTTCTCCTGATGAGGCTGGAGGAATGGGCAGAGGAAAATAAAATTCTGGCTGAATCCCAATATGGCTTCCGCAAAGCACTGGGGACAACAGAGCAATGAATTAATATTGACCTTCTTATTGGAAAGTACACGAGAGCGAAACAGGGCTCTTTATTTCTCTGTTTCGCTGATCTTTCGAGTGCCTTTGACCTTGTGGACCATAACTTGTTATGGTCCACATTATTGGGTATGGGTGCTCCCTCAGCAATTATTCACTTCCTGGCCAGACTTTACAATAAGTTATCAGCCCAGATCCGTTTTGGCCGGGCAGGTGAATGTACAGAGAAAATTAAGGTTAAATCAGGCATAAGGCAGGGCTGTGTGCTGGCCCCCCTGCTATTCTCTCTCTTCATTAATTCTATAGAATCGGAACTGAAGATGGTACAGGCAGATTCTCCCCAAGTTGGTGGCCACTCTGTACCAGTCCTGCTTTATGCCGATGACACGGTATTGCTCTTGCGCACTCCAAATGGGCTCCAAAAATTAATGAATGTCTTTTATAATTTTAATAACGAGAGAAAACTGAAAGTTAATAACTCCAAGACTTTTATTATGGCTTGTGGTAAACGGATGAAATCTTCAATGCCGTTCCATTTTAATAATCATAAAATTGAGGTGGTGGACAGATTCTGCTACCTCGGAGTTACTTTTAATAATAAAGGGACCTGGGCACAAGAGATTTTAAATGTTAACGGTAGGATGGCTAAAAGCTCCTCCGGAGTTTTTCGATTCGCAGCAAAGTTAGGTAGTCGCCGCATACCAGACATGTTATATATTTATAGGCATAGGTGTGTATCTATTGCTCTATATGGTTCTGGTATCTGGGGCTACTGTCAGCATAGGGAACTGCAAGTCACTAAGAATGGGTTCCTTAAAAGACTTCTTTGTTTACCCCCCTCGGCATCTATTCAACTGTGTCATAGCGAGGCGTGTATGAATTATCTAACGGACTTGATGGGATTGAGACCTTTAATGGTATGGAGGTCAATTTGGGCTAAAGACGAGACTGACTTTACCCGGCAGATTATTCTAGATTGCTTTAAATTGGACAAAGCCTACAAGATTCCCTGGTTAAACTATGTCTCTTCTTCCTATAGTGACGTCTTTAACCTAGACATCGTTAATGACCCCCATTGTGCTGTTACTGTATCTAAAAAGGAACTCAAAAATGTCTTTATTGGGACAAAATCTGACTTACGCAGGGCAAAGTGCAGCTCCATGTCTACTCATGTGTTTTATTATTCTAATATGTTGGAAGACAAGGGCATGCCTATGTACCTTAAATTTATAACCAAGCAATCGCATCAGTTTGTTCTTACGAGGTTTAGGCTTGGTATTGTACATAACTTAGTGGCCTTCCCAGTGATGAAACTACATAGCCATTCCCCCTGCCCCTGTGATGGCCAGTCTAGGCAAAGCACTTTGCACTTTATGCTTATTTGCCCATTGTATATGCACCTTAGCCGTTACTACCTTAGACCTGTGTTTTTAAAACACTCTGTGTATACTACAGCCCAAGCTCTGAAATTGTTATTTGCACTTGATTCTGCAGATATCTGTTTTTTTACCGCTACTTTTTTACTCAAAGCTGTTTCACAGAGGAAAAGTCTGGTGTTTTAATACTTTTAAATTCTCATACTGCCGAGTTATTGTCCTCACTGTAATGTTTGTATTGTGTGTTTTTATATTGTATGCTTTTGCGATTGTTTTTAATAATCGAATAAAGCTTTGAAAATGAAATGAAATGAAATGATTCCAACACCATGCTGTGGGGTTATAAATTTTTTCAAATTCATCACTGCACTGATATACCTTGTGGTGATGTGAAGTTGAAAAAACTGGAAGCCAGCTAACGGTCCCCTCAAACAATGTTAAAGGGGGCTGCATGCATCACGTTACTCACTTGCTTATTCTATACCTAATACTTATGCATTCCAACAAATGATGTCAACTCATAAAAAAGGTAATTTCCAATAGTTCTTATTACAGCAATATATAATGAGAGTAGTTTAACATTAAATTCAAATCACAGAATTCAATGTATATGCAGCCAAAATTAGGTTTTGACATATTGAACCCGGAAACCCTGTCAGGACTGCATCCCCAGCAGCAACAACTGTACATTGTCATAAACACCTGTCGTTGCAGTTGTTATCAATGTAGGAACATTTTGCCAGGTGACTTTGGCAAACATTATGCAATTCTTCAACCTTTTCAGGGTTCCTTTTTTGTAGAAGAAACCACTAAATTAGGATTTTATTTTTTAAAAAGAAACACAAATGATTCCAACACCATGCTGTGGGGTTATACATCTTTTCAAATTCATCACTGCACTGATATACCTTGTGGTGATGTGAAGTTGAAAAAACTGGAAGCCAACTAACGGTCCCCTCAAACAATGTTAAAGGGGGCTGCATGCATCACGTTTCTCACTTGCTTATTCTATACCTAATACTTATGCATTCCAACAAATGATGTCAACTCATAAAAAAAGGTCATTTCCAATAGTTCCTATTACATCAATATAAAAAGAGTCTACTTGAATTACTTAACTTGCAGTTAGTGTATTATGGTGAAAGCGTTATGTCATCATAGTGATACATTCTAGTTTAAGCTAGAATACTGACAATCTGGGAATTTAGTTTCATAAGATTTAAAATTCTGTCTTCAACATTATCATCATTATTGCAACAGGCTTGTACGTTAAAAAAGTTTTAAAAATTAGTTCTAAAGCAATCAAAAGGTGATGTTTGGTTTTGATGGACAAATGCCTTCCTTACCTCATTGAAATACTTTTTTTCAATATGTTATTATGCGTCGGGACAATCACACAGCACTGGAAAGGCTGTGATATGTAGCTGAGAACCCACTCTGCTAGTAGGCAATGCTTTAATGATCTTTTGTAGAAATAGAAAGAGGAAATAGGCGATATTTACCAAATAGAGTGAATGAAGCAAGTAAAGATGCGTAGTTCATTAATTGACAAATTATGGGAAAAAAGCCAGAGAGCACCCGCGGGACTAGAACAATTGAAAATTTGATCTAGTTAAATGATGTCAACTTGAGAAGGAACCGCTGGGCTATAGCTGACCCAACAGCAACATCTTTCTTCAAGCTATGACACAGTGAACATCAACTAGGGAATTAATGTTAATTTTTTGAACTCTCGGGATAAACATATTGCACAAATTACTTTCATGTTATTGAAGCCATTAGCGATAAGGAATATATATTCTTCACTTTGAGCTACTCCTGAATGTTGGAAGGGGGTTCAGCCTCAAATGAAGGTACAGACATCAGAAACATTTATGGAATGAAAATCTTAACCCATGGAATTGTCTCTGTATTCAGATGAAGAACTCTGAACTTCTGTAAGGGGATGTGTTGTAGATCAGGCAGTCCATTGTTTGTGGCAGTCTGAGATTTGTAGCCGTGATTTATTAACAGGATTAACAACAGAATTAAAAATCCTTCCGAGTGAGTAGTTTAACATTAAATTCAAATCACAGAATTCAATGTAAATGCAGCCAAAATTAGGTTTTGACATATTAAACCTGGAAACCCTGTCAGGTCTGCATCCCCAGCAGCAACAACTGTACATTGTCATAAACACCTGTCATTGCAGTTGTTATCAATGTATGAACATTTTGCCAGGTGACTTTGTCAAACATTATGCAGTTCTTCAACCTTTTCAGGGGTCCTTTTTTGTAGAAGAAACCACTAAATTAGGATTTTATTTTTTTAAAAGAAACACAAATGATTCCAACACCATGCTGTGGGGTTATACATTTTTTCGAATTGATCACTGCACTGATATACCTTGTGGTGATGTGAAGTTGAAAAAACTGGAAGCCAACTAACGGTCCCCTCAAACAATGTTAAAGGGGGCTGCATGCATCACGTTACTCACTTGTTTATTCTATACCTAATACTTATGCATTCCAACAAATGATGTCAACTCATAAAAAAGGTAATTTCCAATAGTTCCTAACACAGCAATATATAATGAGTCTACTTGAATTACTTAACTTGCTGTTAGTGTATTATGGTGAAAGCGTTATGTCATCATAGTGATACATTCTAGTTTAAGCTAGAATACTGACAATCTGGGAATTTAGTTTCATAAGATTTAAAATTCTGTCTTCAACAATATCATCATTATTGCAACAGGCTTGTAAGTTAAAAAAGTTTTAAAAAATTAGTTCTAAAGCAATCAAAAGGTGATTTTTGGTTTTGATGGACAAATGCCTTCCTTACCTCATTGAATTACTTTTTTTCAATATGTTATTATGCGTCGGGACAATCACACAGCCCTGGAAAGGCTGGGTTATGTAGCTGAGAACCCACTCTGCTAGTAGGCAATGCTTTAATGATCATTTGTAGAAATAGAAAGAGGAAATAGGCGATATTTACCAAATAGAGTGAATGAAGCAAGTAAAGATGCGTAGTTCATTAATTGACAAATGATGGGAAAAAAAAGGCCAGAGAGCACCCGCGGGACTAGAACCATTGAAAAGTTGAACAAGTTAAGTGATGTAAACTTGAGATGGAACCGCTGGGCTATAGCTGACCCAACAGCAACATCTTTCTTCAAGCTATAACACAGTGAACATCAACTAGGGAATTAATGTTAATTTTTTGAACTCTCAGGATAAACATATTGCACAAATTACTTTCATGTTATTGAAGCCATTAGTGATAAGGAATATATATTCTTCACTTTGAGCTACTCCTAAATATTGGAAGGGTGTTAAGCCTCAAATGAAGGTACAGACAACAGAAACATTTATGGTATGAAAATCTTAACCCATGGAATTGTCTCTGTATTCAGATGAAGAGCTCTGAACTTCTGTAAGGGGATGTGTTGTAGATCAGGCAGTCCATTGTTTGTGGCAGTCTGAGATTTGTAGCCGTGATTTATTAACAGGATTAACAACAGAATTAAAAATCCTTCTGAGTGAGTAGTTTAACATTAAATTCAAATCACAGAATTCAATGTAAATGCAGCCAAAATTAGGTTTTGACATATTAAACCTGGAAACCCTGTCAGGTCTGCATCCCCAGCAGCAACAACTGTACATTGTCATAAACACCTGTTGTTGCAGTTGTTATCAATGTAGGAACATTTTGCTAGGTGACTCTGTCAAACATTATGCAGTTCGTCAACATTTTCAGGGTTCCTTTTTCGTAGAAGAAACCACTAAATTAGGATTTTATTAAAAAAAAAAAACACAAATGATTCCAACACCATGATGTGGGGTTATACATTTTTTCAAATTCATCACTGCACTGATATACTTTGTGGTGATGTGAAGTTGAAAAAACTGGAAGCCAACTAACGATCCCCTCAAACAATGTTAAAGGGGGCTGCATGCATCACGTTACTCACTTGCTTATTCTATACCTAATACTTATGCATTCCAACAAATGATGTCAACTCATAAAAAAGGTAATTTCCAATAGTTCTTATTACAGCAATATATAATGAGTCTACTTGAATTACTTAACTTGCTGTTAGTGTATTATGGTGAAAGCATTATGTCATCATAGTGATACATTCTAGTTTAAGCTAGAATACTGACAATCTGGGAATTTAGTTTCATAAGATTTAAAATTCTGTCTTCAACAATATCATCATTATTGCAACAGGCTTGTAAGTTAAAAAAGTTTAAAAAAATTAGTTCTAAAGCAATCAAAAAGTGATTTTTGGTTTTGATGGACAAATGCCTTCCTTACCTCATTGAATTACTTTTTTTCAATATGTTATTATGCGTCGGGACAATCACACAGCACTGGAAAGGCTGGGTTATGTAGCTGAGAACCCACTCTGCTAGTAGGCAATGCTTTAATGATCATTTGTAGAAATAGAAAGATGAAATAGGCGATATTTACCAAATAGAGTGAATGAAGCAAGTAAAGATGCGTAGTTCATTAATTGACAAATGATGGGAAAAAAAGGCCAGAGAGCACCCGCGGGACTAGAACCATTGAAAGGTTGAACAAGTTAAATGATGTAAACTAGAGAAGGAACTGCTGGGCTATAGCTGACCCAACAGCAACATCTTTCTTCAAGCTATAACACAGTGAACATCAACTAGGGAATTAATGTTAATTTTTTGAACTCTCAGGATAAACATATTGCACAAATTACTTTCATGTTATTGAAGCCATTAGCGATAAGGAATATATATTCTTCACTTTGAGCTACTCCTAAATATTGGAAGGGTGTTCAGCCTCAAATGAAGGTACAGACACCAGAAACATTTATGGTATGAAAATCTTAACCCATGGAATTGTCTCTGTATTCAGATGAAGAACTCTGAACTTCTGTAAGGGGATGTGTTGTAGATCAGGCAGTCCATTGTTTGTGGCAGTCTGAGATTTGTAGCCGTGATTTATTAACAGGATTAACAACAGAATTAAAAATCCTTCCGAGTGAGTAGTTTAACATTAAATTCAAATCACAGAATTCAATGTAAATGCAGCCAAAATTAGGTTTTGACATATTAAACCTGGAAATCCTGTCAGGTCTGCATCCCCAGCAGCAACAACTGTACATTGTCATAAACACCTGTCGTTGCAGTTGTTATCAATGTAGGAACATTTTGCTAGGTGACTTTGTCAAACATTATGCAGTTAGTCAACATTTTCAGGGTTCCTTTTTTGTAGAAGAAACCACTAAATTAGGATTTTATTTAAAAAAAAACACAAATGATTCCAACACCATGCTGTGGGGTTATACATTTTTTCAAATTCATCACTGCACTGATATACCTTGTGGTGATGTGAAGTTGAAAAAACTGGACGCCAACTAACGGTCCCCTCAAACAAAGTTAAAGGGGGCTGCATGCATCACGTTACTCACTTGCTTATTCTATACCTAATACTTATGCATTCCAACAAATGATGTCAACTCATAAAAAAAGGTAATTTCCAATAGTTCTTATTACAGCAATATATAATGAGTCTACTTGAATTACTTAACTTGCTGTTAGTGTATTATGGTGAAAGCGTTATGTCATCATAGTGATACATTCTAGTTTAAGCTAGAATACTGACAATCTGGGAATTTAGTTTCATAAGAAAAATTCTGTCTTCAACAATATCATCATTATTGCAACAGGCTTGTAAGTTAAAAAAGTTTAAAAAAAATTAGTTCTAAAGCAATCAAAAGGTGATGTTTAGGTTTGATGGACAAATGCCTTCCTTACCTCGTTGAATTACTTTTTTTCAATATGTTATTATGCGTCAGGAAAATCACACAGCACTGGAAAGGCTGTGTTATGTAGCTGAGAACCCACTCTGCTAGTAGGCAATGCTTTAATGATCATTTGTAGAAATAGAAAGAGGAAATAGGCGATATTTACCAAATAGAGTGAATGAAGCAAGTAAAGATGCGTAGTTCATTAATTGACAAATGATGGGAAAAAAAGGCCAGAGAGCACCCGCGGGACTAGAACCATTGAAAGGTTGAACAAGTTAAATGATGTAAACTTGAGAAGGAACCGCTGGGCTATAGCTGACCCAACAGCAACATCTTCCTTCAAGCTATAACACAGTGAACATCAACTAGGGAATTAATGTTAATTTTTTTGAACTCTCAGGATTAACATGTTGCACAAATTACTTTCATGTTATTGAAGCCATTAGCGATAAGGAATATATATTCTTCACTTTGAGCTACTCCTGAATATTGGAAGGGGGTTCAGCCTCAAATGAAGGTGAAGATATCAGAAACATTTATGGCATGAAAATCTTAACCCATGGAATTGTCTCTGTATTCAGATGAAGAACTCTGAACTTCTGTAAGGGGATGTGTTGTAGATCAAGCAGTCCATTGTTTGTGGCAGTCTGAGATTTGTAGCCGTGATTTATTAACAGGATTACCAACAGAATAAAAAATCCTTCTGAGAGAGTAGTTTAACATTAAATTCAAATCACAGAATTCGATGTAAATGCAGCCAAAATTAGGTTTTGACATATTAAACCTGGAAACCCTGTCAGGTCTGCATCCCCAGCTGCAACAACTGCACATTGTCATAAACACCTGTTGTTGCAGTTGTTATCAATGTAGGAACATTTTGCTAGGTGACTTTGTCAAACATTATGCAGTTCGTCAACATTTTCAGGGTTCCTTTTTTGTAGAAGAAACCACTAAATTAGGATTTTATTTTTTAAAAAGAAACACAAATGATTCCAACAGCATGCTGTGGGGTTATCCATTTTTTCAAAGTCATCACTGCACTGATATACCTTGTGGTGATGTGAAGTTGAAAAAACTGGAAGCCAACTAACGATCCCCTCAAACAATGTTAAAGGGGGCTGCATGCACCACGTTATTACTCACTTGCTTATTCTATACCTAATACTTATGCATTCCAACAAATGATGTCAACTCATAAAAAAGGTAATTTCCAATAGTTCTTATTACAGCAATATATAATGAGTCTACTTGAATTACTTAACTTGCTGTTAGTGTATTATGGTGAAAGCGTTATGTCATCATAGTGATACATTCTAGTTTAAGCTAGAATACTGACAATCTGGGAATTTAGTTTCATAAGATTTAAAATTCTGTCTTCAACAATATCATCATTATTGCAACAGGCTTGTAAGTTAAAAAAGTTTAAAAAAATTAGTTCTAAAGCAATCAAAGAGTGATTTTTGGTTTTGATGGACAAATGCCTTCCTTACCTCATTGAATTACTTTTTTTCAATATGTTATTATGCGTCGGGACAATCACACAGCACTGGAAAGGCTGGGTTATGTAGCTGAGAACCCACTCTGCTAGTAGGCAATGCTTTAATGATCATTTGTAGAAATAGAAAGATGAAATAGGCGATATTTACCAAATAGAGTGAATGAAGCAAGTAAAGATGCATAGTTCATTAATTGACAAATGATGGGAAAAAAAGGCCAGAGAGCACCCGCGGGACTAGAACCATTGAAAGGTTGAACAAGTTAAATGATGTAAACTAGAGAAGGAACCACTGGGCTATAGCTGACCCAACAGCAACCTCTTTCTTCAAGCTATAACACAGTGAACATCAACTAGGGAATTAATGTTAATTTTTTGAACTCTCAGGATAAACATATTGCACAAATTACTTTCATGTTATTGAAGCCATTAGCGATAAGGAATATATATTCTTCACTTTAAGCTACTCCTAAATATTGGAAGGGTGTTCAGCCTCAAATGAAAGTACAGACACCAGAAACATTTATGGTATGAAAATCTTAACCCATGGAATTGTCTCTGTATTCAGATGAAGAACTCTGAACTTCTGTAAGGGGATGTGTTGTAGATCAGGCAGTCCATTGTTTGTGGCAGTCTGAGATTTGTAGCCGTGATTTATTAACAGGATTAACAACAGAATTAAAAATCCTTCTTAGTGAGTAGTTTAACATTAAATTCAAATCACAGAATTCAATGTAAATGCAGCCAAAATTAGGTTTTGACATATTAAACCTGGAAACCCTGTCAGGTCTGCATCCCCAGCAGCAACAACTGTACATTGTCATAAACACCTGTCATTGCAGTTGTTATCAATGTATGAACATTTTGCCAGGTGACTTTGTCAAACATTATGCAGTTCTTCAACCTTTTCAGGGGTCCTTTTTTGTAGAAGAAACCACTAAATTAGGATTTTATTTTTTTAAAAGAAACACAAATGATTCCAACACCATGCTGTGGGGTTATACATTTTTTCGAATTGATCACTGCACTGATATACCTTGTGGTGATGTGAAGTTGAAAAAACTGGAAGCCAACTAACGGTCCCCTCAAACAATGTTAAAGGGGGCTGCATGCATCACGTTACTCACTTGTTTATTCTATACCTAATACTTATGCATTCCAACAAATGATGTCAACTCATAAAAAAGGTAATTTCCAATAGTTCCTAACACAGCAATATATAATGAGTCTACTTGAATTACTTAACTTGCTGTTAGTGTATTATGGTGAAAGCGTTATGTCATCATAGTGATACATTCTAGTTTAAGCTAGAATACTGACAATCTGGGAATTTAGTTTCATAAGATTTAAAATTCTGTCTTCAACAATATCATCATTATTGCAACAGGCTTGTAAGTTAAAAAAGTTTTAAAAAATTAGTTCTAAAGCAATCAAAAGGTGATTTTTGGTTTTGATGGACAAATGCCTTCCTTACCTCATTGAATTACTTTTTTTCAATATGTTATTATGCGTCGGGACAATCACACAGCCCTGGAAAGGCTGGGTTATGTAGCTGAGAACCCACTCTGCTAGTAGGCAATGCTTTAATGATCATTTGTAGAAATAGAAAGAGGAAATAGGCGATATTTACCAAATAGAGTGAATGAAGCAAGTAAAGATGCGTAGTTCATTAATTGACAAATGATGGGAAAAAAAAGGCCAGAGAGCACCCGCGGGACTAGAACCATTGAAAAGTTGAACAAGTTAAGTGATGTAAACTTGAGATGGAACCGCTGGGCTATAGCTGACCCAACAGCAACATCTTTCTTCAAGCTATAACACAGTGAACATCAACTAGGGAATTAATGTTAATTTTTTGAACTCTCAGGATAAACATATTGCACAAATTACTTTCATGTTATTGAAGCCATTAGTGATAAGGAATATATATTCTTCACTTTGAGCTACTCCTAAATATTGGAAGGGTGTTAAGCCTCAAATGAAGGTACAGACAACAGAAACATTTATGGTATGAAAATCTTAACCCATGGAATTGTCTCTGTATTCAGATGAAGAGCTCTGAACTTCTGTAAGGGGATGTGTTGTAGATCAGGCAGTCCATTGTTTGTGGCAGTCTGAGATTTGTAGCCGTGATTTATTAACAGGATTAACAACAGAATTAAAAATCCTTCTGAGTGAGTAGTTTAACATTAAATTCAAATCACAGAATTCAATGTAAATGCAGCCAAAATTAGGTTTTGACATATTAAACCTGGAAACCCTGTCAGGTCTGCATCCCCAGCAGCAACAACTGTACATTGTCATAAACACCTGTTGTTGCAGTTGTTATCAATGTAGGAACATTTTGCTAGGTGACTCTGTCAAACATTATGCAGTTCGTCAACATTTTCAGGGTTCCTTTTTCGTAGAAGAAACCACTAAATTAGGATTTTATTAAAAAAAAAAAACACAAATGATTCCAACACCATGATGTGGGGTTATACATTTTTTCAAATTCATCACTGCACTGATATACTTTGTGGTGATGTGAAGTTGAAAAAACTGGAAGCCAACTAACGATCCCCTCAAACAATGTTAAAGGGGGCTGCATGCATCACGTTACTCACTTGCTTATTCTATACCTAATACTTATGCATTCCAACAAATGATGTCAACTCATAAAAAAGGTAATTTCCAATAGTTCTTATTACAGCAATATATAATGAGTCTACTTGAATTACTTAACTTGCTGTTAGTGTATTATGGTGAAAGCATTATGTCATCATAGTGATACATTCTAGTTTAAGCTAGAATACTGACAATCTGGGAATTTAGTTTCATAAGATTTAAAATTCTGTCTTCAACAATATCATCATTATTGCAACAGGCTTGTAAGTTAAAAAAGTTTAAAAAAATTAGTTCTAAAGCAATCAAAAAGTGATTTTTGGTTTTGATGGACAAATGCCTTCCTTACCTCATTGAATTACTTTTTTTCAATATGTTATTATGCGTCGGGACAATCACACAGCACTGGAAAGGCTGGGTTATGTAGCTGAGAACCCACTCTGCTAGTAGGCAATGCTTTAATGATCATTTGTAGAAATAGAAAGAGGAAATAGGCGATATTTACCAAATAGAGTGAATGAAGCAAGTAAAGATGCGTAGTTCATTAATTGACAAATGATGGGAAAAAAAGGCCAGAGAGCACCCGCGGGACTAGAACCATTGAAAGGTTGAACAAGTTAAATGATGTAAACTAGAGAAGGAACTGCTGGGCTATAGCTGACCCAACAGCAACATCTTTCTTCAAGCTATAACACAGTGAACATCAACTAGGGAATTAATGTTAATTTTTTGAACTCTCAGGATAAACATATTGCACAAATTACTTTCATGTTATTGAAGCCATTAGCGATAAGGAATATATATTCTTCACTTTGAGCTACTCCTAAATATTGGAAGGGTGTTCAGCCTCAAATGAAGGTACAGACACCAGAAACATTTATGGTATGAAAATCTTAACCCATGGAATTGTCTCTGTATTCAGATGAAGAACTCTGAACTTCTGTAAGGGGATGTGTTGTAGATCAGGCAGTCCATTGTTTGTGGCAGTCTGAGATTTGTAGCCGTGATTTATTAACAGGATTAACAACAGAATTAAAAATCCTTCCGAGTGAGTAGTTTAACATTAAATTCAAATCACAGAATTCAATGTAAATGCAGCCAAAATTAGGTTTTGACATATTAAACCTGGAAACCCTGTCAGGTCTGCATCCCCAGCAGCAACAACTGTACATTGTCATAAACACCTGTCGTTGCAGTTGTTATCAATGTAGGAACATTTTGCTAGGTGACTTTGTCAAACATTATGCAGTTAGTCAACATTTTCAGGGTTCCTTTTTTGTAGAAGAAACCACTAAATTAGGATTTTATTTAAAAAAAAACACAAATGATTCCAACACCATGCTGTGGGGTTATACATTTTTTCAAATTCATCACTGCACTGATATACCTTGTGGTGATGTGAAGTTGAAAAAACTGGACGCCAACTAACGGTCCCCTCAAACAAAGTTAAAGGGGGCTGCATGCATCACGTTACTCACTTGCTTATTCTATACCTAATACTTATGCATTCCAACAAATGATGTCAACTCATAAAAAAAGGTAATTTCCAATAGTTCTTATTACAGCAATATATAATGAGTCTACTTGAATTACTTAACTTGCTGTTAGTGTATTATGGTGAAAGCGTTATGTCATCATAGTGATACATTCTAGTTTAAGCTAGAATACTGACAATCTGGGAATTTAGTTTCATAAGAAAAATTCTGTCTTCAACAATATCATCATTATTGCAACAGGCTTGTAAGTTAAAAAAGTTTAAAAAAAATTAGTTCTAAAGCAATCAAAAGGTGATGTTTAGGTTTGATGGACAAATGCCTTCCTTACCTCGTTGAATTACTTTTTTTCAATATGTTATTATGCGTCAGGAAAATCACACAGCACTGGAAAGGCTGTGTTATGTAGCTGAGAACCCACTCTGCTAGTAGGCAATGCTTTAATGATCATTTGTAGAAATAGAAAGAGGAAATAGGCGATATTTACCAAATAGAGTGAATGAAGCAAGTAAAGATGCGTAGTTCATTAATTGACAAATGATGGGAAAAAAAGGCCAGAGAGCACCCGCGGGACTAGAACCATTGAAAGGTTGAACAAGTTAAATGATGTAAACTTGAGAAGGAACCGCTGGGCTATAGCTGACCCAACAGCAACATCTTCCTTCAAGCTATAACACAGTGAACATCAACTAGGGAATTAATGTTAATTTTTTTGAACTCTCAGGATTAACATGTTGCACAAATTACTTTCATGTTATTGAAGCCATTAGCGATAAGGAATATATATTCTTCACTTTGAGCTACTCCTGAATATTGGAAGGGGGTTCAGCCTCAAATGAAGGTGAAGATATCAGAAACATTTATGGCATGAAAATCTTAACCCATGGAATTGTCTCTGTATTCAGATGAAGAACTCTGAACTTCTGTAAGGGGATGTGTTGTAGATCAAGCAGTCCATTGTTTGTGGCAGTCTGAGATTTGTAGCCGTGATTTATTAACAGGATTACCAACAGAATAAAAAATCCTTCTGAGAGAGTAGTTTAACATTAAATTCAAATCACAGAATTCGATGTAAATGCAGCCAAAATTAGGTTTTGACATATTAAACCTGGAAACCCTGTCAGGTCTGCATCCCCAGCTGCAACAACTGCACATTGTCATAAACACCTGTTGTTGCAGTTGTTATCAATGTAGGAACATTTTGCTAGGTGACTTTGTCAAACATTATGCAGTTCGTCAACATTTTCAGGGTTCCTTTTTTGTAGAAGAAACCACTAAATTAGGATTTTATTTTTTAAAAAGAAACACAAATGATTCCAACAGCATGCTGTGGGGTTATCCATTTTTTCAAAGTCATCACTGCACTGATATACCTTGTGGTGATGTGAAGTTGAAAAAACTGGAAGCCAACTAACGATCCCCTCAAACAATGTTAAAGGGGGCTGCATGCACCACGTTATTACTCACTTGCTTATTCTATACCTAATACTTATGCATTCCAACAAATGATGTCAACTCATAAAAAAGGTAATTTCCAATAGTTCTTATTACAGCAATATATAATGAGTCTACTTGAATTACTTAACTTGCTGTTAGTGTATTATGGTGAAAGCGTTATGTCATCATAGTGATACATTCTAGTTTAAGCTAGAATACTGACAATCTGGGAATTTAGTTTCATAAGATTTAAAATTCTGTCTTCAACAATATCATCATTATTGCAACAGGCTTGTAAGTTAAAAAAGTTTAAAAAAATTAGTTCTAAAGCAATCAAAGAGTGATTTTTGGTTTTGATGGACAAATGCCTTCCTTACCTCATTGAATTACTTTTTTTCAATATGTTATTATGCGTCGGGACAATCACACAGCACTGGAAAGGCTGGGTTATGTAGCTGAGAACCCACTCTGCTAGTAGGCAATGCTTTAATGATCATTTGTAGAAATAGAAAGATGAAATAGGCGATATTTACCAAATAGAGTGAATGAAGCAAGTAAAGATGCATAGTTCATTAATTGACAAATGATGGGAAAAAAAGGCCAGAGAGCACCCGCGGGACTAGAACCATTGAAAGGTTGAACAAGTTAAATGATGTAAACTAGAGAAGGAACCACTGGGCTATAGCTGACCCAACAGCAACCTCTTTCTTCAAGCTATAACACAGTGAACATCAACTAGGGAATTAATGTTAATTTTTTGAACTCTCAGGATAAACATATTGCACAAATTACTTTCATGTTATTGAAGCCATTAGCGATAAGGAATATATATTCTTCACTTTAAGCTACTCCTAAATATTGGAAGGGTGTTCAGCCTCAAATGAAAGTACAGACACCAGAAACATTTATGGTATGAAAATCTTAACCCATGGAATTGTCTCTGTATTCAGATGAAGAACTCTGAACTTCTGTAAGGGGATGTGTTGTAGATCAGGCAGTCCATTGTTTGTGGCAGTCTGAGATTTGTAGCCGTGATTTATTAACAGGATTAACAACAGAATTAAAAATCCTTCTTAGTGAGTAGTTTAACATTAAATTCAAATCACAGAATTCAATGTAAATGCAGCCAAAATTAGGTTTTGACATATTAAACCTGGAAACCCTGTCAGGTCTGCATCCCCAGCAGCAACAACTGTACATTGTCATAAACACCTGTTGTTGCAGTTGTTATCAATGTAGGAACATTTTGCTAGGTGACTTTGTCAAACATTATGCAGTTCGTCAACATTTTCAGGGTTCCTTTTTTGTAGAAGAAACCACTAAATTAGGATTTTATTTAAAAAAAAAAAACACAAATGATTCCAACACCATGCTGTGGGGTTATGCATTTTTTCAAATTCATCACTGTACTGATAAACCTTGTGGTGATGTGAAGTTGAAAAAACTGGACGCCAACTAACGGTCCCCTCAAACAATGTTAAAGGGGGCTGCATGCATCACGTTACTCACTTGCTTATTCTATACCTAATACTTATGCATTTCAACAAATGATGTCAACTCATAAAAAAAGGTAATTTCCAATAGTTCTTATTACAGCAATATATAATGAGTCTACTTGAATTACTTAACTTGCTGTTAGTGTATTATGGTGAAAGCGTTATGTCATCATAGTGATACATTCTAGTTTAACCACTTGGCTGCTAAGGGTGTTCGATGAGCTCCATTGACTTTCCATTGAAATCAATGGAAAGTCCATGACGAGTTACCCTTGTCATTAGCGCTGAAGGGGTTAAGCTAGAATACTGACAATCTGGGAATTTAGTTTCATAAGAAAAATTCTGTCTTCAACAATATCATCATTATTGCAACAGGCTTGTAAGTTAAAAAAGTTTAAAAAAATTAGTTCTAAAGCAATCAAAAGGTGATGTTTAGGTTTGATGGACAAATGCCTTCCTTACATCGTTGAATTACTTTTTTTCAATTTGTTATTATGCGTCGGGAAAATCCCACAGCACTGGAAAGGCTGTGTTATGTAGCTGAGAATCCACTCTGCTAGTAGGCAATGCTTTAATGATCATTTGTAGAAATAGAAAGAGGAAATAGGCAATATTTACCAAATAGAGTGAATGAAGCAAGTAAAGATGCGTAGTTCATTAATTGACAAATGATGGGAAAAAAAGGCCAGAGAGCACCCGCGGGACTAGAACCATTGAAAGGTCGAACAAGTTAAATGATGTAAACTTGAGAAGGAACCGCTGGGCTATAGCTGACCCAACAGCAACATCTTCCTTCAAGCTATAACACAGTGAACATCAACTAGGGAATTAATGTATTTTTTTTGAACTCTCAGGATTAACATATTGCACAAATTACTTTCATGTTATTGAAGCCATTAGCGATAAGGAATATATATTCTTCACTTTGAGCTACTCCTGAATATTGGAAGGGGGTTCAGCCTCAAATGAAGGTGAAGATATCAGAAACATTTATGGTATGAAAATCTTAACCCATGGAATTGTCTCTGTATTCAGATGAAGAACTCTGAACTTCTGTAAGGGGATGTGTTGTAGATCAAGCAGTCCATTGTTTGTGGCAGTCTGAGATTTGTAGCCGTGATTTATTAACAGGATTAACAACAGAATTAAAAATCCTTCTGAGAGAGTAGTTTAACATTAAATTCAAATCACAGAATTCAATGTAAATGCAGCCAAAATTAGGTTTTGACATATTAAACCTGGAAACCCTGTCAGGTCTGCATCCCCAGCTGCAACAACTGCACATTGTCATAAACACCTGTTGTTGCAGTTGTTATCAATGTAGGAACATTTTGCTAGGTGACTTTGTCAAACATTATGCAGTTCGTCAACATTTTCAGGGTTCCTTTTTTGTAGAAGAAACGTCTAAATTAGGATTTTATTTTTTAAAAAGAAACACAAATGATTCCAACAGCATGCTGTGGGGTTATACATTTTTTCAAAGTCATCACTGCACTGATATACCTTGTGGTGATGTGAAGTTGAAAAAACTGGAAGCCAACTAACGATCCCCTCAAACAATGTTAAAGGGGGCTGCATGCATCACGTTATTACTCACTTGCTTATTCTATACCTAATACTTATGCATTCCAACAAATGATGTCAACTCATAAAAAAGGTAATTTCCAATAGTTCTTATTACAGCAATATATAATGAGTCTACTTGAATTACTTAACTTGCTGTTAGTGTATTATGGTGAAAGCGTTATGTCATCATAGTGATACATTCTAGTTTAAGCTAGAATACTGACAATCTGGGAATTTAGTTTCATAAGATTTAAAATTCTGTCTTCAACAATATCTTCATTATTGCAACAGGCTTGTAAGTTAACAAAGTTTAAAAAAAATTAGTTCTAAAGCAATCAAAAAGTGATTTTTGGTTTTGATGGACAAATGCCTTCCTTACCTCATTGAATTACTTTTTTTCAATATGTTATTATGCGTCGGGACAATCACACAGCACTGGAAAGGCTGGGTTATGTAGCTGGGAACCCACTCTGCTAGTAGGCAATGCTTTAATGATCATTTGTAGAAATAGAAAGATGAAATAGGCGATATTTACCGAATAGAGTGAATGAAGCAAGTAAAGATGCGTAGTTCATTAATTGACAAATGATGGGAAAAAAAGGCCAGAGAGCACCCGCGGGACTAGAACCATTGAAAGGTTGAACAAGTTAAATGATGTAAACTAGAGAAGGAACCGCTGGGCTATAGCTGACCCACCAACAACATCTTTCTTCAAGCTATAACACAGTGAACATCAACTAGGGAATTAATGTTAATTTTTTGAACTCTCAGGATAAACATATTGCACAAATTACTTTCATGTTATTGAAGCCATTAGCGATAAGGAATATATATTCTTCACTTTGAGCTACTCCTGAATATTGGAAGGGGATTCAGCCTCAAATGAAGGTGAAGATATCAGAAACATTTATGGTATGAAAATCTTAACCCATGGAATTGTCTCTGTATTCAGATGAAGAACTCTGAACTTCTGTAAGGGGATGTGTTGTAGATCAAGCAGTCCATTGTTTGTGGCAGTCTGAGATTTGTAGCCGTGATTTATTAACAGGATTAACAACAGAATTAAAAATCCTTCCGAGTGAGTAGTTTAACATTAAATTCAAATCACAGAATTCAATGTAAATGCAGCCAAAATTAGGTTTTGACATATTAAACCTGGAAACCCTGTCAGGTCTGCATCCCCAGCAGCAACAACTGTACATTGTCATAAACACCTGTTGTTGCAGTTGTTATCAATGTAGGAACATTTTGCTAGGTGACTTTGTCAAACATTATGCAGTTAGTCAACATTTTCAGGGTTCCTTTTTTGTAGAAGAAACCACTAAATTAGGATTTTATTTAAAAAAAAAACACAAATGATTCCAACACCATGCTGTGGGGTTATACATTTTTTCAAATTCATCACTGCACTGATATACCTTGTGGTGATGTGAAGTTGAAAAAACTGGACGCCAACTAACGGTCCCCTCAAACAAAGTTAAAGGGGGCTGCATGCATCACGTTACTCACTTGCTTATTCTATACCTAATACTTATGCATTTCAACAAATGATGTCAACTCATAAAAAAAGGTAATTTCCAATAGTTCTTATTACAGCAATATATAATGAGTCTACTTGAATTACTTAACTTGCTGTTAGTGTATTATGGTGAAAGCGTTATGTCATCATAGTGATACATTCTAGTTTAAGCTAGAATACTGACAATCTGGGAATTTAGTTTCATAAGAAAAATTCTGTCTTCAACAATATCATCATTATTGCAACAGGCTTGTAAGTTAAAAAAGTTTAAAAAAAATTAGTTCTAAAGCAATCAAAAGGTGATGTTTAGGTTTGATGGACAAATGCCTTCCTTACATCGTTGAATTACTTTTTTTCAATATGTTATTATGCGTCGGGAAAATCACACAGCACTGGAAAGGCTATGTTATGTAGCTGAGAACCCACTCTGCTAGTAGGCAATGCTTTAATGATCATTTGTAGAAATAGAAAGAGGAAATAGGCGATATTTACCAAATAGAGTGAATGAAGCAAGTAAAGATGCCTAGTTCATTAATTGACAAATGATGGGAAAAAAAGGCCAGAGAGCACCCGCGGGACTAGAACCATTGAAAGGTTGAACAAGTTAAATGATGTAAACTTGAGAAGGAACCGCTGGGCTATAGCTGACCCAACAGCAACATCTTCCTTCAAGCTATAACACAGTGAACATCAACTAGGGAATTAATGTTAATTTTTTTGAACTCTCAGGATTAACATATTGCACAAATTACTTTCATGTTATTGAAGCCATTAGCGATAAGGAATATATATTCTTCACTTTGAACTACTCCTGAATATTGGAAGGGGGTTCAGCCTCAAATGAAGGTGAAGATATCAGAAACATTTATGGTATGAAAATCTTAACCCATGGAATTGTCTCTGTATTCAGATGAAGAACTCTGAACTTCTGTAAGGGGATGTGTTGTAGATCAAGCAGTCCATTGTTTGTGGCAGTCTGAGATTTGTAGCCGTGATTTATTAACAGGATTAACAACAGAATTAAAAATCCTTCTGAGAGAGTAGTTTAACATTAAATTCAAATCACAGAATTCGATGTAAATGCAGCCAAAATTAGGTTTTGACATATTAAACCTGGAAACCCTGTCAGGTCTGCATCCCCAGCTGCAACAACTGCACATTGTCATAAACACCTGTTGTTGCAGTTGTTATCAATGTAGGAACATTTTGCTAGGTGACTTTGTCAAACATTATGCAGTTCGTCAACATTTTCAGGGTTCCTTTTTTGTAGAAGAAACCACTAAATTAGGATTTTATTTTTTAAAAAGAAACACAAATGATTCCAACAGCATGCTGTGGGGTTATACATTTTTTCAAAGTCATCACTGCACTGATATACCTTGTGGTGATGTGAAGTTGAAAAAACTGGAAGCCAACTAACGATCCCCTCAAACAATGTTAAAGGGGGCTGCATGCATCACGTTATTACTCACTTGCTTATTCTATACCTAATACTTATGCATTCCAACAAATGATGTCAACTCATAAAAAAGGTAATTTCCAATAGTTCTTATTACAGCAATATATAATGAGTCTACTTGAATTACTTAACTTGCTGTTAGTGTATTATGGTGAAAGCGTTATGTCATCATAGTGATACATTCTAGTTTAAGCTAGAATACTGACAATCTGGGAATTTAGTTTCATAAGATTTAAAATTCTGTCTTCAACAATATCTTCATTATTGCAACAGGCTTGTAAGTTAAAAAAGTTTAAAAAAATTTGTTCTAAAGCAATCAAAGAGTGATTTTTGGTTTTGATGGACAAATGCCTTCCTTACCTCATTGAATTACTTTTTTTCAATATGTTATTATGCGTCGGGACAATCACACAGCACTGGAAAGGCTGGGTTATGTAGCTGGGAACCCACTCTGCTAGTAGGCAATGCTTTAATGATCATTTGTAGAAATAGAAAGATGAAATAGGCGATATTTACCAAATAGAGTGAATGAAGCAAGTAAAGATGCGTAGTTCATTAATTGACAAATGATGGGAAAAAAAGGCCAGAGAGCACCCGCGGGACTAGAACCATTGAAAGGTTGAACAAGTTAAATGATGTAAACTAGAGAAGGAACCGCTGGGCTATAGCTGACCCACCAACAACATCTTTCTTCAAGCTATAACACAGTGAACATCAACTAGGGAATTAATGTTAATTTTTTGAACTCTCAGGATAAACATATTGCACAAATTACTTTCATGTTATTGAAGCCATTAGCGATAAGGAATATATATTCTTCACTTTGAGCTACTCCTGAATATTGGAAGGGGATTCAGCCTCAAATGAAGGTGAAGATATCAGAAACATTTATGGTATGAAAATCTTAACCCATGGAATTGTCTCTGTATTCAGATGAAGAACTCTGAACTTCTGTAAGGGGATGTGTTGTAGATCAAGCAGTCCATTGTTTGTGGCAGTCTGAGATTTGTAGCCGTGATTTATTAACAGGATTAACAACAGAATTAAAAATCCTTCTGAGAGAGTAGTTTAACATTAAATTCAAATCACAGAATTCGATGTAAATGCAGCCAAAATTAGGTTTTGACATATTAAACCTGGAAACCCTGTCAGGTCTGCATCCCCAGCTGCAACAACTGCACATTGTCATAAACAGCTGTTGTTGCAGTTGTTATCAATGTAGGAACATTTTGCTAGGTGACTTTGTCAAACATTATGCAGTTCGTCAACATTTTCAGGGTTCCTTTTTTGTAGAAGAAACCACTAAATTAGGATTTTATTTTTTAAAAAGAAACACAAATGATTCCAACACCATGCTGTGGGGTTTTACATTTTTTCAAAGTCATCACTGCACTGATATACCTTGTGGTGATGTGAAGTTGAAAAAACTGGAAGCCAACTAACGATCCCCTCAAACAATGTTAAAGGAGGCTGCATACATCACGTTATTACTCACTTGCTTATTCTATACCTAATACTTATGCATTCCAACAAATGATGTCAACTCATAAAAAAGGTAATTTCCAATAGTTCTTATTACAGCAATATATAATGAGTCTACTTGAATTACTTAACTTGCTGTTAGTGTATTATGGTGAAAGCGTTATGTCATCATAGTGATACATTCTAGTTTAAGCTAGAATACTGACAATCTGGGAATTTAGTTTCATAAGATTTAAAATTCTGTCTTCAACATTATCATCATTATTGCAGCAGGCTTGTAAGTCAAACAAGTTTTTAAAAATTAGATCTAAAGCAATCAAAAGGTGATGTTTGATTTTGATGGACAAATGCCTTCCTTACCTCATTGAATTACTTTTTTTCAATATGTTATTATGCGTCGGGACAATCACACAGCACTGGAAAGGCTGGGTTATGTAGCTGAGAACCCACTCTGCTAGTAGGCAATGCTTTAATGATCATTTGTAGAAATAGAAAGATGAAATAGGCGATATTTACCAAATAGAGTGAATGAAGCAAGTAAAGATGCGTAGTTCATTAATTGACAAATGATGGGAAAAAAAGGCCAGAGAGCACCCGCGGGACTAGAACCATTTAAAGGTTAAACAAGTTAAATCATGTAAATTTGAGAAGGAACCACTGGGATATAGCTGACCCAACAGAAACATCTTTCTTCAAGCTATAACACAGTAAACATCAACTAGGGAATTAATGTTAATTTTTTGGAACTCTCAGGATAAACATATTGCACAAATTACTTTCATGTTATTGAAGCCATTAGCGATAAGGAATATATATTCTTCACTTTCAGCTACTCCTGAATATTGGAAGGGGGTTTAGCCTCAAATGAAGGTACAGACATCAGAAACATTTATGGTATGAAAATCGTAACCCATGGAATTGTCTCTGTATTTAGATGAAGAACTCTGAACTTCTGTAAGGGGATGTGTTGTAGATCAAGCAATCCATTGTTTGTGGCAGTCTGAGATTTGTAGCCGTGATTTATTAACAGGATTAACTGCAGAATTAAAAATCCTTCTGAGAGAGTAGTTTAACATTAAATTCAAATCACAGAATTCAATGTAAATGCAGCCAAAATTAGGTTTTGACATATTAAACCTGGAAACCCTGTCAGGTCTGCATCCCCAGCAGCAACAACTGTACATTGTCATAAACACCTGTCGTTGCAGTTGTTATCAATGTAGGAACATTTTGCTGGGTGACTTTGTCAAACATTATGCAGTTCTTCAACATTTTCAGGGTTCCTTTTTTGTAGAAGAAACCACTAAATTAGGATTTTATTTTTTAAAAAGAAACACAAATGATTCCAACACCATGTTGTGGGGTTATACATTTTTTTAAATTCATCACTGCACTGATATACCTTGTGGTGATGTGAAGTTGAAAAAACTGGAAGCCAACTAACGGTCCCCTCAAACAATGTTAAAGGGGGCTGCATGCATCAAGTTGCTCACTTGCTTATTCTATACGTAATACTTATGCATTCCAACAAGTGATGTCAACTCATAAAAAAGGTAATTTCCAATAGTTCTTATTACAGCAAAATAAAATGAGTCTACTTGAATTACTTAACTTGCTGTTAGTGTATTATGGTGAAAGCGTTATGTCATCATAGTGATACATTCTAGTTTCAGCTAGAATACTGACAATCTGAGAATTTAGTTTCATAAGATTTAAAATTCTGTCTTCAACATTATCATCATTATTGCAACAGGCTTGTAAGTTAAAAAAGTTTTAAAAAATTAGTTCTAAAGCAATCAAAAGGTGATGTTTAGGTTTGATGGACAAATGCCTTCCTTACCTCGTTGAATTACTTTTTTCAATTTGTTATTATGCGTCGGGAAAATCACACAGCACTGGAAAGGCTGTGTTATGTAGCTGAGAATCCACTCTGCTAGTAGGCAATGCTTTAATGATCATTTGTAGAAATAGAAAGAGGAAATAGGCAATATTTACCAAATAGAGTGAATGAAGCAAGTAAAGATGCGTAGTTCATTAATTGACAAATGATGGGAAAAAAAGGCCAGAGAGCACCCGCGGGACTAGAACCATTGAAAGGTCGAACAAGTTAAATGATGTAAACTTGAGAAGGAACCGCTGGGCTATAGCTGACCCAACAGCAACATCTTCCTTCAAGCTATAACACAGTGAACATCAACTAGGGAATTAATGTATTTTTTTTGAACTCTCAGGATTAACATATTGCACAAATTACTTTCATGTTATTGAAGCCATTAGCGATAAGGAATATATATTCTTCACTTTGAGCTACTCCTGAATATTGGAAGGGGGTTCAGCCTCAAATGAAGGTGAAGATATCAGAAACATTTATGGTATGAAAATCTTAACCCATGGAATTGTCTCTGTATTCAGATGAAGAACTCTGAACTTCTGTAAGGGGATGTGTTGTAGATCAAGCAGTCCATTGTTTGTGGCAGTCTGAGATTTGTAGCCGTGATTTATTAACAGGATTAACAACAGAATTAAAAATCCTTCTGAGAGAGTAGTTTAACATTAAATTCAAATCACAGAATTCAATGTAAATGCAGCCAAAATTAGGTTTTGACATATTAAACCTGGAAACCCTGTCAGGTCTGCATCCCCAGCTGCAACAACTGCACATTGTCATAAACACCTGTTGTTGCAGTTGTTATCAATGTAGGAACATTTTGCGCGGTGACTTTGTCAAACATTATGCAGTTCGTCAACATTTTCAGGGTTCCTTTTTTGTAGAAGAAACGTCTAAATTAGGATTTTATTTTTTAAAAAGAAACACAAATGATTCCAACACCATGCTGTGGGGTTATACATTTTTTCAAAGTCATCACTGCACTGATATACCTTGTGGTGATGTGAAGTTGAAAAAACTGGAAGCCAACTAACGATCCCCTCAAACAATGTTAAAGGAGGCTGCATGCATCACGTTATTACTCACTTGCTTATTCTATACCTAATACTTATGCATTCCAACAAATGATGTCAACTCATAAAAAAGGTAATTTCCAATAGTTCTTATTACAGCAATATATAATGAGTCTACTTGAATTACTTAACTTGCTGTTAGTGTATTATGGTGAAAGCGTTATGTCATCATAGTGATACATTCTAGTTTAAGCTAGAATACTGACAATCTGGGAATTTAGTTTCATAAGATTTAAAATTCTGTCTTCAACAATATCATCATTATTGCAACAGGCTTGTAAGTTAAAAAAGTATAAAAAAATTAGTTCTAAAGCAATCAAAAAGTGATTTTTGGTTTTGATGGACAAATGCCTTCCTTACCTCATTGAATTACTTTTTTTCAATATGTTATTATGCGTCGGGACAATCACACAGCACTGGAAAGGCTGGGTTATGTAGCTGAGAACCCACTCTGCTAGTAGGCAATGCTTTAATGATCATTTGTAGAAATAGAAAGATGAAATAGGCGATATTTACCAAATAGAGTGAATGAAGCAAGTAAAGATGCGTAGTTCATTAATTGACAAATGATGGGAAAAAAAGGCCAGAGAGCACCCGCGGGACTAGAACCATTGAAAGGTTAAAAAAATTAAATGATGTAAACTTGAGAAGGAACCGCTGTTCTATAGCTGACCCAACAGCAACATCTTTCTTCAAGCTATAACACAGTGAACATCAACTAGGGAATTAATGTTAATTTTTTGAACTCTCAGGATAAACATATTGCACAAATTACTTTCATGTTATTGAAGCCATTAGCGATAAGGAATATATATTCTTCACTTTCAGCTACTCCTAAATATTGGAAGGGTGTTCAGCCTCAAATGAAGGTACAGACACCAGAAACATTTATGGTATGAAAATCTTAACCCATGGAATTGTCTCTGTATTCAGATGAAGAACTCTGAACTTCTGTAAGGGGATGTGTTGTAGATCAGGCAGTCCATTGTTTGTGGCAGTCTGAGATTTGTAGCCGTGATTTATTAACAGGATTAACAACAGAATTAAAAATCCTTCCGAGTGAGTAGTTTAACATTAAATTCAAATCACAGAATTCAATGTAAATGCAGCCAAAATTAGGTTTTGACATATTAAACCTGGAAACCCTGTCAGGTCTGCATCCCCAGCAGCAACAACTGTACATTGTCATAAACACCTGTCGTTGCAGTTGTTATCTATGTAGGAACATTTTGCTAGGTGACTTTGTCAAACATTATGCAGTTAGTCAACATTTTCAGGGTTCCTTTTTTGTAGAAGAAACCACTAAATTAGGATTTTATTTAAAAAAAAAAACACAAATGATTCCAACACCATGCTGTGAGGTTATACATTTTTTCAAATTCATCACTGCACTGATATACCTTGTGGTGATGTGAAGTTGAAAAAACTGGAAGCCAACTAACGATCCCCTCAAACAATGTTAAAGGGGGCTGCATGCATCACGTTATTACTCACTTGCTTATTCTATACCTAATACTTATGCATTCCAACAAATGATGTCAACTCATAAAAAAGGTAATTTCCAATAGTTCTTATTACAGCAATATATAATGAGTCTACTTGAATTACTTAACTTGCTGTTAGTGTATTATGGTGAAAGCGTTATGTCATCATAGTGATACATTCTAGTTTACGCTAGAATACTGACAATCTGGGAATTTAGTTTCATAAGATTTAAAATTCTGTCTTCAACAATATCATCATTATCGCAACAGGCTTGTAAGTTAAAAAAGTTTAAAAAAATTAGTTCTAAAGCAATCAAAAAGTGATTTTTGGTTTTGATGGACAAATGCCTTCCTTACCTCATTGAATTACTTTTTTTTAATATGTTATTATGCGTCGGGACAATCACACAGCACTGGAAAGGCTGGGTTATGTAGCTGAGAACCGACTCTGCTAGTAGGCAATGCTTTAATGATCATTTGTAGAAATAGAAAGATGAAATAGGCGATATTTACCAAATAGAGTGAATGAAGCAAGTAAAGATGCGTAGTTCATTAATTGACAAATGATGGGAAAAAAAGGCCAGAGAGCACCCGCGGGACTAGAACCATTGAAAAGTTGAACAGGTTATATGATGTAAACTAGAGAAGGAACCGCTGGGCTATAGCTGACCCAACAGCAACATCTTTCTTCAAGCTATAACACAGTGAACATCAACTAGGGAATTAATGTTAATTTTTTGAACTCTCAGGATAAACATATTGCACAAATTACTTTCATGTTATTGAAGCCATTAGCGATAAGGAATATATATTCTTCACTTTGAGCTACTCCTAAATATTGGAAGGGTGTTCAGCCTCAAATGAAGGTACAGACACCAGAAACATTTATGGTATGAAAATCTTAACCCATGGAATTGTCTCTGTATTCAGATGAAGATCTCTGTACTTCTGTAAGGGGATGTGTTGTAGATCAGGCAGTCCATTGTTTGTGGCAGTCTGAGATTTGTAGCCGTGATTTATTAACAGGATTAACAACAGAATTAAAAATCCTTCTGAGTGAGTAGTTTAACATTAAATTTAAATCACAGAATTCAATGTAAATGCAGCCAAAATTAGGTTTTGACATATTAAACCTGGAAACCCTGTCAGGTCTGCATCCCCAGCAGCAACAACTGTACATTGTCATAAACACCTGTCGTTGCAGTTGTTATCTATGTAGGAACATTTTGCTAGGTGACTTTGTCAAACATTATGCAGTTAGTCAACATTTTCAGGGTTCCTTTTTTGTAGAAGAAACCACTAAATTAGGATTTTATTTTTAAAAAAAAAACACAAATGATTCCAACACCATGCTGTGGGGTTATACATTTTTTCAAATTCATCACTGCACTGATATACCTTGTGGTGATGTGAAGTTGAAAAAACTGGAAGCCAACTAACGATCCCCTCAAACAATGTTAAAGGAGGCTGCATGCATCACGTTATTACTCACTTGCTTATTCTATACCTAATACTTATGCATTCCAACAAATGATGTCAACTCATAAAAAAGGTAATTTCCAATAGTTCTTATTACAGCAATATATAATGAGTCTACTTGAATTACTTAACTTGCTGTTAGTGTGTTATGGTGAAAGCGTTATGTCATCATAGTGATACATTCTAGTTTAAGCTAGAATACTGACAATCTGGGAATTTAGTTTCATAAGATTTAAAATTCTGTCTTCAACATTATCATCATTATTGCAGCAGGCTTGTAAGTTAAACAAGTTTTTAAAAATTAGATCTAAAGCAATCAAAAGGTGATGTTTGATTTTGATGGACAAATGCCTTCCTTACCTCATTGAATTACTTTTTTTCAATATGTTATTATGCGTCGGGACAATCACACAGCACTGGAAAGGCTGGGTTATGTAGCTGAGAACCCACTCTGCTAGTAGGCAATGCTTTAATGATCATTTGTAGAAATAGAAATAGGAAATAGGCGATATTTACTAAATAGAGTGAATGAAGCAAGTAAAGATGCGTAGTTCATTAATTGACAAATGATGGGAAAAAAAGGCCAGAGAGCGCCCGCGGGACTAGAACCATTTAAAGGTTAAACAAGTTAAATCATGTAAATTTGAGAAGGAACCACTGGGCTATAGCTGACCCAACAGAAATATCTTTCTTCAAGCTATAACACAGTAAACATCAAATAGGGAATTAATGTTAATTTTTTTGAACTCTCAGGATAAACATATTGCACAAATTACTTTCATGTTATTGAAGCCATTAGCGATAAGGAATATATATTCTTCACTTTCAGCTACTCCTGAATATTGGAAGGGGGTTCAGCCTCAAATGAAGGTACAGACATCAGAAACATTTATGGTATGAAAATCGTAACCCATGGAATTGTCTCTGTATTCAGATGAAGAACTCTGAACTTCTGTAAGGGGATGTGTTGTAGATCAAGCAGTCCATTGTTTGTGGCAGTCTGAGATTTGTAGCCGTGATTTATTAACAGGATTAACAACAGAATTAAAAATCCTTCTGAGAGAGTAGTTTAACATTAAATTCAAATCACAGAATTCAATGTAAATGCAGCCAAAATTAGGTTTTGACATATTAAACCTGGAAACCCTGTCAGGTCTGCATCCCCAGCAGCAACAACTGTACATTGTCATAAACACCTGTCGTTGCAGTTGTTATCAATGTAGGAACATTTTGCTAGGTGACTTTGTCAAACATTATGCAGTTCTTCAACATTTTCAGGGTTCCTTTTTTGTAGAAGAAACCACTAAATTAGGATTTTATTTTTTAAAAAGAAACACAAATGATTCCAACACCATGCTGTGGGGTTATACATTTTTTCAAATTCATCACTGCACTGATATACCTTGTGGTGATGTGAAGTTGAAAAAACTGGAAGCCAACTAACGGTCCCCTCAAACAATGTTAAAGGGGGCTGCATGCATCAAGTTGCTCACTTGCTTATTCTATACGTAATACTTATGCATTCCAACAAGTGATGTCAACTCATAAAAAAGGTAATTTCCAATAGTTCTTATTACAGCAAAATAAAATGAGTCTACTTGAATTACTTAACTTGCTGTTAGTGTATTATGGTGAAAGCATTATGTCATCATAGTGATACATTCTAGTTTCAGCTAGAATACTGACAATCTGGGAATTTAGTTTCATAAGATTTAAAATTCTGTCTTCAACAATATCATCATTATTGCAACAGGCTTGTAAGTTAAAAAAGTTTAAAAAAATTAGTTCTAAAGCAATCAAAAGGTGATGTTTAGGTTTTGATGGACAAATGCCTTCCTTACCTCATTGAATTACTTTTTTTCAATATGTTATTATGCGTCGGGACAATCACACAGCACTGGAAAGGCTGGGTTATGTAGCTGAGAACCCACTCTGCTAGTAGGCAATGCTTTAATGATCATTTGTAGAAATAGAAAGATGAAATAGGCGATATTTACCAAATAGAGTGAATGAAGCAAGTAAAGATGCGCAGTTCATTAATTGACAAATGATGGGAAAAAAAGGCCAGAGAGCACCCGCGGGACTAGAACCATTGAAAGGTTGAACAAGTTAAATGATGTAAACTTGAGAAGGAACCGCTGTTCTATAGCTGACCCAACAGCAACATCTTTCTTCAAGCTATAACACAGTGAACATCAACTAGGGAATTAATGTTAATTTTTTGAACTCTCAGGATAAACATATTGCACAAATTACTTTCATGTTATTGAAGCCATTAGCGATAAGGAATATATATTCTTCACTTTAAGCTACTCCTAAATATTGGAAGGATGTTCAGCCTCAAATGAAGGTACAGACACCAGAAACATTTATGGTATGAAAATCTTAACCCATGGAATTGTCTCTGTATTCAGATGAAGAACTCTGAACTTCTGTAAGGGGATGTGTTGTAGATCAGGCAGTCCATTGTTTGTGGCAGTCTGAGATTTGTAGCCGTGATTTATTAACAGGATTAACAACAGAATTAAAAATCCTTCCGAGTGAGTAGTTTAACATTAAATTCAAATCACAGAATTCAATGTAAATGCAGCCAAAATTAGGTTTTGACATATTAAACCTGGAAACCCTGTCAGGTCTGCATCCCCAGCAGCAACAACTGTACATTGTCATAAACACCTGTCGTTGCAGTTGTTATCTATGTAGGAACATTTTGCTAGGTGACTTTGTCAAACATTATGCAGTTAGTCAACATTTTCAGGGTTCCTTTTTTGTAGAAGAAACCACTAAATTAGGATTTTATTTTTAAAAAAAAAACACAAATGATTCCAACACCATGCTGTGGGGTTATACATTTTTTCAAATTCATCACTGCACTGATATACCTTGTGGTGATGTGAAGTTGAAAAAACTGGACGCCAACTAACGGTCCCCTCAAACAATGTTAAAGGGGGCTGCATGCATCACGTTACTCACTTGCTTATTCTATACCTAATACTTATGCATTCCAACAAATGATGTCAACTCATAAAAAAGGTAATTTCCCATAGTTCTTATTACAGCAATATATAATGAGTCTACTTGAATTACTTAACTTGCTGTTAGTGTATTCTGGTGAAAGCGTTATGTCATCATAGTGATACATTCTAGTTTAAGCTAGAATACTGACAATCTGGGAATTTAGTTTCATAAGAAAAATTCTGTCTTCAACAATATCATCATTATTGCAACAGGCTTGTAAGTTAAAAAAGTTTAAAAAAAATTAGTTCTAAAGCAATCAAAAGGTGATGTTTAGGTTTGATGGACAAATGCCTTCCTTACCTCGTTGAATTACTTTTTTTCAATATGTTATTATGCGTCGGGAAAATCACACAGCACTGGAAAGGCTGTGTTATGTAGCTGAGAACCCCCTCTGCTAGTAGGCAATGCTTTAACGATCATTTGTAGAAATAGAAAGAGGAAATAGGCGATATTTACCAAATAGAGTGAATGAAGCAAGTAAAGATGCGTAGTTCATTAATTGACAAATGATGGGAAAAAAAGGCCAGAGAGCACCCGCGGGACTAGAACCATTGAAAGGTTGAACAAGTTAAATGATGTAAACTTGAGAAGGAACCGCTGGGCTATAGCTGACCCAACAGCAACATCTTCCTTCAAGCTATAACACAGTGAACATCAACTAGGGAATTAATGTTAATTTTTTGAACTCTCAGGATAAACATATTGCACAAATTACTTTCATGTTATTGAAGCCATTAGCGATAAGGAATATATATTCTTCACTTTGAGCTACTCCTGTATATTGGAAGGGGGTTCAGCCTCAAATGAAGGTGAAGATATCAGAAACATTTATGGTATGAAAATCTTAACCCATGGAATTGTCTCTGTATTCAGATGAAGAACTCTGAACTTCTGTAAGGGGATGTGTTGTAGATCAAGCAGTCCATTGTTTGTGGCAGTCTGAGATTTGTAGCCGTGATTTATTAACAGGATTAACAACAGAATTAAAAATCCTTCTGAGAGAGTAGTTTAACATTAAATTCAAATCACAGAATTCGATGTAAATGCAGCCAAAATTAGGTTTTGACATATTAAACCTGGAAACCCTGTCAGGTCTGCATCCCCAGCTGCAACAACTGCACATTGTCATAAATACCTGTTGTTGCAGTTGTTATCAATGTAGGAACATTTTGCTAGGTGACATTGTCAAACATTATGCAGTTCGTCAACATTTTCAGGGTTCCTTTTTTGTAGAAGAAACCACTAAATTAGGATTTTATTTTTTAAAAAGAAACACAAATGATTCCAACAGCATGCTGTGGGGTTATACATTTTTTCAAAGTCATCACTGCACTGATATACCTTGTGGTGATGTGAAGTTGAAAAAACTGGAAGCCAACTAACGATCCCCTCAAACAATGTTAAAGGGGGCTGCATGCATCACGTTATTACTCACTTGCTTATTCTATACCTAATACTTATGCATTCCAACAAATGATGTCAACTCATAAAAAAGGTAATTTCCAATAGTTCTTATTACAGCAATATATAATGAGTCTACTTGAATTACTTAACTTGCTGTTAGTGTATTATGGTGAAAGCGTTATGTCATCATAGTGATACATTCTAGTTTAAGCTAGAATACTGACAATCTGGGAATTTAGTTTCATAAGATTTAAAATTCTGTCTTCAACAATATCATCATTATTGCAACAGGCTTGTAAGTTAAAAAAGTTTAAAAAAATTAGTTCTAAAGCAATCAAAAAGTGATTTTTGGTTTTGATGGACAAATGCCTTCCTTACCTCATTGAATTACTTTTTTTCAATATGTTATTATGCGTCGGGACAATCACACAGCACTGGAAAGGCTGGGTTATGTAGCTGAGAACCCACTCTGCTAGTAGGCAATGCTTTAATGATCATTTGTAGAAATAGAAAGATGAAATAGGCGATATTTACCAAATAGAGTGAATGAAGCAAGTAAAGATGCGTAGTTCATTAATTGAGAAATGATGGGAAAAAAAGGCCAGAGAGCACCCGCGGGACTAGAACCATTGAAAGGTTGAACAAGTTATATGATGTAAACTAGAGAAGGAACCGCTGGGCTATAGCTGACCCAACAGCAACATCTTTCTTCAAGCTATAACACAGTGAACATCAACTAGGGAATTAATGTTAATTTTTTGAACTCTCAGGATAAACATATTGCACAAATTACTTTCATGTTATTGAAACCATTAGCGATAAGGAATATATATTCTTCACTTTGAGCTACTCCTAAATATTGGAAGGGTGTTCAGCCTCAAATGAAGGTACAGACACCAGAAACATTTATGGTATGAAAATCTTAACCCATGGAATTGTCTCTGTATTCAGATGAAGAACTCTGAAGTTCTGTAAGGGGATGTGTTGTAGATCAGACAGTCCATTGTTTGTGGCAGTCTGAGATTTGTAGCCGTGATTTATTAACAGGATTAACAACAGAATTAAAAATCCTTCTGAGTGAGTAGTTTAACATTAAATTCAAATCACAGAATCCAATGTAAATGCAGCCAAAATTAGGTTTTGACATATTAAACCTGGAAACCCTGTCAGGTCTGCATCCCCAGCAGCAACAACTGTACATTGTCATAAACACCTGTTGTTGCAGTTGTTATCAATGTAGGAACATTTTGCTAGGTGACTTTGTCAAACATTATGCAGTTCGTCAACATTTTCAGGGTTCCTTTTTTGTAGAAGAAACCACTAAATTAGGATTTTATTTTTTAAAAAGAAACACAAATGATTCCAACACCATGCTGTGGGGTTATACATTTTTTCAAATTCATCACTGCACTGATATACCTTGTGGTGATGTGAAGTTGAAAAAACTGGAAGCCAACTAACGGTCCCCTCAAACAATGTTAAAGGGGGCTGCATGCATCACGTTACTCACTTGCTTATTCTATACCTAATACTTATGCATTCCAACAAATGATGTCAACTCATAAAAAAGGTAATTTCCAATAGTTCTTATTACAGCAATATATAATGAGTCTACTTGAATTACTTAACTTGCTGTTAGTGTATTATGGTGAAAGCGTTATGTCATCATAGTGATACATTCTAGTTTAAGCTAGAATACTGACAATCTGGGAATTTAGTTTCATAAGAAAAATTCTGTCTTCAACAATATCATCATTATTGCAACAGGCTTATAAGTTAAAAAAGTTTAAAAAAATTAGTTCTAAAGCAATCAAAAGGTGATGTTTAGGTTTGATGGACAAATGCCTTCCTTACCTCGTTGAATTACTTTTTTTCAATATGTTATTATGCGTCGGGACAATCACACAGCACTGGAAAGGCTGTGTTATGTAGCTGAGAACCCACTCTGCTAGTAGGCAATGCTTTAATGATCATTTGTAGAAATAGAAAGAGGAAATAGGCGATATTTACCAAATAGAGTGAATGAAGCAAGTAAAGATGCGTAGTTCATTAATTGACAAATGATGGGAAAAAAAGGCCAGAGAGCACCCGCGGGACTAGAACCATTGAAAGGTTGAACAAGTTAAATGATGTAAACTTGAGAAGGAACCGCTGGGCTATAGCTGACCCAACAGCAACATCTTCCTTCAAGCTATAACACAGTGAACATCAACTAGGGAATTAATGTTAATTTTTTTGAACTCTCAGGATTAACATATTGCACAAATTACTTTCATGTTATTGAAGCCATTAGCGATAAGGAATATATATTCTTCACTTTGAGCTACTCCTGAATATTGGAAGGGGGTTCAGCCTCAAATGAAGGTGAAGATATCAGAAACATTTATGGTATGAAAATCTTAACCCATGGAATTGTCTCTGTATTCAGATGAAGAACTCTGAACTTCTGTAAGGGGATGTGTTGTAGATCAAGCAGTCCATTGTTTGTGGCAGTCTGAGATTTGTAGCCGTGATTTATTAACAGGATTAACAACAGAATTAAAAATCCTTCTGAGAGAGTAGTTTAACATTAAATTCAAATTACAGAATTCGATGTAAATGCAGCCAAAATTAGGTTTTGACATATTAAACCTGGAAACCCTGTCAGGTCTGCATCCCCAGCTGCAACAACTGCACATTGTCATAAACACCTGTTGTTGCAGTTGTTATCAATGTAGGAACATTTTGCTAGGTGACTTTGTCAAACATTATGCAGTTTGTCAACATTTTCAGGGTTCCTTTTTTGTAGAAGAAACCACTAAATTAGGATTTTATTTTTTAAAAAGAAACACAAATGATTCCAACACCATGCTGTGGGGTTATACATTTTTTCAAAGTCATCACTGCACTGATATACCTTGTGGTGATGTGAAGTTGAAAAAACTGGAAGCCAACTAACGATCCCCTCAAACAATGTTAAAGGAGGCTGCATGCATCACGTTATTACTCACTTGCTTATTCTATACCTAATACTTATGCATTCCAACAAATGATGTCAACTCATAAAAAAGGTAATTTCCAATAGTTCTTATTACAGCAATATATAATGAGTCTACTTGAATTACTTAACTTGCTGTTAGTGTATTATTGTGAAAGCGTTATGTCATCATAGTGATACATTCTAGTTTAAGCTAGAATACTGACAATCTGGGAATTTAGTTTCATAAGATTTAAAATTCTGTCTTCAACATTATCATCATTATTGCAGCAGGCTTGTAAGTTAAACAAGTTTTTAAAAATTAGTTCTAAAGCAATCAAAAGGTGATGTTTGATTTTGATGGACAAATGCCTTCCTTACCTCATTGAATTACTTTTTTTCAATATGTTATTATGCGTCGGGACAATCACACAGCACTGGAAAGGCTGGGTTATGTAGCTGAGAACCCACTCTGCTAGTAGGCAATTCTTTAATGATCATTTGTAGAAATAGAAAGAGGAAATAGGCGATATTTACCAAATAGAGTGAATGAAGCAAGTAAAGATGCGTAGTTCATTAATTGACAAATGATGGGAAAAAAGGCCAGAGAGCACCCGCGGGACTAGAACCATTGAAAGGTTGAACAAGTTAAATGATGTAAACTTGAGAAGGAAGCGCTGGGCTATAGCTGACCCAACAGCAACATCTTCCTTCAAGCTATAACACAGTGAACATCAACTAGGGAATTAATGTTAATTTTTTTGAACTCTCAGGATTAACATATTGCACAAATTACTTTCATGTTATTGAAGCCATTAGCGATAAGGAATATATATTCTTCACTTTGAGCTACTCCTGAATATTGGAAGGGGGTTCAGCCTCAAATGAAGGTGAAGATATCAGAAACATTTATGGTATGAAAATCTTAACCCATGGAATTGTCTCTGTATTCAGATGAAGAACTCTGAACTTCTGTAAGGGGATGTGTTGTAGATCAAGCAGTCCATTGTTTGTGGCAGTCTGAGATTTGTAGCCGTGATTTATTAACAGGATTAACAACAGAATTAAAAATCCTTCTGAGAGAGTAGTTTAACATTAAATTCAAATCACAGAATTCGATGTAAATGCAGCCAAAATTAGGTTTTGACATATTAAACCTGGAAACCCTGTCAGGTCTGCATCCCCAGCTGCAACAACTGCACATTGTCATAAACACCTGTTGTTGCAGTTGTTATCAATGTAGGAACATTTTGCTAGGTGACATTGTCAAACATTATGCAGTTCGTCAACATTTTCAGGGTTCCTTTTTTGTAGAAGAAACCACTAAATTAGGATTTTATTTTTTAAAAAGAAACACAAATGATTCCAACAGCATGCTGTGGGGTTATACATTTTTTCAAAGTCATCACTGCACTGATATACCTTGTGGTGATGTGAAGTTGAAAAAACTGGAAGCCAACTAACGATCCCCTCAAACAATGTTAAAGGGGGCTGCATGCATCACGTTATTACTCACTTGCTTATTCTATACCTAATACTTATGCATTCCAACAAATTATGTCAACTCATAAAAAAGGTAATTTCCAATAGTTCTTATTACAGCAATATATAATGAGTCTACTTGAATTACTTAACTTGCTGTTAGTGTATTATGGTGAAAGCGTTATGTCATCATAGTGATACATTCTAGTTTAAGCTAGAATACTGACAATCTGGGAATTTAGTTTCATAAGATTTAAAATTCTGTCTTCAACAATATCATCATTATTGCAACAGGCTTGTAAGTTAAAAAAGTTTAAAAAAATTAGTTCTAAAGCAATCAAAAAGTGATTTTTGGTTTTGATGGACAAATGCCTTCCTTACCTCATTGAATTACTTTTTTTCAATATGTTATTATGCGTCGGGACAATCACACAGCACTGGAAAGGCTGGGTTATGTAGCTGAGAACCCACTCTGCTAGTAGGCAATGCTTTAATGATCATTTGTAGAAATAGAAAGATGAAATAGGCGATATTTACCAAATAGAGTGAATGAAGCAAGTAAAGATGCGTAGTTCATTAATTGACAAATGATGGGAAAAAAAGGCCAGAGAGCACCCGCGGGACTAGAACCATTGAAAGGTTGAACAAGTTAAATGATGTAAACTTGAGAAGGAACCGCTGGGCTATAGCTGACCCAACAGCAACATCTTCCTTCAAGCTATAACACAGTGAACATCAACTAGGGAATTAATGTTAATTTTTTTGAACTCTCAGGATTAACATATTGCACAAATTACTTTCATGTTATTGAAGCCATTAGCGATAAGGAATATATATTCTTCACTTTGAGCTACTCCTGAATATTGAAAAGGGGTTCAGCCTCAAATGAAGGTGAAGATATCAGAAACATTTATGGTATGAAAATCTTAACCCATGGAATTGTCTCTGTATTCAGATGAAGAACTCTGAACTTCTGTAAGGGGATGTGTTGTAGATCAAGCAGTCCATTGTTTGTGGCAGTCTGAGATTTGTAGCCGTGATTTATTAACAGGATTAACAACAGAATTAAAAATCCTTCTGAGAGAGTAGTTTAACATTAAATTCAAATCACAGAATTCGATGTAAATGCAGCCAAAATTAGGTTTTGACATATTAAACCTGGAAACCCTGTCAGGTCTGCATCCCCAGCTGCAACAACTGCACATTGTCATAAACACCTGTTGTTGCAGTTGTTATCAATGTAGGAACATTTTGCTAGGTGACTTTGTCAAACATTATGCAGTTCGTCAACATTTTCAGGGTTCCTTTTTTGTAGAAGAAACCACTAAATTAGGATTTTATTTTTTAAAAAGAAACACAAATGATTCCAACACCATGCTGTGGGGTTATACATTTTTTCAAAGTCATCACTGCACTGATATACCTTGTGGTGATGTGAAGTTGAAAAAACTGGAAGCCAACTAACGATCCCCTCAAACAATGTTAAAGGGGGCTGCATGCATCACGTTATTACTCACTTGCTTATTCTATACCTAATACTTATGCATTCCAACAAATGATGTCAACTCATAAAAAAGGTAATTTCCATTAGTTCTTATTACAGCAATATATAATGAGTCTACTTGAATTACTTAACTTGCTGTTAGTGTATTATGGTGAAAGCGTTATGTCATCATAGTGATACATTCTAGTTTAAGCTAGAATACTGACAATCTGGGAATTTAGTTTCATAAGATTTAAAATTCTGTCTTCAACAATATCATCATTATTGCAACAGGCTTGTAAGTTAAAAAAGTTTAAAAAAATTAGTTCTAAAGCAATCAAAAAGTGATTTTTGGTTTTGATGGACAAATGCCTTCCTTACCTCATTGAATTCCTTTTTTTCAATATGTTATTATGCGTCGGGACAATCACACAGCACTGGAAAGGCTGGGTTATGTAGCTGAGAACCCACTCTGCTAGTAGGCAATGCTTTAATGATCATTTGTAGAAATAGAAAGATGAAATAGGCGATATTTACCAAATAGAGTGAATGAAGCAAGTAAAGATGCGTAGTTCATTAATTGACAAATGATGGGAAAAAAAGGCCAGAGAGCACCCGCGGGACTAGAACCATTGAAAGGTTGAACAAGTTAAATGATGTAAACTTGAGAAGGAACCGCTGTTCTATAGCTGACCCAGCAGCAACATCTTTCTTCAAGCTATAACACAGTGAACATCAACTAGGGAATTAATGTTAATTTTTTGAACTCTCAGGATAAACATATTGCACAAATTACTTTCATGTTATTGAAGCCATTAGCGATAAGGAATATATATTCTTCACTTTAAGCTACTCCTAAATATTGGAAGGGTGTTCAGCCTCAAATGAAGGTACAGACACCAGAAACATTTATGGTATGAAAATCTTAACCCATGGAATTGTCTCTGTATTCAGATGAAGAACTCTGAACTTCTGTAAGGGGATGTGTTGTAGATCAGGCAGTCCATTGTTTGTGGCAGTCTGAGATTTGTAGCCGTGATTTATTAACAGGATTAACAACAGAATTAAAAATCCTTCCGAGTGAGTAGTTTAACATTAAATTCAAATCACAGAATTCAATGTAAATGCAGCCAAAATTAGGTTTTGACATATTAAACCTGGAAACCCTGTCAGGTCTGCATCCCCAGCAGCAACAACTGTACATTGTCATAAACACCTGTCGTTGCAGTTGTTATCTATGTAGGAACATTTTGCTAGGTGACTTTGTCAAACATTATGCAGTTAGTCAACATTTTCAGGGTTCCTTTTTTGTAGAAGAAACCACTAAATTAGGATTTTATTTAAAAAAAAAAAACACAAATGATTCCAACACCATGCTGTGGGGTTATACATTTTTTCAAATTCATCACTGCACTGATATACCTTGTGGTGATGTGAAGTTGAAAAAACTGGACGCCAACTAACGGTCCCCTCAAACAATGTTAAAGGGGGCTGCATGCATCACGTTACTCACTTGCTTATTCTATACCTAATACTTATGCATTCCAACAAATGATGTCAACTCATAAAAAAAGGTAATTTCCAATAGTTCTTATTACAGCAATATATAATGATTCTACTTGAATTACTTAACTTGCTGTTAGTGTATTATGGTGAAAGCGTTATGTCATCATAGTGATATATTCTAGTTTAAGCTAGAATACTGACAATCTGGGAATTTAGTTTCATAAGAAAAATTCTGTCTTCAACAATATCATCATTATTGCAACAGGCTTGTAAGTTAAAAAAGTTTAAAAAAAATTAGTTCTAAAGCAATCAAAAGGTGATGTTTAGGTTTGATGGACAAATGCCTTCCTTACCTCGTTGAATTACTTTTTTTCAATATGTTATTATGCGTCGGGAAAATCACACAGCACTGGAAAGGCTGTGTTATGTAGCTGAGAACCCACTCTGCTAGTAGGCAATGCTTTAATGATCATTTGTAGAAATAGAAAGAGGAAATAGGCGATATTTACCAAATAGAGTGAATGAAGCAAGTAAAGATGCGTAGTTCATTAATTGACAAATGATGGGAAAAAAAGGCCAGAGAGCACCCGCGGGACTAGAACCATTGAAAGGTTGAACAAGTTAAATGATGTAAACTTGAGAAGGAACCGCTGGGCTATAGCTGACCCAACAGCAACATCTTCCTTCAAGCTATAACACAGTGAACATCAACTAGGGAATTAATGTTAATTTTTTGAACTCTCAGGATAAACATATTGCACAAATTACTTTCATGTTATTGAAGCCATTAGCGATAAGGAATATATATTCTTCACTTTGAGCTACTCCTGTATATTGGAAGGGGGTTCAGCCTCAAATGAAGGTGAAGATATCAGAAACATTTATGGTATGAAAATCTTAACCCATGGAATTGTCTCTGTATTCAGATGAAGAACTCTGAACTTCTGTAAGGGGATGTGTTGTAGATCAAGCAGTCCATTGTTTGTGGCAGTCTGAGATTTGTAGCCGTGATTTATTAACAGGATTAACAACAGAATTAAAAATCCTTCTGAGAGAGTAGTTTAACATTAAATTCAAATCACAGAATTCGATGTAAATGCAGCCAAAATTAGGTTTTGACATATTAAACCTGGAAACCCTGTCAGGTCTGCATCCCCAGCTGCAACAACTGCACATTGTCATAAACACCTGTTGTTGCAGTTGTTATCAATGTAGGAACATTTTGCTAGGTGACATTGTCAAACATTATGCAGTTCGTCAACATTTTCAGGGTTCCTTTTTTGTAGAAGAAACCACTAAATTAGGATTTTATTTTTTAAAAAGAAACACAAATGATTCCAACACAATGCTGTGGGGTTATACATTTTTTCAAAGTCATCACTGCACTGATATACCTTGTGGTGATGTGAAGTTGAAAAGACTGGAAGCCAACTAACGATCCCCTCAAACAATGTTAAAGGGGGCTGAATGCATCACGTTATTACTCACTTGCTTATTCTATACCTAATACTTATGCATTCCAACAAATGATGTCAACTCATAAAAAAGGTAATTTCCAATAGTTCTTATTACAGCAATATATAATGAGTCTACTTGAATTACTTAACTTGCTGTTAGTGTATTATGGTGAAAGCGTTATGTCATCATAGTGATACATTCTAGTTTAAGCTAGAATACTGACAATCTGGGAATTTAGTTTCATAAGATTTAAAATTCTGTCTTCAACAATATCATCATTATTGCAACAGGCTTGTAAGTTAAAAAAGTTTAAAAAAAATTAGTTCTAAAGCAATCAAAAAGTGATTTTTGGTTTTGATGGACAAATGCCTTCCTTACCTCATTGAATTACTTTTTTTCAATATGTTATTATGCGCCGGGACAATCACACAGCACTGGAAAGGCTGGGTTATGTAGCTGAGAACCCACTCTGCTAGTAGGCAATGCTTTAATGATCATTGGTAGAAATAGAAAGATGAAATAGGCGATATTTACCAAATAGAGTGAATGAAGCAAGTAAAGATGCGTAGTTCATTAATTGACAAATGATGGGAAAAAAAGGCCAGAGAGCACCCGCGGGACTAGAACCATTGAAAGGTTGAACAAGTTATATGATGTAAACTAGAGAACGAACCGCTGGGCTATAGCTGACCCAACAGCAACATCTTTCTTCAAGCTATAACACAGTGAACATCAACTAGGGAATTAATGGTAATTTTTTGAACTCTCAGGATAAACATATTGCACAAATTACTTTCATGTTATTGAAACCATTAGCGATAAGGAATATATATTCTTCACTTTGAGCTACTCCTAAATATTGGAAGGGTGTTCAGCCTCAAATGAAGGTACAGACACCAGAAACATTTATGGTATGAAAATCTTAACCCATGGAATTGTCTCTGTATTCAGATGAAGAACTCTGAAGTTCTGTAAGGGGATGTGTTGTAGATCAGGCAGTCCATTGTTTGTGGCAGTCTGAGATTTGTAGCCGTGATTTATTAACAGGATTAACAACAGAATTAAAAATCCTTCTGAGTGAGTAGTTTAACATTAAATTCAAATCACAGAATCCAATGTAAATGCAGCCAAAATTAGGTTTTGACATATTAAACCTGGAAACCCTGTCAGGTCTGCATCCCCAGCTGCAACAACTGCACATTGTCATAAACACCTGTTGTTGCAGTTGTTATCAATGTAGGAACATTTTGCTAGGTGACTTTGTCAAACATTATGCAGTTCGTCAACATTTTCAGGGTTCCTTTTTTGTAGAAGAAACCACTAAATTAGGATTTTATTTTTTAAAAAGAAACACAAATGATTCCAACACCATGCTGTGGGGTTATACATTTTTTCAAAGTCATCACTGCACTGATATACCTTGTGGTGATGTGAAGTTGAAAAAACTGGAAGCCAACTAACGATCCCCTCAAACAATGTTAAAGGAGGCTGCATGCATCACGTTATTACTCACTTGCTTATTCTATACCTAATACTTATGCATTCCAACAAATGATGTCAACTCATAAAAAAGGTAATTTCCAATAGTTCTTATTACAGCAATATATAATGAGTCTACTTGAATTACTTAACTTGCTGTTAGTGTATTATGGTGAAAGCGTTATGTCATCATAGTGATACATTCTAGTTTAAGCTAGAATACTGACAATCTGGGAATTTAGTTTCATAAGATTTAAAATTCTGTCTTCAACATTATCATCATTATTGCAGCAGGCTTGTAAGTTAAACAAGTTTTTAAAAATTAGTTCTAAAGCAATCAAAAGGTGATGTTTGATTTTGATGGACAAATGCCTTCCTTACCTCATTGAATTACTTTTTTTCAATATGTTATTATGCGTCGGGACAATCACACAGCACTGGAAAGGCTGGGTTATGTAGCTGAGAACCCACTCTGCTAGTAGGCAATGCTTTAATGATCATTTGTAGAAATAGAAATAGGAAATAGGCGATATTTACTAAATAGAGTGAATGAAGCAAGTAAAGATGCGTAGTTCATTAATTGACAAATGATGGGAAAAAAAGGCCAGAGAGCGCCCGCGGGACTAGAACCATTTAAAGGTTAAACAAGTTAAATCATGTAAATTTGAGAAGGAACCACTGGGCTATAGCTGACCCAACAGAAATATCTTTCTTCAAGCTATAACACAGTAAACATCAACTAGGGAATTAATGTTAATTTTTTTGAACTCTCAGGATAAACATATTGCACAAATTACTTTCATGTTATTGAAGCCATTAGCGATAAGGAATATATATTCTTCACTTTCAGCTACTCCTGAATATTGGAAGGGGGTTCAGCCTCAAATGAAGGTACAGACATCAGAAACATTTATGGTATGAAAATCGTAACCCATGGAATTGTCTCTGTATTCAGATGAAGAACTCTGAACTTCTGTAAGGGGATGTGTTGTAGATCAAGCAGTCCATTGTTTGTGGCAGTCTGAGATTTGTAGCCGTGATTTATTAACAGGATTAACAACAGAATTAAAAATCCTTCTGAGAGAGTAGTTTAACATTAAATTCAAATCACAGAATTCAATGTAAATGCAGCCAAAATTAGGTTTTGACATATTAAACCTGGAAACCCTGTCAGGTCTGCATCCCCAGCAGCAACAACTGTACATTGTCATAAACACCTGTCGTTGCAGTTGTTATCAATGTAGGAACATTTTGCTAGGTGACTTTGTCAAACATTATGCAGTTCTTCAACATTTTCAGGGTTCCTTTTTTGTAGAAGAAACCACTAAATTAGGATTTTATTTTTTAAAAAGAAACACAAATGATTCCAACACCATGCTGTGGGGTTATACATTTTTTCAAATTCATCACTGCACTGATATACCTTGTGGTGATGTGAAGTTGAAAAAACTGGAAGCCAACTAACGGTCCCCTCAAACAATGTTAAAGGGGGCTGCATGCATCAAGTTGCTCACTTGCTTATTCTATACGTAATACTTATGCATTCCAACAAGTGATGTCAACTCATAAAAAAGGTAATTTCCAATAGTTCTTATTACAGCAAAATAAAATGAGTCTACTTGAATTACTTAACTTGCTGTTAGTGTATTATGGTGAAAGCATTATGTCATCATAGTGATACATTCTAGTTTCAGCTAGAATACTGACAATCTGGGAATTTAGTTTCATAAGATTTAAAATTCTGTCTTCAACAATATCATCATTATTGCAACAGGCTTGTAAGTTAAAAAAGTTTAAAAAAATTAGTTCTAAAGCAATCAAAAGGTGATGTTTAGGTTTTGATGGACAAATGCCTTCCTTACCTCATTGAATTACTTTTTTTCAATATGTTATTATGCGTCGGGACAATCACACAGCACTGGAAAGGCTGGGTTATGTAGCTGAGAACCCACTCTGCTAGTAGGCAATGCTTTAATGATCATTTGTAGAAATAGAAAGATGAAATAGGCGATATTTACCAAATAGAGTGAATGAAGCAAGTAAAGATGCGCAGTTCATTAATTGACAAATGATGGGAAAAAAAGGCCAGAGAGCACCCGCGGGACTAGAACCATTGAAAGGTTGAACAAGTTAAATGATGTAAACTTGAGAAGGAACCGCTGTTCTATAGCTGACCCAACAGCAACATCTTTCTTCAAGCTATAACACAGTGAACATCAACTAGGGAATTAATGTTAATTTTTTGAACTCTCAGGATAAACATATTGCACAAATTACTTTCATGTTATTGAAGCCATTAGCGATAAGGAATATATATTCTTCACTTTAAGCTACTCCTAAATATTGGAAGGGTGTTCAGCCTCAAATGAAGGTACAGACACCAGAAACATTTATGGTATGAAAATCTTAACCCATGGAATTGTCTCTGTATTCAGATGAAGAACTCTGAACTTCTGTAAGGGGATGTGTTGTAGATCAGGCAGTCCATTGTTTGTGGCAGTCTGAGATTTGTAGCCGTGATTTATTAACAGGATTAACAACAGAATTAAAAATCCTTCCGAGTGAGTAGTTTAACATTAAATTCAAATCACAGAATTCAATGTAAATGCAGCCAAAATTAGGTTTTGACATATTAAACCTGGAAACCCTGTCAGGTCTGCATCCCCAGCAGCAACAACTGTACATTGTCATAAACACCTGTCGTTGCAGTTGTTATCTATGTAGGAACATTTTGCTAGGTGACTTTGTCAAACATTATGCAGTTAGTCAACATTTTCAGGGTTCCTTTTTTGTAGAAGAAACCACTAAATTAGGATTTTATTTTTAAAAAAAAAACACAAATGATTCCAACACCATGCTGTGGGGTTATACATTTTTTCAAATTCATCACTGCACTGATATACCTTGTGGTGATGTGAAGTTGAAAAAACTGGACGCCAACTAACGGTCCCCTCAAACAATGTTAAAGGGGGCTGCATGCATCACGTTACTCACTTGCTTATTCTATACCTAATACTTATGCATTCCAACAAATGATGTCAACTCATAAAAAAGGTAATTTCCCATAGTTCTTATTACAGCAATATATAATGAGTCTACTTGAATTACTTAACTTGCTGTTAGTGTATTCTGGTGAAAGCGTTATGTCATCATAGTGATACATTCTAGTTTAAGCTAGAATACTGACAATCTGGGAATTTAGTTTCATAAGAAAAATTCTGTCTTCAACAATATCATCATTATTGCAACAGGCTTGTAAGTTAAAAAAGTTTTAAAAAAATTAGTTCTAAAGCAATCAAAAGGTGATGTTTAGGTTTGATGGACAAATGCCTTCCTTACCTCGTTGAATTACTTTTTTTCAATATGTTATTATGCGTCGGGAAAATCACACAGCACTGGAAAGGCTGTGTTATGTAGCTGAGAACCCCCTCTGCTAGTAGGCAATGCTTTAACGATCATTTGTAGAAATAGAAAGAGGAAATAGGCGATATTTACCAAATAGAGTGAATGAAGCAAGTAAAGATGCGTAGTTCATTAATTGACAAATGATGGGAAAAAAAGGCCAGAGAGCACCCGCGGGACTAGAACCATTGAAAGGTTGAACAAGTTAAATGATGTAAACTTGAGAAGGAACCGCTGGGCTATAGCTGACCCAACAGCAACATCTTCCTTCAAGCTATAACACAGTGAACATCAACTAGGGAATTAATGTTAATTTTTTGAACTCTCAGGATAAACATATTGCACAAATTACTTTCATGTTATTGAAGCCATTAGCGATAAGGAATATATATTCTTCACTTTGAGCTACTCCTGTATATTGGAAGGGGGTTCAGCCTCAAATGAAGGTGAAGATATCAGAAACATTTATGGTATGAAAATCTTAACCCATGGAATTGTCTCTGTATTCAGATGAAGAACTCTGAACTTCTGTAAGGGGATGTGTTGTAGATCAAGCAGTCCATTGTTTGTGGCAGTCTGAGATTTGTAGCCGTGATTTATTAACAGGATTAACAACAGAATTAAAAATCCTTCTGAGAGAGTAGTTTAACATTAAATTCAAATCACAGAATTCGATGTAAATGCAGCCAAAATTAGGTTTTGACATATTAAACCTGGAAACCCTGTCAGGTCTGCATCCCCAGCTGCAACAACTGCACATTGTCATAAATACCTGTTGTTGCAGTTGTTATCAATGTAGGAACATTTTGCTAGGTGACATTGTCAAACATTATGCAGTTCGTCAACATTTTCAGGGTTCCTTTTTTGTAGAAGAAACCACTAAATTAGGATTTTATTTTTTAAAAAGAAACACAAATGATTCCAACAGCATGCTGTGGGGTTATACATTTTTTCAAAGTCATCACTGCACTGATATACCTTGTGGTGATGTGAAGTTGAAAAAACTGGAAGCCAACTAACGATCCCCTCAAACAATGTTAAAGGGGGCTGCATGCATCACGTTATTACTCACTTGCTTATTCTATACCTAATACTTATGCATTCCAACAAATGATGTCAACTCATAAAAAAGGTAATTTCCAATAGTTCTTATTACAGCAATATATAATGAGTCTACTTGAATTACTTAACTTGCTGTTAGTGTATTATGGTGAAAGCGTTATGTCATCATAGTGATACATTCTAGTTTAAGCTAGAATACTGACAATCTGGGAATTTAGTTTCATAAGATTTAAAATTCTGTCTTCAACAATATCATCATTATTGCAACAGGCTTGTAAGTTAAAAAAGTTTAAAAAAATTAGTTCTAAAGCAATCAAAAAGTGATTTTTGGTTTTGATGGACAAATGCCTTCCTTACCTCATTGAATTACTTTTTTTCAATATGTTATTATGCGTCGGGACAATCACACAGCACTGGAAAGGCTGGGTTATGTAGCTGAGAACCTACTCTGCTAGTAGGCAATGCTTTAATGATCATTTGTAGAAATAGAAAGATGAAATAGGCGATATTTACCAAATAGAGTGAATGAAGCAAGTAAAGATGCGTAGTTCATTAATTGAGAAATGATGGGAAAAAAAGGCCAGAGAGCACCCGCGGGACTAGAACCATTGAAAGGTTGAACAAGTTATATGATGTAAACTAGAGAAGGAACCGCTGGGCTATAGCTGACCCAACAGCAACATCTTTCTTCAAGCTATAACACAGTGAACATCAACTAGGGAATTAATGTTAATTTTTTGAACTCTCAGGATAAACATATTGCACAAATTACTTTCATGTTATTGAAACCATTAGCGATAAGGAATATATATTCTTCACTTTGAGCTACTCCTAAATATTGGAAGGGTGTTCAGCCTCAAATGAAGGTACAGACACCAGAAACATTTATGGTATGAAAATCTTAACCCATGGAATTGTCTCTGTATTCAGATGAAGAACTCTGAAGTTCTGTAAGGGGATGTGTTGTAGATCAGACAGTCCATTGTTTGTGGCAGTCTGAGATTTGTAGCCGTGATTTATTAACAGGATTAACAACAGAATTAAAAATCCTTCTGAGTGAGTAGTTTAACATTAAATTCAAATCACAGAATCCAATGTAAATGCAGCCAAAATTAGGTTTTGACATATTAAACCTGGAAACCCTGTCAGGTCTGCATCCCCAGCAGCAACAACTGTACATTGTCATAAACACCTGTTGTTGCAGTTGTTATCAATGTAGGAACATTTTGCTAGGTGACTTTGTCAAACATTATGCAGTTCGTCAACATTTTCAGGGTTCCTTTTTTGTAGAAGAAACCACTAAATTAGGATTTTATTTTTTAAAAAGAAACACAAATGATTCCAACACCATGCTGTGGGGTTATACATTTTTTCAAATTCATCACTGCACTGATATACCTTGTGGTGATGTGAAGTTGAAAAAACTGGAAGCCAACTAACGGTCCCCTCAAACAATGTTAAAGGGGGCTGCATGCATCACGTTACTCACTTGCTTATTCTATACCTAATACTTATGCATTCCAACAAATGATGTCAACTCATAAAAAAGGTAATTTCCAATAGTTCTTATTACAGCAATATATAATGAGTCTACTTGAATTACTTAACTTGCTGTTAGTGTATTATGGTGAAAGCGTTATGTCATCATAGTGATACATTCTAGTTTAAGCTAGAATACTGACAATCTGGGAATTTAGTTTCATAAGAAAAATTCTGTCTTCAACAATATCATCATTATTGCAACAGGCTTATAAGTTAAAAAAGTTTAAAAAAATTAGTTCTAAAGCAATCAAAAGGTGATGTTTAGGTTTGATGGACAAATGCCTTCCTTACCTCGTTGAATTACTTTTTTTCAATATGTTATTATGCGTCGGGACAATCACACAGCACTGGAAAGGCTGTGTTATGTAGCTGAGAACCCACTCTGCTAGTAGGCAATGCTTTAATGATCATTTGTAGAAATAGAAAGAGGAAATAGGCGATATTTACCAAATAGAGTGAATGAAGCAAGTAAAGATGCGTAGTTCATTAATTGACAAATGATGGGAAAAAAAGGCCAGAGAGCACCCGCGGGACTAGAACCATTGAAAGGTTGAACAAGTTAAATGATGTAAACTTGAGAAGGAACCGCTGGGCTATAGCTGACCCAACAGCAACATCTTCCTTCAAGCTATAACACAGTGAACATCAACTAGGGAATTAATGTTAATTTTTTTGAACTCTCAGGATTAACATATTGCACAAATTACTTTCATGTTATTGAAGCCATTAGCGATAAGGAATATATATTCTTCACTTTGAGCTACTCCTGAATATTGGAAGGGGGTTCAGCCTCAAATGAAGGTGAAGATATCAGAAACATTTATGGTATGAAAATCTTAACCCATGGAATTGTCTCTGTATTCAGATGAAGAACTCTGAACTTCTGTAAGGGGATGTGTTGTAGATCAAGCAGTCCATTGTTTGTGGCAGTCTGAGATTTGTAGCCGTGATTTATTAACAGGATTAACAACAGAATTAAAAATCCTTCTGAGAGAGTAGTTTAACATTAAATTCAAATTACAGAATTCGATGTAAATGCAGCCAAAATTAGGTTTTGACATATTAAACCTGGAAACCCTGTCAGGTCTGCATCCCCAGCTGCAACAACTGCACATTGTCATAAACACCTGTTGTTGCAGTTGTTATCAATGTAGGAACATTTTGCTAGGTGACTTTGTCAAACATTATGCAGTTTGTCAACATTTTCAGGGTTCCTTTTTTGTAGAAGAAACCACTAAATTAGGATTTTATTTTTTAAAAAGAAACACAAATGATTCCAACACCATGCTGTGGGGTTATACATTTTTTCAAAGTCATCACTGCACTGATATACCTTGTGGTGATGTGAAGTTGAAAAAACTGGAAGCCAACTAACGATCCCCTCAAACAATGTTAAAGGAGGCTGCATGCATCACGTTATTACTCACTTGCTTATTCTATACCTAATACTTATGCATTCCAACAAATGATGTCAACTCATAAAAAAGGTAATTTCCAATAGTTCTTATTACAGCAATATATAATGAGTCTACTTGAATTACTTAACTTGCTGTTAGTGTATTATGGTGAAAGCGTTATGTCATCATAGTGATACATTCTAGTTTAAGCTAGAATACTGACAATCTGGGAATTTAGTTTCATAAGATTTAAAATTCTGTCTTCAACATTATCATCATTATTGCAGCAGGCTTGTAAGTTAAACAAGTTTTTAAAAATTAGTTCTAAAGCAATCAAAAGGTGATGTTTGATTTTGATGGACAAATGCCTTCCTTACCTCATTGAATTACTTTTTTTCAATATGTTATTATGCGTCGGGACAATCACACAGCACTGGAAAGGCTGGGTTATGTAGCTGAGAACCCACTCTGCTAGTAGGGAATTCTTTAATGATCATTTGTAGAAATAGAAAGAGGAAATAGGCGATATTTACCAAATAGAGTGAATGAAGCAAGTAAAGATGCGTAGTTCATTAATTGACAAATGATGGGAAAAAAGGCCAGAGAGCACCCGCGGGACTAGAACCATTGAAAGGTTGAACAAGTTAAATGATGTAAACTTGAGAAGGAAGCGCTGGGCTATAGCTGACCCAACAGCAACATCTTCCTTCAAGCTATAACACAGTGAACATCAACTAGGGAATTAATGTTAATTTTTTTGAACTCTCAGGATTAACATATTGCACAAATTACTTTCATGTTATTGAAGCCATTAGCGATAAGGAATATATATTCTTCACTTTGAGCTACTCCTGAATATTGGAAGGGGGTTCAGCCTCAAATGAAGGTGAAGATATCAGAAACATTTATGGTATGAAAATCTTAACCCATGGAATTGTCTCTGTATTCAGATGAAGAACTCTGAACTTCTGTAAGGGGATGTGTTGTAGATCAAGCAGTCCATTGTTTGTGGCAGTCTGAGATTTGTAGCCGTGATTTATTAACAGGATTAACAACAGAATTAAAAATCCTTCTGAGAGAGTAGTTTAACATTAAATTCAAATCACAGAATTCGATGTAAATGCAGCCAAAATTAGGTTTTGACATATTAAACCTGGAAACCCTGTCAGGTCTGCATCCCCAGCTGCAACAACTGCACATTGTCATAAACACCTGTTGTTGCAGTTGTTATCAATGTAGGAACATTTTGCTAGGTGACATTGTCAAACATTATGCAGTTCGTCAACATTTTCAGGGTTCCTTTTTTGTAGAAGAAACCACTAAATTAGGATTTTATTTTTTAAAAAGAAACACAAATGATTCCAACAGCATGCTGTGGGGTTATACATTTTTTCAAAGTCATCACTGCACTGATATACCTTGTGGTGATGTGAAGTTGAAAAAACTGGAAGCCAACTAACGATCCCCTCAAACAATGTTAAAGGGGGCTGCATGCATCACGTTATTACTCACTTGCTTATTCTATACCTAATACTTATGCATTCCAACAAATGATGTCAACTCATAAAAAAGGTAATTTCCAATAGTTCTTATTACAGCAATATATAATGAGTCTACTTGAATTACTTAACTTGCTGTTAGTGTATTATGGTGAAAGCGTTATGTCATCATAGTGATACATTCTAGTTTAAGCTAGAATACTGACAATCTGGGAATTTAGTTTCATAAGATTTAAAATTCTGTCTTCAACAATATCATCATTATTGCAACAGGCTTGTAAGTTAAAAAAGTTTAAAAAAATTAGTTCTAAAGCAATCAAAAAGTGATTTTTGGTTTTGATGGACAAATGCCTTCCTTACCTCATTGAATTACTTTTTTTCAATATGTTATTATGCGTCGGGACAATCACACAGCACTGGAAAGGCTGGGTTATGTAGCTGAGAACCCACTCTGCTAGTAGGCAATGCTTTAATGATCATTTGTAGAAATAGAAAGATGAAATAGGCGATATTTACCAAATAGAGTGAATGAAGCAAGTAAAGATGCGTAGTTCATTAATTGACAAATGATGGGAAAAAAAGGCCAGAGAGCACCCGCGGGACTAGAACCATTGAAAGGTTGAACAAGTTAAATGATGTAAACTTGAGAAGGAACCGCTGGGCTATAGCTGACCCAACAGCAACATCTTCCTTCAAGCTATAACACAGTGAACATCAACTAGGGAATTAATGTTAATTTTTTTGAACTCTCAGGATTAACATATTGCACAAATTACTTTCATGTTATTGAAGCCATTAGCGATAAGGAATATATATTCTTCACTTTGAGCTACTCCTGAATATTGAAAAGGGGTTCAGCCTCAAATGAAGGTGAAGATATCAGAAACATTTATGGTATGAAAATCTTAACCCATGGAATTGTCTCTGTATTCAGATGAAGAACTCTGAACTTCTGTAAGGGGATGTGTTGTAGATCAGGCAGTCCATTGTTTGTGGCAGTCTGAGATTTGTAGCCGTGATTTATTAACAGGATTAACAACAGAATTAAAAATCCTTCCGAGTGAGTAGTTTAACATTAAATTCAAATCACAGAATTCAATGTAAATGCAGCCAAAATTAGGTTTTGACATATTAAACCTGGAAACCCTGTCAGGTCTGCATCCCCAGCAGCAACAACTGTACATTGTCATAAACACCTGTCGTTGCAGTTGTTATCTATGTAGGAACATTTTGCTAGGTGACTTTGTCAAACATTATGCAGTTAGTCAACATTTTCAGGGTTCCTTTTTTGTAGAAGAAACCACTAAATTAGGATTTTATTTAAAAAAAAAAACACAAATGATTCCAACACCATGCTGTGGGGTTATACATTTTTTCAAATTCATCACTGCACTGATATACCTTGTGGTGATGTGAAGTTGAAAAAACTGGACGCCAACTAACGGTCCCCTCAAACAATGTTAAAGGGGGCTGCATGCATCACGTTACTCACTTGCTTATTCTATACCTAATACTTATGCATTCCAACAAATGATGTCAACTCATAAAAAAAGGTAATTTCCAATAGTTCTTATTACAGCAATATATAATGATTCTACTTGAATTACTTAACTTGCTGTTAGTGTATTATGGTGAAAGCGTTATGTCATCATAGTGATATATTCTAGTTTAAGCTAGAATACTGACAATCTGGGAATTTAGTTTCATAAGAAAAATTCTGTCTTCAACAATATCATCATTATTGCAACAGGCTTGTAAGTTAAAAAAGTTTAAAAAAAATTAGTTCTAAAGCAATCAAAAGGTGATGTTTAGGTTTGATGGACAAATGCCTTCCTTACCTCGTTGAATTACTTTTTTTCAATATGTTATTATGCGTCGGGAAAATCACACAGCACTGGAAAGGCTGTGTTATGTAGCTGAGAACCCACTCTGCTAGTAGGCAATGCTTTAATGATCATTTGTAGAAATAGAAAGAGGAAATAGGCGATATTTACCAAATAGAGTGAATGAAGCAAGTAAAGATGCGTAGTTCATTAATTGACAAATGATGGGAAAAAAAGGCCAGAGAGCACCCGCGGGACTAGAACCATTGAAAGGTTGAACAAGTTAAATGATGTAAACTTGAGAAGGAACCGCTGGGTTATAGCTGACCCAACAGCAACATCTTCCTTCAAGCTATAACACAGTGAACATCAACTAGGGAATTAATGTTAATTTTTTGAACTCTCAGGATAAACATATTGCACAAATTACTTTCATGTTATTGAAGCCATTAGCGATAAGGAATATATATTCTTCACTTTGAGCTACTCCTGTATATTGGAAGGGGGTTCAGCCTCAAATGAAGGTGAAGATATCAGAAACATTTATGGTATGAAAATCTTAACCCATGGAATTGTCTCTGTATTCAGATGAAGAACTCTGAACTTCTGTAAGGGGATGTGTTGTAGATCAAGCAGTCCATTGTTTGTGGCAGTCTGAGATTTGTAGCCGTGATTTATTAACAGGATTAACAACAGAATTAAAAATCCTTCTGAGAGAGTAGTTTAACATTAAATTCAAATCACAGAATTCGATGTAAATGCAGCCAAAATTAGGTTTTGACATATTAAACCTGGAAACCCTGTCAGGTCTGCATCCCCAGCTGCAACAACTGCACATTGTCATAAACACCTGTTGTTGCAGTTGTTATCAATGTAGGAACATTTTGCTAGGTGACATTGTCAAACATTATGCAGTTCGTCAACATTTTCAGGGTTCCTTTTTTGTAGAAGAAACCACTAAATTAGGATTTTATTTTTTAAAAAGAAACACAAATGATTCCAACACAATGCTGTGGGGTTATACATTTTTTCAAAGTCATCACTGCACTGATATACCTTGTGGTGATGTGAAGTTGAAAAGACTGGAAGCCAACTAACGATCCCCTCAAACAATGTTAAAGGGGGCTGAATGCATCACGTTATTACTCACTTGCTTATTCTATACCTAATACTTATGCATTCCAACAAATGATGTCAACTCATAAAAAAGGTAATTTCCAATAGTTCTTATTACAGCAATATATAATGAGTCTACTTGAATTACTTAACTTGCTGTTAGTGTATTATGGTGAAAGCGTTATGTCATCATAGTGATACATTCTAGTTTAAGCTAGAATACTGACAATCTGGGAATTTAGTTTCATAAGATTTAAAATTCTGTCTTCAACAATATCATCATTATTGCAACAGGCTTGTAAGTTAAAAAAGTTTAAAAAAAAATTAGTTCTAAAGCAATCAAAAAGTGATTTTTGGTTTTGATGGACAAATGCCTTCCTTACCTCATTGAATTACTTTTTTTCAATATGTTATTATGCGCCGGGACAATCACACAGCACTGGAAAGGCTGGGTTATGTAGCTGAGAACCCACTCTGCTAGTAGGCAATGCTTTAATGATCATTTGTAGAAATAGAAAGATGAAATAGGCGATATTTACCAAATAGAGTGAATGAAGCAAGTAAAGATGCGTAGTTCATTAATTGACAAATGATGGGAAAAAAAGGCCAGAGAGCACCCGCGGGACTAGAACCATTGAAAGGTTGAACAAGTTATATGATGTAAACTAGAGAACGAACCGCTGGGCTATAGCTGACCCAACAGCAACATCTTTCTTCAAGCTATAACACAGTGAACATCAACTAGGGAATTAATGGTAATTTTTTGAACTCTCAGGATAAACATATTGCACAAATTACTTTCATGTTATTGAAACCATTAGCGATAAGGAATATATATTCTTCACTTTGAGCTACTCCTAAATATTGGAAGGGTGTTCAGCCTCAAATGAAGGTACAGACACCAGAAACATTTATGGTATGAAAATCTTAACCCATGGAATTGTCTCTGTATTCAGATGAAGAACTCTGAAGTTCTGTAAGGGGATGTGTTGTAGATCAGGCAGTCCATTGTTTGTGGCAGTCTGAGATTTGTAGCCGTGATTTATTAACAGGATTAACAACAGAATTAAAAATCCTTCTGAGTGAGTAGTTTAACATTAAATTCAAATCACAGAATCCAATGTAAATGCAGCCAAAATTAGGTTTTGACATATTAAACCTGGAAACCCTGTCAGGTCTGCATCCCCAGCTGCAACAACTGCACATTGTCATAAACACCTGTTGTTGCAGTTGTTATCAATGTAGGAACATTTTGCTAGGTGACTTTGTCAAACATTATGCAGTTCGTCAACATTTTCAGGGTTCCTTTTTTGTAGAAGAAACCACTAAATTAGGATTTTATTTTTTAAAAAGAAACACAAATGATTCCAACACCATGCTGTGGGGTTATACATTTTTTCAAAGTCATCACTGCACTGATATACCTTGTGGTGATGTGAAGTTGAAAAAACTGGAAGCCAACTAACGATCCCCTCAAACAATGTTAAAGGAGGCTGCATGCATCACGTTATTACTCACTTGCTTATTCTATACCTAATACTTATGCATTCCAACAAATGATGTCAACTCATAAAAAAGGTAATTTCCAATAGTTCTTATTACAGCAATATATAATGAGTCTACTTGAATTACTTAACTTGCTGTTAGTGTATTATGGTGAAAGCGTTATGTCATCATAGTGATACATTCTAGTTTAAGCTAGAATACTGACAATCTGGGAATTTAGTTTCATAAGATTTAAAATTCTGTCTTCAACATTATCATCATTATTGCAGCAGGCTTGTAAGTTAAACAAGTTTTTAAAAATTAGTTCTAAAGCAATCAAAAGGTGATGTTTGATTTTGATGGACAAATGCCTTCCTTACCTCATTGAATTACTTTTTTTCAATATGTTATTATGCGTTGGGACAATCACACAGCACTGGAAAGGCTGGGTTATGTAGCTGAGAACCCACTCTGCTAGTAGGCAATTCTTTAATGATCATTTGTAGAAATAGAAAGAGGAAATAGGCGATATTTACCAAATAGAGTGAATGAAGCAAGTAAAGATGCGTAGTTCATTAATTGACAAATGATGGGAAAAAAAGGCCAGAGAGCACCCGCGGGACTAGAACCATTGAAATGTTGAAAAAGTTAAATGATGTGAACTTGAGAAGGAACCGCTGGGCTATAGCTGACCCAACAGCAACATCTTTCTTCAAGCTATAACACAGTGAACACCAACTAGGGAATTAATGTTAATTTTTTGAACTCTCAGGATAAACATATTGCACAAATTACTTTCATGTTATTGAAGCCATTAGCGATAAGGAATATATATTCTTCACTTTGAGCTACTCCTAAATATTGGAAGGGTGTTCAGCCTCAAATGAAGGTACAGACACCAGAAACATTTATGGTATGAAAATCTTAACCCATGGAATTGTCTCTGTATTCAGATGAAGATCTCTGTACTTCTGTAAGGGGATGTGTTGTAGATCAGGCAGTCCATTGTTTGTGGCAGTCTGAGATTTGTAGCCGTGATTTATTAACAGGATTAACAACAGAATAAAAATTCCTTCTGAGTGAGTAGTTTAACTTTAAATTTAAATCACAGAATTCAATGTAAATGCAGCCAAAATTAGGTTTTGACATATTAAACCTGGAAACCCTGTCAGGTCTGCATCCCCAGCAGCAACAACTGTACATTGTCATAAACACCTGTCGTTGCAGTTGTTATCAATGTAGGAACATTTTGCTAGGTGACTTTGTCAAACATTATGCAGTTCGTCAACATTTTCAGGGTTCCTTTTTTGTAGAAGAAACCACTAAATTAGGATTTTATTTAAAAAAAAACACAAATGATTCCAACACCATGCTGTGGGGTTATACATTTTTTCAAATTCATCACTGCACTGATATACCTTGTGGTGATGTGAAGTTGAAAAAACTGGAAGCCAACTAACGGTCCCCTCAAACAATGTTAAAGGGGGCTGCATGCATCACGTTACTCACTTGCTTATTCTATACCTAATACTTATGCATTCCAACAAATGATGTCAACTCATAAAAAAAGGTAATTTCCAATAGTTCCTATTACAGCAATATATAATGAGTCTACTTGAATTACTTAACTTGCTGTTAGTGTATTATGGTGAAAGCGTTATGTCATCATAGTGATACATTCTAGTTTAAGCTAGAATACTGACAATCTGGGAATTTAGTTTCATAAGAAAAATTCTGTCTTCAACAATATCATCATTATTGCAACAGGCTTGTAAGTTAAAAAAGTTAAAAAAAATTAGTTCTAAAGCAATCAAAAGGTGATGTTTGGTTTTGATGGACAAATGCCTTACTTACCTCATTGAATTACTTTTTTTCAATATGTTATTATGCGTCGGAAAAATCACACACCACTGGAAAGGCTGTGTTATGTAGCTGAGAACCCACTCTGCTAGTAGGCAATGCTTTAATGATCATTTGTAGAAATAGAAAGAGGAAATAGGCGATATTTACCAAATAGAGTGAATGAAGCAAGTAAAGATGCGTAGTTCATTAATTGACAAATGATGGGAAAAAAAGGCCAGAGAGCACCCGCGGGACTAGAACCATTGAAAGGTTGAACAAGTTAAATGATGTAAACTTGAGAAGGAACCGCTGGGCTATAGCTGACCCGACAGCAAAATCTTCCTTCAAGCTATAACACAGTGAACATCAACTAGGTAATTAATGTTAACTTTTTTGAACTCTCAGGATTAACATATTGTACAAATTACATTCATGTTATTGAAGCCATTAGCGATAAGGAATATATATTCTTCACTTTGTGCTACTCCTGAATATTGGAAGGGGGTTTAGCCTCAAATGAAGGTGAAGATATCAGAAACATTTATGGTATGAAAATCTTAACCCATGGAATTGTCTCTCTATTCAGATGAAGAACTCTGAACTTCTGTAAGGGGATGTGTTGTAGATCAAGCAGTCCATTGTTTGTGGCAGTCTGAGATTTGTAGCCGTGATTTATTAACAGGATTAACAACAGAATTAAAAATCCTTCTGAGAGAGTAGTTTAACATTAAATTCAAATCACAGAATTCAATGTAAATGCAGCCAAAATTAGGTTTTGACATATTAAACCTGGAAACCCTGTCAGGTCTGCATCCCCAGCAGCAACAACTGTACATTGTCATAAACACCTGTCGTTGCAGTTGTTATCAATGTAGGAACATTTTGCTAGGTGACTTTGTCAAACATTATGCAGTTCGTCAACATTTTCAGGTTTCCTTTTTTGTAGAAGAAACCACTAAATTAGGATTATATTTTTTAAAAAGAAACACAAATGATTCCAACACCATGCTGTGGGGTTATACATCTTTTCAAATTCATCACTGCACTGATATACCTTGTGGTGATGTGAAGTTGAAAAAACTGGAAGCCAACTAACGATCCCCTCAAACAATGTTAAAGGGGGCTGCATGCATCACGTTACTCACTTGCTTATTCTATACCTAATACTTATGCATTCCAACAAATGATGTCAACTCATAAAAAAGGTAATTTCCAATAGTTCTTATTACAGCAATATATAATGAGTCTACTTGAATTACTTAACTTGCTGTTAGTGTATTATGGTGAAAGCGTTATGTCATCATAGTGATACATTCTAGTTTAAGCTAGAATACTGACAATCTGGGAATTTAGTTTCATAATATTTAAAATTCTGTCTTCAACATTATCATCATTATTGCAACAGGCTTGTAAGTTAAAAAAGTTTTAAAAAAAATTAGTTCTAAAGCAATCAAAAGGTGAAGTTTGGTTTTGATGGACAAATGCCTTCCTTACCTCATTGAATTACTTTTTTTCAATATGTTATCATGGGTCGGGACAATCACACAGCACTGGAAAGGCTGTGTTATGTAGCTGAGAACCCACTCTGCTGGTAGGCAATGCTTTAATGATCATTTGTAGAAATAGAAAGAGGAATTAGGCAATATTTACCAAATAGAGTGAATGAAGCAAGTAAAGATGCGTGGTTCATTAATTGACAAATGATGGGAAAAAAGGCCAGAGAGCACCCACGGGACTAGAACCATTGAAAGGTTGAACAAGTTAAATGATGTAAACTTGAGAAGGAACCGCTGGGCTATAGCTGACCCAACAGCGACATCTTTCTTCCAGCTATAACACAGTGAACATCAACTAGGGAATTAATGTTAATTTTTTTGAACTCTCAGGATAAACATATTGCACAAATTACTTTCATGTTATTGAAGCCATTAGCGATAAGGAATATATATTCTTCACTTTGAGCTACTCCTGAATATTGGAAGGGGGTTCAGCCTCAAATGAAGGTACAGACAGCAGAAACATTTATGGTATGAAAATCTTAATCCATGGAATTGTCTCTGTATTCAGATGAAGAACTCTGAACTTCTGTAAGGGGATGTGTTGTAGATCAGGCAGTCCATTGTTTGTGGCAGTCTGAGATTTGTAGCCGTGATTTATTAACAGAATTAACAACAGAATTAAAAATCCTTCTGAGTGAGTAGTTTAACATTAAATTCAAATCACAGAATTCAATGTAAATGCAGCCAAAATTAGGTTTTGACATATTAAACCTGGAAACCCTGTCAGGTCTGCATCCCCAGCAGCAACAACTGTACATTGTCATAAACACCTGTTGTTGCAGTTGTTATCAATGTAGGAACATTTTGCTAGGTGACTTTGTCAAACATTATGCAGTTCGTCAACATTTTCACGGTTCCTTTTTTGTAGAAGAAACCACTAAATTAGGATTTTATTTTTTACAAAGAAACACAAATGATTCCAACTCCATGCTGTGGGGTTATACATTTTTTCAAAGTCATCACTGCACTGATATACCTTGTGGTGATGTGAAGTTGAAAAAACTGGAAGCCAACTAACGATCCCCTCAAACAATGTTAAAGGGGGCTGCATGCATCACGTTATTACTCACTTGCTTATTCTATACCTAATACTTATGCATTCCAACAAATGATGTCAACTCATGAAAAAGGTAATTTCCAATAGCTCTTATTACAGCAATATATAATGAGTCTACTTGAATTACTTAACTTGCTGTTAGTGTATTATGGTGAAAGCGTTATGTCATCATAGTGATACATTCTAGTTTAAGCTAGAATACTGACAATCTGGGAATTTAGTTTCATAAGAAAAATTCTGTCTTCAACAATATCATCATTATTGCAACAGGCTTGTAAGTTAAAAAAGTTTTAAAAAATTTGCTCTAAAGCAATCAAAAGGTGATGTTTGGTTTTGATGGACAAATGCCTTCCTTACCTCATTGAATTACTTTTTTTCAATATGTTATTATGCGTTGGGAAAATCACACAGCACTGGAAAGGCTGTGTTATGTAGCTGAGAACCCACTCTGCTAGTAGGCAATGCTTTAATGATCATTTGTAGAAATAGAAAGAGGAAATAGGCGATATTTACCAAATAGAGTGAATGAAGCAAGTAAAGATGCGTAGTTCATTAATAGACAAATGATGGGAAAAAAAGGCCAGAGAGCACACGCGGTACTAGAACCATTGAAAGGTTGCACAAGTTAAATGATGTTAACTTGAGAAGGAACCGCTGGGCTGTAGCTGACCCAACACCAACATCTTTCTTCAAGCTATAAAACAGTGAACATCAACTAGGGAATTAATGTTCATTTTTTTAACTCTCAGGATAAACATATTGCACAAATTACTTTCATGTTATTGAAGCCATTAGCTATAAGGAATATATATTCTTCACTTTGAGCTACTCCTAAATATTGGAATGGTGTTCAGCCTCAAATGAAGTTACAGACACCAGAAACATTTAGGTATGAAAATCTTAACCCATGGAATTGTCTCTGTATTCAGATGAAGAACTCTGAACTTCTGTAAGGGGATGTGTTGTAGATCAGGCAGTCCATTGTTTGTGGCAGTCTGAGATTTGTAGCCGTGATTTATTAACAGGATTAACAACAGAATTAAAAATCCTTCTGAGTGAGTAGTTTAACATTAAATTCAAATCACAGAATTCAATGTAAATGCAGCCAAAATTAGGTTTTGACATATTAAACCTGGAAACCCTGTCAGGTCTGCATCCCCAGCAGCAACAACAGTACATTGTCATAAACACCTGTCGTTGCAGTTGTTATCAATGTAGGAACATTTTGCTAGGTGACTTTGTCAAACATTATCCAGTTCGTCAACATTTTCAGGGTTCCTTTTTTGTAGAAGAAACCACTAAATTAGGATTTTTTTTTTTTTTAAAACACAAATGATTCCAACACCATGCTGTGGGGTTATACATTTTTTCAAAGTCATCACTGCACTGATATACCTTGTGGTGATGTGAAGTTGAAAAAACTGGAAGCCAACTAACGATCCCCTCAAACAATGTTAAAGGGGGCTGCATGCATCACGTTATTACTCACTTGCTTATTCTATACCTAATACTTATGCATTCCAACAAATGATGTCAACTCATAAAAAAGGTAATTTCCAATAGTTCTTATTACAGCAATATATAATGAGTCTACTTGAATTACTTAACTTGCTGTTAGTGTATTATGGTGAAAGCGTTATGTCATCATAGTGATACATTCTAGTTTAAGCTAGAATACTGACAATCTGGGAATTTAGTTTCATAAGAAAAATTCTGTCTTCAACAATATCATCATTATTGCAACAGGCTTGTAAGTTAAAAAAGTTTAAACAAATTAGTTCTAAAGCAATCAAAAGGTGATGTTTGGTTTTGATGGACAAATGCCTTCCTTACCTCGTTGAATTACTTTTTTTCAATATGTTATTATGCGTCGGGAAAATCACACAGCCCTGGAAAGGCTGTGTTATGTAGCTGAGAACCCACTCTGCTAGTAGGCAATGCTTTAATGATCATTTGTAGAAATAGAAAGAGGAAATAGGCGATATTTACCAAATAGAGTGAATGAAGCAAGTAAAGATGCGTAGTTCATTAATTGACAAATGATGGGAAAAAAAGGCCAGAGAGCACCCGCGGGACTAGAACCATTGAAAGGTTGAACAAGTTAAATGATGTAAACTTGAGAAGGAACCGCTGGGCTATAGCTGACCCAACAGCAACATCTTCCTTCAAGCTATAACACAGTGAACATCAACTAGGGAATTAATGTTAATTTTTTTGAACTCTCAGGATTAACATATTGCACAAATTACTTTCATGTTATTGAAGCCATTAGCGATAAGGAATATATATTCTTCACTTTGAGCTACTCCTGAATATTGGAAGGGGGTTCAGCCTCAAATGAAGGTGAAGATATCAGAAACATTTATGGTATGAAAATCTTAACCCATGGAATTGTCTCTGTATTCAGATGAAGAACTCTGAACTTCTGTAAGGGGATGTGTTGTAAATCAAGCAGTCCATTGTTTGTGGCAGTCTGAGATTTGTAGCCGTGATTTATTAACAGGATTAACAACAGAATTAATAATCCTTCTGAGAGAGTAGTTTAACATTAAATTCAAATCACAGAATTCGATGTAAATGCAGCCAAAATTAGGTTTTGACATATTAAACCTGGAAACCCTGTCAGGTCTGCATCCCCAGCTGCAACAACTGCTCATTGTCATAAACACCTGTTGTTGCAGTTGTTATCAATGTAGGAACATTTTGCTAGGTGACTTTGTCAAACATTATGCAGTTCGTCAACATTTTCAGGGTTCCTTTTTTGTAGAAAAAACCAATAAATTAGGATTTTATTTTTTAAAAAGAAACACAAATGATTCCAACACCATGCTGTGGGGTTATACATTTTTTCAAAGTCATCACTGCACTGATATACCTTGTGGTGATGTGAAGTTGAAAAAACTGGAAGCCAACTAACGATCCCCTCAAACAATGTTAAAGTGGGCTGCATGCATCACGTTATTACTCACTTGCTTATTCTATACCTAATACTTATGCATTCCAACAAATGATGTCAACTCATAAAAAAGGTAATTTCCAATAGTTCTTATTACAGCAATATATAATGAGTCTACTTGAATTACTTAACTTGCTGTGAGTGTATTATGGTGAAAGTGTTATGTCATCATAGTGATACATTCTAGTTTAAGCTAGAATACTGACAATCTGGGAATTTAGTTTCATAAGATTTAAAATTCTGTCTTCAACAATATCATCATTATTGCAACAGGCTTGTAAGTTAAAAAAGTTTAAAAAAATTAGTTCTAAAGCAATCAAAAAGTGATTTTTGGTTTTGATGGACAAATGCCTTCCTTACCTCATTGAATTACTTTTTTTCAATATGTTATTATGCGTCGGGAAAATCACACAGCACTGGAAAGGCTGTGTTATGTAGCTGAGAACCCACTCTGCTAGTAGGCAATGCTTTAATGATCATTTGTAGAAATAGAAAGATGAAATAGGCGATATTTACCAAATAGAGTGAATGAAGCAAGTAAAGATGCGTAGTTCATTAATTGACAAATGATGGGAAAAAAGGCCAGAGAGCACCCGCGGGACTAGAACCATTGAAAGGTTGAACAAGTTAAATGATGTAAACTTGAGAAGGAACCGCTGGGCTATAGCTGACCCAACAGCAACATCTTTCTTCAAGCTATAACACAGTGAACATCAACTAGGGAATTAATGTTAATTTTTTGCTCTCTCAGGATAAACATATTGCACAAATTACTTTCATGTTATTGAAGCCATTAGCGATAAGGAATATATATTCTTCACTTTGAGCTACTCCTAAATATTGGAAGGGTGTTCAGCCTCAAATGAAGTTACAGACACCAGAAACATTTAGGTATGAAAATCTTAACCCATGGAATTGTCTCTGTATTCAGATGAAGAACTCTGAACTTCTGTAAGGGGATGTGTTGTAGATCAGGCAGTCCATTGTTTGTGGCAGTCTGAGATTTGTAGCCCTGATTTATTAACAGGATTAACAACAGAATTAAAAATCCTTCTGAGTGAGTAGTTTAACATTAAATTCAAATCACAGAATTCAATGTAAATGCAGCCAAAATTAGGTTTTGACATATTAAACCTGGAAACCCTGTCATGTCTGCATCCCCAGCAGCAACAACTGTACATTGTCATAAACACCTGTCGTTGTAGTTGTTATCAATGTAGGAACATTTTGCTAGGTGACTTTGTCAAACATTATGCAGTTCGTCAACATTTTCAGGGTTCCTTTTTTGTAGAAGAAACCACTAAATTAGGATTTAATTTTTTAAAAAGAAACACAAATGATTCCAACACCATGCTGTGGGGTTATACATTTTTTCAAATTCATCACTGCACTGATATACCTTGTGGTGATGTGAAGTTCTGGAAGCCAACTAACGGTCCCCTCAAACAATGTTAAACGGGGCTGCATGCATCACATTACTCACTTGCTTATTCTATACCTAATACTTATGCATTCCAACAAATGATGTCAACTCATAAAAAAGGTAATTTCCAATAGTTCTTATTACAGCAATATATAATGAGTCTACTTGAATTACTTAACTTGCTGTTAGTGTATTATGGTGTAAGCGTTATGTCATCATAGTGATACATTCTAGTTTAAGCTAGAATACTGACAATCTGGGAATTTAGTTTCATAAGAATTAAAATTCTGTCTTCAACAATATCATCATTATTGCAACAGGCTTGTAAGTTAAAAAAGTTTTTAAAAATTAGTTCTAAAGCAATCAAAAGGTGATTTTTGGTTTTGATGGACAAATGCCTTCCTTACCTCATTGAATTACTTTTTTTCAATATGTTATTATGCATCGGGACAATCACACAGCACTGGAAAGGCTGGGTTAAGTAGCTGAGAACCCACTCTGCTAGTAGGCAATGCTTTAATGATCATTTGTAGAAATATAAAGATGAAATAGGCGATATTTACCAAATAGAGTGAATGAAGCAACTAAAGATGCATAGTTCATTAATTGACAAATGATGGGAAAAAAAGGCCAGAGAGCACCCGCGGGACTAGAACCATTGAAAGTTTGAACAAGTTAAATCATATAAACTTAAAAAGGAACCGCTGGGCTATAGCTGACCCAACAGTAACATCTTTCTTCAAGCTATAACACAGTGAACATCAACTAGGGAATTAATGTTAAATTTTTTTGAACTCTCAGGATAAACATATTGCACTAATTACTTTCATGTTATTGAAGCCATTAGCGATAAGGAATATATATTCTTCACTTTGAGCTACTCCTGAATATTGGAAGGGGGTTCAGCCTCAAATGAAGGTACAGACATCAGAAACATTTATGGTATGAAAATCTTAATCCATGGAATTGTCTCTGTATTCAGATGAAGAACTCTGAACTTCTGTAAGGGGATGTGTTGTAGATCAGGCAGTCCATTGTTTGTGGCAGTCTGAGATTTGTAGCCGTGATGTATTAACAGGATTAACAACAGAATTAAAAATCCTTCTGAGTGAGTAGTTTACCATTAATTTCAAATCACAGAATTCAATGTAAATGCAGCCAAAATTAGGTTTTGACAAATTAAACCTGGAAACCCTGTCAGGTCTGCATCCCCAGCAGCAACAACTGTACATTGTCATAAACACCTGTTGTTGCAGTTGTTATCAATGTAGGAACATTTTGCTAGGTGACTTTGTCAAACATTATGCAGTTCGTCAACATTTTCAGGGTTCCTTTTTTGTAGAAGAAACCACTAAATTAGGATTTTATTTTTTAAAAAGAAAAAAATATGATTCCAACACCATGCTGTGGGGTTATACATTTTTTCAAAGTCATCACTGCACTGATATACCTTGTGGTGATGTGAAGTTGAAAAAACTGGAAGCCAACTAACGATCCCCTCAAACAATGTTAAAGGGGGCTGCATGCATCACGTTATCACTCATTTGCTTATTCTATACCTAATACTTATGCATTCCAACAAATGATGTCAACTCATAAAAAAGGTAATTTCCAATAGTTCTTATTACAGCAATATATAATGAGTCTACTTGAATTACTTAACTTGCTGTTAGTGTATTATGGTGAAAGCGTTATGTCATCATAGTGATACATTCTAGTTTAAGCTAGACTACTGACAATCTGGGAATTTAGTTTCATAAGATTTAAAATTCTGTCTTCAACAATATCATCATTATTGCAACAGGCTTGTAAGTTAAAAAAGTTTAAAAAAATTAGTTCTAAAGCAATCAAAAGGTGATTTTTGGTTTTGATGGACAAATGCCTTCCTTACCTCATTGAATTACTTTTTTTCAATATGTTATTATGCGTCGGGACAATCACAAAGCACTGGAAAGGCTGGGTTATGTAGCTGACAACCCACTCTGCTAGTAGGCAATGCTTTAATGATCATTTGTAGAAATAGAAAGAGGAAATAGGCGATATTTACCAATTAGAGTGAACGAAGCAAGTAAAGATGCGTAGTTCATTAATTGACAAATGATGGGAAAAAAAGGCCAGAGAGCACCCGCGGGACTAGAACCATTGAAAGGTTGAACAAGTTAAATGATGTACACTTGAGAAGGAACCGCTGGGCTATAGCTGACCCGACAGCAAAATCTTCCTTCAAGCTATAACACAGTGAACATCAACTAGGTAATTAATGTTAACTTTTTTGAACTCTCAGGATTAACATATTGTACAAATTACATTCATGTTATTGAAGCCATTAGCGATAAGGAATATATATTCTTCACTTTGAGCTACTCCTGAATATTGGAAGGGGGTTTAGCCTCAAATGAAGGTGAAGATATCAGAAACATTTATGGTATGAAAATCTTAACCCATGGAATTGTCTCTCTATTCAGATGAAGAACTCTGAACTTCTGTAAGGGGATGTGTTGTAGATCAAGCAGTCCATTGTTTGTGGCAGTCTGAGATTTGTAGCCGTGATTTATTAACAGGATTAACAACAGAATTAAAAATCCTTCTGAGAGAGTAGTTTAACATTAAATTCAAATCACAGAATTCAATGTAAATGCAGCCAAAATTAGGTTTTGACATATTAAACCTGGAAACCCTGTCAGGTCTGCATCCCCAGCAGCAACAACTGTACATTGTCATAAACACCTGTCGTTGCAGTTGTTATCAATGTAGGAACATTTTGCTAGGTGACTTTGTCAAACATTATGCAGTTCGTCAACATTTTCAGGTTTCCTTTTTTGTAGAAGAAACCACTAAATTAGGATTATATTTTTTAAAAAGAAACACAAATGATTCCAACACCATGCTGTGGGGTTATACATCTTTTCAAATTCATCACTGCACTGATATACCTTGTGGTGATGTGAAGTTGAAAAAACTGGAAGCCAACTAACGATCCCCTCAAACAATGTTAAAGGGGGCTGCATGCATCACGTTACTCACTTGCTTATTCTATACCTAATACTTATGCATTCCAACAAATTATGTCAACTCATAAAAAAGGTAATTTCCAATAGTTCTTATTACAGCAATATATAATGAGTCTACTTGAATTACTTAACTTGCTGTTAGTGTATTATGGTGAAAGCGTTATGTCATCATAGTGATACATTCTAGTTTAAGCTAGAATACTGACAATCTGGGAATTTAGTTTCATAATATTTAAAATTCTGTCTTCAACATTATCATCATTATTGCAACAGGCTTGTAAGTTAAAAAAGTTTAAAAAAAATTAGTTCTAAAGCAATCAAAAGGTGAAGTTTGGTTTTGATGGACAAATGCCTTCCTTACCTCATTGAATTACTTTTTTTCAATATGTTATCATGGGTCGGGACAATCACACAGCACTGGAAAGGCTGTGTTATGTAGCTGAGAACCCACTCTGCTGGTAGGCAATGCTTTAATGATCATTTGTAGAAATAGAAAGAGGAAATAGGCAATATTTACCAAATAGAGTGAATGAAGCAAGTAAAGATGCGTGGTTCATTAATTGACAAATGATGGGAAAAAAGGCCAGAGAGCACCCACGGGACTAGAACCATTGAAAGGTTGAACAAGTTAAATGATGTAAACTTGAGAAGGAACCGCTGGGCTATAGCTGACCCAACAGCGACATCTTTCTTCCAGCTATAACACAGTGAACATCAACTAGGGAATTAATGTTAATTTTTTTGAACTCTCAGGATAAACATATTGCACAAATTACTTTCATGTTATTGAAGCCATTAGCGATAAGGAATATATATTCTTCACTTTGAGCTACTCCTGAATATTGGAAGGGGGTTCAGCCTCAAATGAAGGTACAGACAGCAGAAACATTTATGGTATGAAAATCTTAATCCATGGAATTGTCTCTGTATTCAGATGAAGAACTCTGAACTTCTGGAAGGGGATGTGTTGTAGATCAGGCAGTCCATTGTTTGTGGCAGTCTGAGATTTGTAGCCGTGATTTATTAACAGAATTAACAACAGAATTAAAAATCCTTCTGAGTGAGTAGTTTAACATTAAATTCAAATCACAGAATTCAATGTAAATGCAGCCAAAATTAGGTTTTGACATATTAAACCTGGAAACCCTGTCAGGTCTGCATCCCCAGCAGCAACAACTGTACATTGTCATAAACACCTGTTGTTGCAGTTGTTATCAATGTAGGAACATTTTGCTAGGTGACTTTGTCAAACATTATGCAGTTCGTCAACATTTTCACGGTTCCTTTTTTGTAGAAGAAACCACTAAATTAGGATTTTATTTTTTACAAAGAAACACAAATGATTCCAACTCCATGCTGTGGGGTTATACATTTTTTCAAAGTCATCACTGCACTGATATACCTTGTGGTGATGTGAAGTTGAAAAAACTGGAAGCCAACTAACGATCCCCTCAAACAATGTTAAAGGGGGCTGCATGCATCAAGTTATTACTCACTTGCTTATTCTATACCTAATACTTATGCATTCCAACAAATGATGTCAACTCATAAAAAAGGTAATTTCCAATAGCTCTTATTACAGCAATATATAATGAGTCTACTTGAATTACTTAACTTGCTGTTAGTGTATTATGGTGAAAGCGTTATGTCATCATAGTGATACATTCTAGTTTAAGCTAGAATACTGACAATCTGGGAATTTAGTTTCATAAGAAAAATTCTGTCTTCAACAATATCATCATTATTGCAACAGGCTTGTAAGTTAAAAAAGTTTTAAAAAATTTGCTCTAAAGCAATCAAAAGGTGATGTTTGGTTTTGATGGACAAATGCCTTCCTTACCTCATTGAATTACTTTTTTTCAATATGTTATTATGCGTTGGGAAAATCACACAGCACTGGAAAGGCTGTGTTATGTAGCTGAGAACCCACTCTGCTAGTAGGCAATGCTTTAATGATCATATGTAGAAATAGAAAGAGGAAATAGGCGATATTTACCAAATAGAGTGAATGAAGCAAGTAAAGATGCGTAGTTCATTAATTGACAAATGATGGGAAAAAAAGGCCAGAGAGCACCCGCGGGACTAGAACCATTGAAAGGTTGCACAAGTTAAATGATGTTAACTTGAGAAGGAACCGCTGGGCTGTAGCTGACCCAACACCAACATCTTTCTTCAAGCTATAAAACAGTGAACATCAACTAGGGAATTAATGTTCATTTTTTTAACTCTCAGGATAAACATATTGCACAAATTACTTTCATGTTATTGAAGCCATTAGCTATAAGGAATATATATTCTTCACTTTGAGCTACTCCTAAATATTGGAATGGTGTTCAGCCTCAAATGAAGTTACAGACACCAGAAACATTTAGGTATGAAAATCTTAACCCATGGAATTGTCTCTGTATTCAGATGAAGAACTCTGAACTTCTGGAAGGGGATGTGTTGTAGATCAGGCAGTCCATTGTTTGTGGCAGTCTGAGATTTGTAGCCGTGATTTATTAACAGAATTAACAACAGAATTAAAAATCCTTCTGAGTGAGTAGTTTAACATTAAATTCAAATCACAGAATTCAATGTAAATGCAGCCAAAATTAGGTTTTGACATATTAAACCTGGAAACCCTGTCAGGTCTGCATCCCCAGCAGCAACAACAGTACATTGTCATAAACACCTGTCGTTGCAGTTGTTATCAATGTAGGAACATTTTGCTAGGTGACTTTGTCAAACATTATCCAGTTCGTCAACATTTTCAGGGTTCCTTTTTTGTAGAAGAAACCACTAAATTAGGCTTTTTTTTTATTTTTTTAAAAACACAAATGATTCCAACACCATGCTGTGGGGTTATACATTTTTTCAAAGTCATCACTGCACTGATATACCTTGTGGTGATGTGAAGTTGAAAAAACTGGAAGCCAACTAACGATCCCCTCAAACAATGTTAAAGGGGGCTGCATGCATCACGTTATTACTCACTTGCTTATTCTATACCTAATACTTATGCATTCCAACAAATGATGTCAACTCATAAAAAAGGTAATTTCCAATAGTTCTTATTACAGCAATATATAATGAGTCTACTTGAATTACTTAACTTGCTGTTAGTGTATTATGGTGAAAGCGTTATGTCATCATAGTGATACATTCTAGTTTAAGCTAGAATACTGACAATCTGGGAATTTAGTTTCATAAGAAAAATTCTGTCTTCAACAATATCATCATTATTGCAACAGGCTTGTAAGTTAAAAAAGTTTAAACAAATTAGTTCTAAAGCAATCAAAAGGTGATGTTTGGTTTTGATGGACAAATGCCTTCCTTACCTCGTGGAATTACTTTTTTTCAATATGTTATTATGCGTCGGGAAAATCACACAGCACTGGAAAGGCTGTGTTATGTAGCTGAGAACCCACTCTGCTAGTAGGCAATGCTTTAATGATCATTTGTAGAAATAGAAAGAGGAAATAGGCGATATTTACCAAATAGAGTGAATGAAGCAAGTAAAGATGCGTAGTTCATTAATTGAGAAATGATGGGAAAAAAAGGCTAGAGAGCACCCGCGGGACTAGAACCATTGAAAGGTTGAACAAGTTAAATGATGTAAACTTGAGAAGGAACCGCTGGGCTATAGCTGACCCAACAGCAACATCTTCCTTCAAGCTATAACACAGTGAACATCAACTAAGGAATTAATGTTAATTTTTTTGAACTCTCAGGATTAACATATTGCACAAATTACTTTCATGTTATTGAAGCCATTAGCGATAAGGAATATATATTCTTCACTTTGAGCTACTCCTGAATATTGGAAGGGGGTTCAGCCTCAAATGAAGGTGAAGATATCAGAAACATTTATGGTATGAAAATCTTAACCCATGGAATTGTCTCTGTATTCAGATGAAGAACTCTGAACTTCTGTAAGGGGATGTGTTGTAGATCAAGCAGTCCATTGTTTGTGGCAGTCTGAGATTTGTAGCCGTGATTTATTAACAGGATTAACAACAGAATTAATAATCCTTCTGAGAGAGTAGTTTAACATTAAATTCAAATCACAGAATTCGATGTAAATGCAGCCAAAATTAGGTTTTGACATATTAAACCTGGAAACCCTGTCAGGTCTGCATCCCCAGCAGCAACAACTGTACATTGTCATAAACACCTGTTGTTGCAGTTGTTATCAATGTAGGAACATTGTGCTAGGGGACTTTGTCAAACATTATGCAGTTCGTCAACATTTTCAGGGTTCCTTTTTTGTAGAAGAAACCAATAAATTAGGATTTTATTTTTTAAAAAGAAACACAAATGATTCCAACACCATGCTGTGGGGTTATACATTTTTTCAAAGTCATCACTGCACTGATATACCTTGTGGTGATGTGAAGTTGAAAAAACTGGAAGCCAACTAACGATCCCCTCAAACAATGTTAAAGTGGGCTGCATGCATCACGTTATTACTCACTTGCTTATTCTATACCTAATACTTATGCATTCCAACAAATGATGTCAACTCATAAAAAAAGTAATTTCCAATAGTTCTTATTACAGCAATATATAATGAGTCTACTTGAATTACTTAACTTGCTGTGAGTGTATTATGGTGAAAGTGTTATGTCATCATAGTGATACATTCTAGTTTAAGCTAGAATACTGACAATCTGGGAATTTAGTTTCATAAGATTTAAAATTCTGTCTTCAACAATATCATCATTATTGCAACAGGCTTGTAAGTTAAAAAAGTTTAAAAAAATTAGTTCTAAAGCAATCAAAAAGTGATTTTTGGTTTTGATGGACAAATGCCTTCCTTACCTCATTGAATTACTTTTTTTCAATATGTTATTATGCGTCGGGAAAATCACACAGCACTGGAAAGGCTGTGTTATGTAGCTGAGAACCCACTCTGCTAGTAGGCAATGCTTTAATGATCATTTGTAGAAATAGAAAGATGAAATAGGCGATATTTACCAAATAGAGTGAATGAAGCAAGTAAAGATGCGTAGTTCATTAATTGACAAATGATGGGAAAAAAGGCCAGAGAGCACCCGCGGGACTAGAACCATTGAAAGGTTGAACAAGTTAAATGATGTAAACTTGAGAAGGAACCGCTGGGCTATAGCTGACCCAACAGCAACATCTTTCTTCAAGCTATAACACAGTGAACATCAACTAGGGAATTCATGTTAATTTTTTGCTCTCTCAGGATAAACATATTGCACAAATTACTTTCATGTTATTGAAGCCATTAGCGATAAGGAATATATATTCTTCACTTTGAGCTACTCCTAAATATTGGAAGGGTGTTCAGCCTCAAATGAAGGTACAGACACCAGAAACATTTATGGTATGAAAATCTTAACCCATGGAATTGTCTCTGTATTCAGATGAAGAACTCTGAACTTCTGTAAGGGGATGTGTTGTAGATCAGGCAGTCCATTGTTTGTGGCAGTCTGAGATTTGTAGCCCTGATTTATTAACAGGATTAACAACAGAATTAAAAATCCTTCTGAGTGAGTAGTTTAACATTAAATTCAAATCACAGAATTCAATGTAAATGCAGCCAAAATTAGGTTTTGACATATTAAACCTGGAAACCCTGTCATGTCTGCATCCCCAGCAGCAACAACTGTACATTGTCATAAACACCTGTCGTTGCAGTTGTTATCAATGTAGGAACATTTTGCTAGGTGACTTTGTCAAACATTATGCAGTTCGTCAACATTTTCAGGGTTCCTTTTTTGTAGAAGAAACCACTAAATTAGGATTTTATTTTTTAAAAAGAAACACAAATGATTCCAACACTATGCTGTGGGGTTATACATTTTTTCAAATTCATCACTGCACTGATATACCTTGTGGTGATGTGAAGTTCTGGAAGCCAACTAACGGTCCCCTCAAACAATGTTAAACGGGGCTGCATGCATTACGTTACTCACTTGCTTATTCTATACCTAATACTTATGCATTCCAACAAATGATGTCAACTCATAAAAAAGGTAATTTCCAATAGTTCTTATTACAGCAATATATAATGAGTCTACTTGAATTACTTAACTTGCTGTTAGTGTATTATGGTGAAAGCGTTATGTCATCATAGTGATACATTCTAGTTTAAGCTAGAATACTGACAATCTGGGAATTTAGTTTCATAAGATTTAAAATTCTGTCTTCAACAATATCATCATTATTGCAACAGGCTTGTAAGTTAAAAAAGTTTAAAAAAATTAGTTCTAAAGCAATCAAAAGGTGATTTTTGGTTTTGATGGACAAATGCCTTCCTTACCTCATTGAATGACTTTTTTTCAATATGTTATTATGCGTCGGGACAATCACACAGCACTGGAAAGGCTGGGTTATGTAGCTGAGAACCCACTCTGCTAGTAGGCAATGCTTTAATGATCATTTGTAGAAATAGAAAGAGGAAATAGGCGATATTTACCAATTAGAGTGAACGAAGCAAGTAAAGATGCGTAGTTCATTAATTGACAAATGATGGGAAAAAAAGGCCAGAGAGCACCCGCGGGACTAGAACCATTGAAAGGTTGAACAAGTTAAATGATGTACACTTGAGAAGGAACCGCTGGGCTATAGCTGACCCGACAGCAAAATCTTCCTTCAAGCTATAACACAGTGAACATCAACTAGGTAATTAATGTTAACTTTTTTGAACTCTCAGGATTAACATATTGTACAAATTACATTCATGTTATTGAAGCCATTAGCGATAAGGAATATATATTCTTCACTTTGAGCTACTCCTGAATATTGGAAGGGGGTTTAGCCTCAAATGAAGGTGAAGATATCAGAAACATTTATGGTATGAAAATCTTAACCCATGGAATTGTCTCTCTATTCAGATGAAGAACTCTGAACTTCTGTAAGGGGATGTGTTGTAGATCAAGCAGTCCATTGTTTGTGGCAGTCTGAGATTTGTAGCCGTGATTTATTAACAGGATTAACAACAGAATTAAAAATCCTTCTGAGAGAGTAGTTTAACATTAAATTCAAATCACAGAATTCAATGTAAATGCAGCCAAAATTAGGTTTTGACATATTAAACCTGGAAACCCTGTCAGGTCTGCATCCCCAGCAGCAACAACTGTACATTGTCATAAACACCTGTCATTGCAGTTGTTATCAATGTAGGAACATTTTGCTAGGTGACTTTGTCAAACATTATGCAGTTCGTCAACATTTTCAGGTTTCCTTTTTTGTAGAAGAAACCACTAAATTAGGATTATATTTTTTAAAAAGAAACACAAATGATTCCAACACCATGCTGTGGGGTTATACATCTTTTCAAATTCATCACTGCACTGATATACCTTGTGGTGATGTGAAGTTGAAAAAACTGGAAGCCAACTAACGATCCCCTCAAACAATGTTAAAGGGGGCTGCATGCATCACGTTACTCACTTGCTTATTCTATACCTAATACTTATGCATTCCAACAAATGATGTCAACTCATAAAAAAGGTAATTTCCAATAGTTCTTATTACAGCAATATATAATGAGTCTATTTTAATTACTTAACTTGCTGTTAGTGTATTATGGTGAAAGCGTTATGTCATCATAGTGATACATTCTAGTTTAAGCTAGAATACTGACAATCTGGGAATTTAGTTTCATAATATTTAAAATTCTGTCGTCAACATTATCATCATTATTGCAACAGGCTTGTAAGTTAAAAAAGTTTTAAAAAAATTAGTTCTAAAGCAATCAAAAGGTGAAGTTTGGTTTTGATGGACAAATGCCTTCCTTACCTCATTGAATTACTTTTTTTCAATATGTTATCATGGGTCGGGACAATCACACAGCACTGGAAAGGCTGTGTTATGTAGCTGAGAACCCACTCTGCTGGTAGGCAATGCTTTAATGATCATTTGTAGAAATAGAAAGAGGAAATAGGCAATATTTACCAAATAGAGTGAATGAAGCAAGTAAAGATGCGTGGTTCATTAATTGACAAATGATGGGAAAAAAGGCCAGAGAGCACCCACGGGACTAGAACCATTGAAAGGTTGAACAAGTTAAATGATGTAAACTTGAGAAGGAACCGCTGGGCTATAGCTGACCCAACAGCGACATCTTTCTTCCAGCTATAACACAGTGAACATCAACTAGGGAATTAATGTTAATTTTTTTGAACTCTCAGGATAAACATATTGCACAAATTACTTTCATGTTATTGAAGCCATTAGCGATAAGGAATATATATTCTTCACTTTGAGCTACTCCTGAATATTGGAAGGGGGTTCAGCCTCAAATGAAGGTACAGACAGCAGAAACATTTATGGTATGAAAATCTTAATCCATGGAATTGTCTCTGTATTCAGATGAAGAACTCTGAACTTCTGTAAGGGGATGTGTTGTAGATCAGGCAGTCCATTGTTTGTGGCAGTCTGAGATTTGTAGCCGTGATTTATTAACAGAATTAACAACAGAATTAAAAATCCTTCTGAGTGAGTAGTTTAACATTAAATTCAAATCACAGAATTCAATGTAAATGCAGCCAAAATTAGGTTTTGACATATTAAACCTGGAAACCCTGTCAGGTCTGCATCCCCAGCAGCAACAACTGTACATTGTCATAAACACCTGTTGTTGCAGTTGTTATCAATGTAGGAACATTTTGCTAGGTGACTTTGTCAAACATTATGCAGTTCGTCAACATTTTCACGGTTCCTTTTTTGTAGAAGAAACCACTAAATTAGGATTTTATTTTTTACAAAGAAACACAAATGATTCCAACTCCATGCTGTGGGGTTATACATTTTTTCAAAGTCATCACTGCACTGATATACCTTGTGGTGATGTGAAGTTGAAAAAACTGGAAGCCAACTAACGATCCCCTCAAACAATGTTAAAGGGGGCTGCATGCATCACATTATTACTCACTTGCTTATTCTATACCTAATACTTATGCATTCCAACAAATGATGTCAACTCATAAAAAAGGTAATTTCCAATAGCTCTTATTACAGCAATATATAATGAGTCTACTTGAATTACTTAACTTGCTGTTAGTGTATTATGGTGAAAGCGTTATGTCATCATAGTGATACATTCTAGTTTAAGCTAGAATACTGACAATCTGGGAATTTAGTTTCATAAGGAAAATTCTGTCTTCAACAATATCATCATTATTGCAACAGGCTTGTAAGTTAAAAAAGTTTTAAAAAATTTGCTCTAAAACAATCAAAAGGTGATGTTTGGTTTTGATGGACAAATGCCTTCCTTACCTCATTGAATTACTTTTTTTCAATATGTTATTATGCGTTGGGAAAATCACACAGCACTGGAAAGGCTGTGTTATGTAGCTGAGAACCCACTCTGCTAGTAGGCAATGCTTTAATGATCATTTGTAGAAATAGAAAGAGGAAATAGGCGATATTTACCAAATAGAGTGAATGAAGCAAGTAAAGATGCGTAGTTCATTAATTGACAAATGATGGGAAAAAAAGGCCAGAGTGCACCCGCGGGACTAGAACCATTGAAAGGTTGCACAAGTTAAATGATGTTAACTTGAGAAGGAACCGCTGGGCTGTAGCTGACCCAACACCAACATCTTTCTTCAAGCTATAAAACAGTGAACATCAACTAGGGAATTAATGTTAATTTTTTTAACTCTCAGGATAAACATATTGCACAACTTACTTTCATGTTATTGAAGCCATTAGCTATAAGGAATATATATTCTTCACTTTGAGCTACTCCTAAATATTGGAATGGTGTTCAGCCTCAAATGAAGTTACAGACACCAGAAACATTTAGGTATGAAAATCTTAACCCATGGAATTGTCTCTGTATTCAGATGAAGAACTCTGAACTTCTGTAAGGGGATGTGTTGTAGATCAGGCAGTCCATTGTTTGTGGCAGTCTGAGATTTGTAGCCGTGATTTATTAACAGGATTAACAACAGAATTAAAAATCCTTCTGAGTGAGTAGTTTAACATTAAATTCAAATCACAGAATTCAATGTAAATGCAGCCAAAATTAGGTTTTGACATATTAAACCTGGAAACCCTGTCAGGTCTGCATCCCCAGCAGCAACAACAGTACATTGTCATAAACACCTGTCGTTGCAGTTGTTATCAATGTAGGAACATTTTGCTAGGTGACTTTGTCAAACATTATCCAGTTCGTCAACATTTTCAGGGTTCCTTTTTTGTAGAAGAAACCACTAAATTAGGATTTTTTTTTTTTTTTTAAAACACAAATGATTCCAACACCATGCTGTGGGGTTATACATTTTTTCAAAGTCATCACTGCACTGATATACCTTGTGGTGATGTGAAGTTGAAAAAACTGGAAGCCAACTAACGATCACCTCAAACAATGTTAAAGGGGGCTGCATGCATCACGTTATTACTCACTTGCTTATTCTATACCTAATACTTATGCATTCCAACAAATGATGTCAACTCATAAAAAAGGTAATTTCCAATAGTTCTTATTAAAGCAATATATAATGAGTCTACTTGAATTACTTAACTTGCTGTTAGTGTATTATGGTGAAAGCGTTATGTCATCATAGTGATACATTCTAGTTTAAGCTAGAATACTGACAATCTGGGAATTTAGTTTCATAAGAAAAATTCTGTCTTCAACAATATCATCATTATTGCAACAGGCTTGTAAGTTAAAAAAGTTTAAACAAATTAGTTCTAAAGCAATCAAAAGGTGATGTTTGGTTTTGATGGACAAATGCCTTCCTTACCTCGTTGAATTACTTTTTTTCAATATGTTATTATGCGTCGGGAAAATCACACAGCACTGGAAAGGCTGTGTTATGTAGCTGAGAACCCACTCTGCTAGTAGGCAATGCTTTAATGATCATTTGTAGAAATAGAAAGAGGAAATAGGCGATATTTACCAAATAGAGTGAATGAAGCAAGTAAAGATGCGTAGTTCATTAATTGACAAATGATGGGAAAAAAAGGCCAGAGAGCACCCGCGGGACTAGAACCATTGAAAGGTTGAACAAGTTAAATGATGTAAACTTGAGAAGGAACCGCTGGGCTATAGCTGACCCAACAGCAACATCTTCCTTCAAGCTATAACACAGTGAACATCAACTAGGGAATTAATGTAAATTTTTTTGAACTCTCAGGATTAACATATTGCACAAATTACTTTCATGTTATTGAAGCCATTAGCGATAAGGAATATATATTCTTCACTTTGAGCTACTCCTGAATATTGGAAGGGGGTTCAGCCTCAAATGAAGGTGAAGATATCAGAAACATTTATGGTATGAAAATCTTAACCCATGGAATTGTCTCTGTATTCAGATGAAGAACTCTGAACTTCTGTAAGGGGATGTGTTGTAGATCAAGCAGTCCATTGTTTGTGGCAGTCTGAGATTTGTAGCCGTGATTTAAAAAGAGGATTAACAACAGAATTAATAATCCTTCTGAGAGAGTAGTTTAACATTAAATTCAAATCACAGAATTCGATGTAAATGCAGCCAAAATTAGGTTTTGACATATTAAACCTGGAAACCCTGTCAGGTCTGCATCCCCAGCTGCAACAACTGCACATTGTCATAAACACCTGTTGTTGCAGTTGTTATCAATGTAGGAACATTTTGCTAGGGGACTTTGTCAAACATTATGCAGTTCGTCAACATTTTCAGGGTTCCTTTTTTGTAGAAGAAACCAATAAATTAGGATTTTATTTTTTAAAAAGAAACACAAATGATTCCAACACCATGCTGTGGGGTTATACATTTTTTCAAAGTCATCACTGCACTGATATACCTTGTGGTGATGTGAAGTTGAAAAAACTGGAAGCCAACTAACGATCCCCTCAAACAATGTTAAAGTGGGCTGCATGCATCACGTTATTACTCACTTGCTTATTCTATACCTAATACTTATGCATTCCAACAAATGATGTCAACTCATAAAAAAGGTAATTTCCAATAGTTCTTATTACAGCAATATATAATGAGTCTACTTGAATTACTTAACTTGCTGTGAGTGTATTATGGTGAAAGTGTTATGTCATCATAGTGATACATTCTAGTTTAAGCTAGAATACTGACAATCTGGGAATTTAGTTTCATAAGATTTAAAATTCTGTCTTCAACAATATCATCATTATTGCAACAGGCTTGTAAGTTAAAAAAGTTTTAAAAAATTAGTTCTAAAGCAATCAAAAAGTGATTTTTGGTTTTGATGGACAAATGCCTTCCTTACCTCATTGAATTACTTTTTTTCAATATGTTATTATGCGTCGGGAAAATCACACAGCACTGGAAAGGCTGTGTTATGTAGCTGAGAACCCACTCTGCTAGTAGGCAATGCTTTAATGATCATTTGTAGAAATAGAAAGATGAAATAGGCGATATTTACCAAATAGAGTGAATGAAGCAAGTAAAGATGCGTAGTTCATTAATTGACAAATGATGGGAAAAAAGGCCAGACAGCACCCGCGGGACTAGAACCATTGAAAGGTTGAACAAGTTAAATGATGTAAACTTGAGAAGGAACCGCTGGGCTATAGCTGACCCAACAGCAACATCTTTCTTCAAGCTATAACACAGTGAACATCAACTAGGGAATTAATGTTAATTTTTTGCTCTCTCAGGATAAACATATTGCACAAATTACTTTCATGTTATTGAAGCCATTAGCGATAAGGAATATATATTCTTCACTTTGAGCTACTCCTAAATATTGGAAGGGTGTTCAGCCTCAAATGAAGGTACAGACACCAAAAACATTTATGGTATGAAAATCTTAACCCATGGAATTGTCTCTGTATTCAGATGAAGAACTCTGAACTTCTGTAAGGGGATGTGTTGTAGATCAGGCAGTCCATTGTTTGTGGCAGTCTGAGATTTGTAGCCCTGATTTATTAACAGGATTAACAACAGAATTAAAAATCCTTCTGAGTGAGTAGTTTAACATTAAATTCAAATCACAGAATTCAATGTAAATGCAGCCAAAATTAGGTTTTGACATATTAAACCTGGAAACCCTGTCATGTCTGCATCCCCAGCAGCAACAACTGTACATTGTCATAAACACCTGTCGTTGCAGTTGTTATCAATGTAGGAACATTTTGCTAGGTGACTTTGTCAAACATTATGCAGTTCGTCAACATTTTCAGGGTTCCTTTTTTGTAGAAGAAACCACTAAATTAGGATTTTATTTTTTAAAAAGAAACACAAATGATTCCAACACCATGCTGTGGGGTTATACATTTTTTCAAAGTCATCACTGCACTGATATACCTTGTGGTGATGTGAAGTTGAAAAAACTGGAAGCCAACTAACGATCCCCTCAAACAATGTTAAAGGGGGCTGCATGCATCACGTTATCACTCATTTGCTTATTCTATACCTAATACTTATGCATTCCAACAAATGATGTCAACTCATAAAAAAGGTAATTTCCAATAGTTCTTATTACAGCAATATATAATGAGTCTACTTGAATTACTTAATTTGCTGTTAGTGTATTATGGTGAAAGCGTTATGTCATCATAGTGATACATTCTAGTTTAAGCTAGAATACTGACAATCTGGGAATTTAGTTTCATAAGATTTAAAATTCTGTCTTCAACAATATCATCATTATTGCAACAGGCTTGTAAGTTAAAAAAGTTTAAAAAAATTAGTTCTAAAGCAATCAAAAAGTGATTTTTGGTTTTGATGGACAAATGCCTTCCTTACCTCATTGAATTACTTTTTTTCAATATGTTATTATGCGTCGGGACAATCACACAGCACTGAAAAGGCTGGGTTATGTACCTGAGAACCCACTCTGCTAGTAGGCAATGCTTTAATGATCATTTGTAGAAATAGAAAGAGGAAATAGGCGATATTTACCAATTAGAGTGAACGAAGCAAGTAAAGATGCGTAGTTCATTAATTGACAAATGATGGGAAAAAAAGGCCAGAGAGCACCCGCGGGACTAGAACCATTGAAAGGTTGAACAAGTTAAATGATGTAAACTTGAGAAGGAACCGCTGGGCTATAGCTGACCCAACAGCAACATCTTTCTTCAAGCTATAACACAGTGAACATCAACTAGGGAATTAATGTTAATTTTTTGAACTCTCAGGATAAACATATTGCACAAATTACTTTCATGTTATTGAAGCCATTAGCGATAAGGAATATATATTCTTCACTTTGAGCTACTCCTATATATTGGAAGGGTGTTCAGCCTCAAATGAAGGTACAGACACCAGAAACATTTATGGTATGAAAATCTTAACCCATGGAATTGTCTCTGTATTCAGATGAAGAACTCTGAACTTCTGTAAGGGGATGTGTTGTAGATCAGGCAGTCCATTGTTTGTGGCAGTCTGAGATTTGTAGCCGTGATTTATTAACAGGATTAACAACAGAATTAAAAATCCTTCTGAGTGAGTAGTTTAACATTAAATTCAAATCACAGAATTCAATGTAAATGCAGCCGAAATTAGGTTTTGACATATTAAACCTGGAAACCCTGTCAGGTCTGCATCCCCAGCAGCAACAACTGTACATTGTCATAAACACCTGTCGTTGCAGTTGTTATCAATGTAGGAACATTTTGCTAGGTGACTTTGTCAAACATTATGCAGTTCTTCAACATTTTCAGGGTTCCTTTTTTGTAGAAGAAACCACTAAATTAGGATTTTATTTTTTAAAAAGAAACACAAATGATTCCAACACCATGCTGTGGGGTTATAAATTTTTTCAAATTCATCACTGCACTGATATACCTTGTGGTGATGTGAAGTTGAAAAAACTGGACGCCAACTAACGGTCCCCTTAAACAATGTTAAAGGGGGCTGCATGCATCACGTTACTCACTTGCTTATTCTATACCTAATACTTATGCATTCCAACAAATGATGTCCACTCATAAAAAAAGGTAATTTCCAATAGTTCTTATTACAGCAATATATAATGAGTCTACTTGAATTACTTAACTTGCTGTTAGTGTATTATGGTGAAAGCGTTATGTCATCATAGTGATACATTCTAGTTTAAGCTAGAATACTGACAATCTGGGAATTTAGTTTCATAAGAAAAATTCTGTCTTCAACAATATCATCATTATTGCAACAGGCTTGTAAGTTAAAAACGTTTAAAAAAATTAGTTCTAAAGCAATCAAAAGGTGATGTTTAGGTTTGATGGACAAATGCCTTCCTTACCTCGTTGAATTACTTTTTTTCAATATGTTATTATGCGTCGGGAAAATCACACAGCACTGGAAAGGCTGTGTTATGTAGCTGAGAACCCACTCTGCTAGTAGGCAATGCTTTAATGATCATTTGTAGAAATAGAAAGAGGAAATAGGCGATATTTACCAAATAGAGTGAATGAAGCAAGTAAAGATGCGTAGTTCATTAATTGACAAATTATGGGAAAAAAAGGCCAGAGAGCACCCGCGGGACTAGAACCATTGAAAGGTTGAACAAGTTAAATGATGTAAACTTGAGAAGGAACCGCTGGGCTATAGCTGACCCAACATCAACATCTTCCTTCAAGCTATAACACAGTGAACATCAACTAGGGAATTAATGTTAATTTTTTTGAACTCTCAGGATTAAAATATTGCACAAATTACTTTCATGTTATTGAAGCCATTAGCGATAAGGAATATATATTCTTCACTTTGAGCTACTCCTGAATATTGGAAGGGGGTTCAGCCTCAAATGAAGGTGAAGATATCAGAAACATTTATGGTATGAAAATCTTAACCCATGGAATTGTCTCTGTATTTAGATGAAGAACTCTGAACTTCTGTAAGGGGATGTGTTGTAGATCAAGCAGTCCATTGTTTGTGGCAGTCTGAGATTTGTAGCCGTGATTTATTAACAGGATTAACAACAGAATTAAAAATCCTTCTGAGAGAGTAGTTTAACATTAAATTCAAATCACAGAATTCGATGTAAATGCAGCCAAAATTAGGTTTTGACATATTAAACCTGGAAACCCTGTCAGGTCTGCATCCCCAGCTGCAACAACTGCACATTGTCATAAACACCTGTTGTTGCAGTTGTTATCAATGTAGGAACATTTTGCTAGGTGACTTTGTCAAACATTATGCAGTTCATCAACATTTTCAGGGTTTCTTTTTTTGTAGAAGAAACCACTAAATTAGGATTTTATTTTTTAAAAAGAAACACAAATGATTCCAACACCATGCTGTGGGGTTATACATTTTTTCAAAGTCATCACTGCACTGATATACCTTGTGGTGATGTGAAGTTGAAAAAACTGGAAGCCAAATAACGATCCCCTCAAACAATGTTAAAGGAGGCTGCATGCATCACGTTATTACTCACTTGCTTATTCTATACCTAATACTTATGCTTTCCAACAAATGATGTCAACTCATAAAACAGGTAATTTCCAATAGTTCTTATTACAGCAATATATAATGAGTCTACTTGAATTACTTAACTTGCTGTTAGTGTATTATGGTGAAAGCGTTATGTCATCATAGTGATACATTCTAGTTTAAGCTAGAATACTGACAATCTGGGAATTTAGTTTCATAAGATTTAAAATTCTGTCTTCAACAATATCATCATTATTGCAACAGGCTTGTAAGTTAAAAAAGTTTAAAAAAATTAGTTCTAAAGCAATCAAAAAGTGATTTTTGGTTTTGATGGACAAATGCCTTCCTTACCTCATTGAATTACTTTTTTTCAATATGTTATTATGCGTCGGGACAATCACACAGCACTGGAAAGGCTGGGTTAAGTAGCTGAGAACCCACTCTGCTAGTAGGCAATGCTTTAATGATCATTTGTAGAAATAGAAAGATGAAATAGGCGATATTTACCAAATAGAGTGAATGAAGCAACTAAAGATGCATAGTTCATTAATTGACAAATGATGGGAAAAAAAGGCCAGAGAGCACCCGCGGGACTAGAACCATTGAAAGGTTGAACAAGTTAAATCATATAAACTTGAGAAGGAACCGCTGGGCTATAGCTGACCCAACAGTAACATCTTTCTTCAAGCTATAACACAGTGAACATCAACTAGGGAATTAATGTTAAATTTTTTTGAACTCTGAGGATAAACATATTGCACTAATTACTTTCATGTTATTGAAGCCATTAGCGATAAGGAATATATATTCTTCACTTTGAGCTACTCCTGAATATTGGAAGGGGGTTCAGCCTCAAATGAAGGTACAGACATCAGAAACATTTATGGTATGAAAATCTTAATCCATGGAATTGTCTCTGTATTCAGATGAAGAACTCTGAACTTCTGTAAGGGGATGTGTTGTAGATCAGGCAGTCCATTGTTTGTGGCAGTCTGAGATTTGTAGCCGTGATTTATTAACAGGATTAACAACAGAATTAAAAATCCTTCTGAGTGAGTAGTTTACCATTAAATTCAAATCACAGAATTCAATCTAAATGCAGCCAAAATTAGGTTTTGACTTATTAAACCTGGAAACCCTGCCAGGTCTGCATCCCCAGCAGCAACAACTGTACATTGTCATAAACACCTGTTGTTGCAGTTGTTATCAATGTAGGAACATTTTGCTAGGTGACTTTGTCAAACATTATGCAGTTCGTCAACATTTTCAGGGTTCCTTTTTTGTAGAAGAAACCACTAAATTAGGATTTTATTTTTTAAAAAGAAACACAAATGATTCCAACACCATGCTGTGGGGTTATACATTTTTTCAAAGTCATCACTGCACTGATATACCTTGTGGTGATGTGAAGTTGAAAAAACTGGAAGCCAACTAACGATCCCCTCAAACAATGTTAAAGGGGGCTGCATGCATCACGTTATCACTCATTTGCTTATTCTATACCTAATACTTATGCATTCCAACAAATGATGTCAACTCATAAAAAAGGTAATTTCCAATAGTTCTTATTACAGCAATATATAATGAGTCTACTTGAATTACTTAACTTGCTGTTAGTGTATTATGGTGAAAGCGTTATGTCATCATAGTGATACATTCTAGTTTAAGCTAGAATACTGACAATCTGGGAATTTAGTTTCATAAGATTTAAAATTCTGTCTTCAACAATATCATCATTATTGCAACAGGCTTGTAAGTTAAAAAAGTTAAAAAAAATTAGTTCTAAAGCAATCAAAAGGTGATTTTTGGTTTTGATGGACAAATGCCTTCCTTACCTCATTGAATTACTTTTTTTCAATATGTTATTATGCGTCGGGACAATCACACAGCACTGGAAAGGCTGGGTTATGTACCTGAGAACCCACTCTGCTAGTAGGCAATGCTTTAATGATCATTTGTAGAAATAGAAAGAGGAAATAGGCGATATTTACCAATTAGAGTGAACGAAGCAAGTAAAGATGCGTAGTTCATTAATTGACAAATGATGGGAAAAAAAGGCCAGAGAGCACCCGCGGGACTAGAACCATTGAAAGGTTGAACAAGTTAAATGATGTAAACTTGAGAAGGAACCGCTGGGCTATAGCTGACCCAACAGCAACATCTTTCTTCAAGCTATAACACAGTGAACATCAACTAGGGAATTAATGTTAATTTTTTGAACTCTCAGGATAAACATATTGCACAAATTACTTTCATGTTATTGAAGCCATTAGCGATAAGGAATATATATTCTTCACTTTGAGCTACTCCTATATATTGGAAGTGTGTTCAGCCTCAAATGAAGGTACAGACACCAGAAACATTTATGGTATGAAAATCTTAACCCATGGAATTGTCTCTGTATTCAGATGAAGAACTCTGAACTTCTGTAAGGGGATGTGTTGTAGATCAGGCAGTCCATTGTTTGTGGCAGTCTGAGATTTGTAGCCGTGATTTATTAACAGGATTAACAACAGAATTAAAAATCCTTCTGAGTGAGTAGTTTAACATTAAATTCAAATCACAGAATTCAATGTAAATGCAGCCGAAATTAGGTTTTGACATATTAAACCTGGAAACCCTGTCAGGTCTGCATCCCCAGCAGCAACAACTGTACATTGTCATAAACACCTGTCGTTGCAGTTGTTATCAATGTAGGAACATTTTGCTAGGTGACTTTGTCAAACATTATGCAGTTCTTCAACATTTTCAGGGTTCCTTTTTTGTAGAAGAAACCACTAAATTAGGATTTTATTTTTTAAAAAGAAACACAAATGATTCCAACACCATGCTGTGGGGTTATAAATTTTTTCAAATTCATCACTGCACTGATATACCTTGTGGTGATGTGAAGTTGAAAAAACTGGACGCCAACTAACGGTCCCCTTAAACAATGTTAAAGGGGGCTGCATGCATCACGTTACTCACTTGCTTATTCTATACCTAATACTTATGCATTCCAACAAATGATGTCCACTCATAAAAAAAGGTAATTTCCAATAGTTCTTATTACAGCAATATATAATGAGTCTACTTGAATTACTTAACTTGCTGTTAGTGTATTATGGTGAAAGCGTTATGTCATCATAGTGATACATTCTAGTTTAAGCTAGAATACTGACAATCTGGGAATTTAGTTTCATAAGAAAAATTCTGTCTTCAACAATATCATCATTATTGCAACAGGCTTGTAAGTTAAAAACGTTTAAAAAAAATTAGTTCTAAAGCAATCAAAAGGTGATGTTTAGGTTTGATGGACAAATGCCTTCCTTACCTCGTTGAATTACTTTTTTTCAATATGTTATTATGCGTCGGGAAAATCACACAGCACTGGAAAGGCTGTGTTATGTAGCTGAGAACCCACTCTGCTAGTAGGCAATGCTTTAATGATCATTTGTAGAAATAGAAAGAGGTAATAGGCGATATTTACCAAATAGAGTGAATGAAGCAAGTAAAGATGCGTAGTTCATTAATTGACAAATTATGGGAAAAAAAGGCCAGAGAGCACCCGCGGGACTAGAACCATTGAAAGGTTGAACAAGTTAAATGATGTAAACTTGAGAAGGAACCGCTGGGCTATAGCTGACCCAACATCAACATCTTCCTTCAAGCTATAACACAGTGAACATCAACTAGGGAATTAATGTTAATTTTTTTGAACTCTCAGGATTAAAATATTGCACAAATTACTTTCATGTTATTGAAGCCATTAGCGATAAGGAATATATATTCTTCACTTTGAGCTACTCCTGAATATTGGAAGGGGGTTCAGCCTCAAATGAAGGTGAAGATATCAGAAACATTTATGGTATGAAAATCTTAACCCATGGAATTGTCTCTGTATTCAGATGAAGAACTCTGAACTTCTGTAAGGGGATGTGTTGTAGATCAAGCAGTCCATTGTTTGTGGCAGTCTGAGATTTGTAGCCGTGATTTATTAACAGGATTAACAACAGAATTAAAAATCCTTCTGAGAGAGTAGTTTAACATTAAATTCAAATCACAGAATTCGATGTAAATGCAGCCAAAATTAGGTTTTGACATATTAAACCTGGAAACCCTGTCAGGTCTGCATCCCCAGCTGCAACAACTGCACATTGTCATAAACACCTGTTGTTGCAGTTGTTATCAATGTAGGAACATTTTGCTAGGTGACTTTGTCAAACATTATGCAGTTCATCAACATTTTCAGGGTTTCTTTTTTTGTAGAAGAAACCACTAAATTAGGATTTTATTTTTTAAAAAGAAACACAAATGATTCCAACACCATGCTGTGGGGTTATACATTTTTTCAAAGTCATCACTGCACTGATATACCTTGTGGTGATGTGAAGTTGAAAAAACTGGAAGCCAAATAACGATCCCCTCAAACAATGTTAAAGGAGGCTGCATGCATCACGTTATTACTCACTTGCTTATTCTATACCTAATACTTATGCTTTCCAACAAATGATGTCAACTCATAAAACAGGTAATTTCCAATAGTTCTTATTACAGCAATATATAATGAGTCTACTTGAATTACTTAACTTGCTGTTAGTGTATTATGGTGAAAGCGTTATGTCATCATAGTGATACATTCTAGTTTAAGCTAGAATACTGACAATCTGGGAATTTAGTTTCATAAGATTTACAATTCTGTCTTCAACAATATCATCATTATTGCAACAGGCTTGTAAGTTAAAAAAGTTTAAAAAAATTAGTTCTAAAGCAATCAAAAAGTGATTTTTGGTTTTGATGGACAAATGCCTTCCTTACCTCATTGAATTACTTTTTTTCAATATGTTATTATGCGTCGGGACAATCACACAGCACTGGAAAGGCTGGGTTATGTAGCTGAGAACCCACTCTGCTAGTAGGCAATGCTTTAATGATCATTTGTAGAAATAGAAATATGAAATAGGCAATATTTACCAAATAGAGTGAATGAAGCAAGTAAAGATGCGTAGTTCATTAATTAACAATTGATGGGAAAAAAAGGCCAGAGAGCACCCGCGGGACTAGAACCATTGAAAGGTTGAACAAGTTAAATGATGTAAGCTAGAGAAGGAACCGCTGGGCTATAGCTGACCCAACAGCAACATCTTTCTTCAAGCTATAACACAGTGAACATCAACTAGGGAATTAATGTTAATTTTTTGAACTCTCAGGATAAACATATTGCACAAATTACTTTGTTGTTATTGAAGCCATTAGCGATAAGGAATATATATTCTTCACTTTGAGCTACTCCTAAATATTGGAAGGGTGTTCAGCCTCAAATGAAGGTACAGACACCAGAAACATTTATGGTATGAAAATCTTAACCCATGGAATTGTCTCTGTATTCAGATGAAGAACTCTGAACTTCTGTAAGGGGATGTGTTGTAGATCAGGCAGTCCATTGTTTGTGGCAGTCTGTGATTTGTAGCCGTGATTTATTAACAGGATTAACAACAGAATTAAAAATCCTTCTGAGTGAGTAGTTTAACATTAAATTCAAATCACAGAATTCAATGTAAATGCAGCCAAAATTAGGTTTTGACATATTAAACCTGGAAACCCTGTCAGGTCTGCATCCCCAGCAGCAACAACTGTACATTGTCATAAACACCTGTCGTTGCAGTTGTTATCAATGTAGGAACATTTTGCTAGGTGACTTTGTCAAACATCATGCAGTTCGTCAACATTTTCAGGGTTCCTTTTTTGTAGAAGAAACCACTAAATTAGGATTTTATTTTTTAAAAAGAAACACAAATGATTCCAACACCATGCTGTGGGGTTATACATTTTTTCAAATTCATCACTGCACTGATATACCTTGTGGTGATGTGAAGTTGAAAAAACTGGAAGCCAACTAACGGTCCCCTCAAACAATGTTAAAGGGGGCTGCATGCATCACGTTACTCACTTGCTTATTCTATACCTAATACTTATGCATTCCAACAAATGATGTCATCTCATAAAAAAGGTAATTTCCAATAGTTCTTATTACAGTAATATATAATGAGTCTACTTGAATTACTTAACTTGCTGTTAGTGTATTATGGTGAAAGCGTTATGTCATCATAGTGATACATTCTAGTTTAAGCTAGAATACTGACAATCTGGGAATTTAGTTTCATAAGAAAAATTCTGTCTTCAACAATATCATCATTATTGCAACAGGCTTGTAAGTTAAAAAAGTTTTAAAAAAATTAGTTCTAAAGCAATCAAAAGGTGATGTTTGGGTTTGATGGACAAATGCCTTCCTTACCTCGTTGAATTACTTTTTTTCAATATGTTATTATGCGTCGGGAAAATCACACAGCACTGGAAAGGCTGTGTTATGTAGCTGAGAACCCACTCTGCTAGTAGGCAATGCTTTAATGATCATTTGTAGAAATAGAAAGAGGAAATAGGCGATATTTACCAAATAGAGTGAATGAAGCAAGTAAAGATGCGTAGTTCATTAATTGACAAATGATGGGAAAAAAGGCCAGAGAGCACCCGCGGGACTAGAACCATTGAAAGGTTGAACAAGTTAAATGATGTAAACTTGAGAAGGAACCGCTGGGCTATAGCTGACCCAACAGCAACATCTTCCTTCAAGCTATAACACAGTGAACATCAACTAGGGAATTAATGTTAATTTTTTTTAACTCTCAGGATTAACATATTGCACAAATTACTTTCATGTTATTGAAGCCATTAGCGATAAGGAATATATATTCTTCACTTTGAGCTACTCCTGAATATTGGAAGGGGGTTCAGCCTCAAATGAAGGTGAAGATATCAGAAACATTTATGGTATGAAAATCTTAACCCATGGAATTGTCTCTGTATTCAGATGAAGAACTCTGAACTTCTGTAAGGGGATGTGTTGTAGATCAAGCAGTCCATTGTTTGTGGCAGTCTGAGATTTGTAGCCGTGATTTATTAACAGGATTAACTACAGAATTAAAAATCCTTCTGAGAGAGTAGTTTAACATTAAATTCAAATCACAGAATTCGATGTAAATGCAGCCAAAATTAGGTTTTGACATATTAAACCTGGAAACCCTGTCAGGTCTGCATCCCTAGCTGCAACAACTGCACATTGTCATAAACACCTGTTGTTGCAGTTGTTATCAATGTAGGAACATTTTGCTAGGTGACTTTGTCAAACATTATGCAGTTCGTCAACATTTTCAGGGTTCCTTTTTTGTAGAAGAAACCACTAAATTAGGATTTTATTTTTTAAAAAGAAACACAAATGATTCCAACAGCATGCTGTGGGGTTATACATTTTTTCAAAGTCATCACTGCACTGATATACCTTGTGGTGATGTGAAGTTGAAAAAACTGGAAGCCAACTAACGATCCCCTCAAACAATGTTAAAGGGGGCTGCATGCATCACGTTATTACTCACTTGCTTACTCTATACCTAATACTTATGCATTCCAACAAATGATGTCAACTCATAAAAAAGGTAATTTCCAATAGTTCTTATTACAGCAATATATAATGAGTCTACTTGAATTACTTAACTTGCTGTTAGTGTATTATGGTGAAAGCGTTATGTCATCATAGTGATACATTCTAGTTTAAGCTAGAATACTGACAATCTGGGAATTTAGTTTCATAAGATTTAAAATTCTGTCTTCAACAATATCATCATTATTGCAACAGGCTTGTAAGTTAAAAAAGTTAAAAAAAAATAGTTCTAAAGCAATCAAAAAGTGATTTTTGGTTTTGATGGACAAATGCCTTCCTTACCTCATTGAATTACTTTTTTTCAATATGTTATTATGCGTCGGGACAATCACACAGCACTGGAAAGGCTGGGTTATGTAGCTGAGAACCCACTCTGCTAGTAGGCAATGCTTTAATGATCATTTGTAGAAATAGAAAGATGAAATAGGCGATATTTACCAAATAGAGTGAATGAAGCAAGTAAAGATGCGTAGTTCATTAATTGACAAATGATGGGAAAAAAAGACCAGAGAGCACCCGCGGGACTAGAACCATTGAAAGGTTGAACAAGTTAAATGATGAAAACTAGAGAAGGAACTGCTGGGCTATAGCTGACCCAACAGCAACATCTTTCTTCAAGCTATAACACAGTGAACATCAACTAGGGAATTAATGTTAATTTTTTGAACTCTCAGGATAAACATATTGCACAAATTACTTTCATGTTATTGAAGCCATTAGCGATAAGGAATATATATTCTTCACTTTGAGCTACTCCTAAATATTGGAAGGGTGTTCAGCCTCAAATGAAGGTACAGACACCAGAAACATTTATGGTATGAAAATCTTAACCCATGGAATTGTCTCTGTATTCAGATGAAGAACTCTGAACTTCTGTAAGGGGATGTGTTGTAGATCAGGCAGTCCATTGTTTGTGGCAGTCTGAGATTTGTAGCCGTGATTTATTAACAGGATTAACAACAGAATTAAAAATCCTTCCGAGTGAGTAGTTTAACATTAAATTCAAATCACAGAATTCAATGTAAATGCAGCCAAAATTAGGTTTTGACATATTAAACCTGGACACCCTGTCAGGTCTGCATCCCCAGCAGCAACAACTGTACATTGTCATAAACACCTGTCGTTGCAGTTGTTATCAATGTAGGAACATTTTGCTAGGTGACTTTGTCAAACATTATGCAGTTAGTCAACATTTTCAGGGTTCCTTTTTTGTAGAAGAAACCACTAAATTAGGATTTTATTTTTTTTTAAAAACACAAATGATTCCAACACCATGCTGTGGGGTTATACATTTTTTCAAATTCATCACTGCACTGATATACCTTGTGGTGATGTGAAGTTGAAAAAACTGGACACCAACTAACGGTCCCCTCAAACAAAGTTAAAGGGGGCTGCATGCATCACGTTACTCACTTGCTTATTCTATACCTAATACTTATGCATTCCAACAAATGATGTCAACTCATAAAAAAAGGTAATTTCCAATAGTTCTTATTACAGCAATATATAATGAGTCTACTTGAATTACTTAACTTGCTGTTAGTGTATTATGGTGAAAGCGTTATGTCATCATAGTGATACATTCTAGTTTAAGCTAGAATACTGACAATCTGGGAATTTAGTTTCATAAGAAAAATTCTGTCTTCAACAATATCATCATTATTGCAACAGGCTTGTAAGTTAAAAAAGTTTAAAAAAAATTAGTTCTAAAGCAATCAAAAGGTGATGTTTAGGTTTGATGGACAAATGCCTTCCTTACCTCGTTGAATTACTTTTTTTCAATATGTTATTATGCGTCGGGAAAATCACACAGCACTGGAAAGGCTGTGTTATGTAGCTGAGAACCCACTCTGCTAGTAGGCAATGCTTTAATGATCATTTGTAGAAATAGAAAGAGGAAATAGGCGATATTTACCAAATAGAGTGAATGAAGCAAGTAAAGATGCGTAGTTCATTAATTGACAAATGATGGGAAAAAAAGGCCAGAGAGCACCCGCGGGACTAGAACCATTGAAAGGTTGAACAAGTTAAATGATGTAAATTTGAGAAGGAACCGCTGGGCTATAGCTACCCAACAGCAACATCTTCCTTCAAGCTATAACACAGTGAACATCAACTAGGGAATTAATGTTAATTTTTTTGAACTCTCAGGATTAACATATTGCACAAATTACTTTCATGTTATTGAAGCCATTAGCGATAAGGAATATATATTGTTCACTTTGAGCTACTCCTGAATATTGGAAGGGGGTTCAGCCTCAAATGAAGGTGAAGATATCAGAAACATTTATGGTATGAAAATCTTAACCCATGGAATTGTCTCTGTATTCAGATGAAGAACTCTGAACTTCTGTAAGGGGATGTGTTGTAGATCAAGCAGTCCATTGTTTGTGGCAGTCTGAGATTTGTAGCCGTGATTTATTAACAGGATTAACAACAGAATTAAAAATCCTTCTGAGAGAGTAGTTTAACATTAAATTCAAATCACAGAATTCGATGTAAATGCAGCCAAAATTAGGTTTTGACATATTAAACCTGGAAACCCTGTCAGGTCTGCATCCCCAGCTGCAACAACTGCACATTGTCATAAACACCTGTTGTTGCAGTTGTTATCAATGTAGGAACATTTTGCTAGGTGACTTTGTCAAACATTATGCAGTTCGTCAACATTTTCAGGGTTCCTTTTTTATAGAAGAAACCACTAAATTAGGATTTTATTTTTTAAAAAGAAACACAAATGATTCCAACAGCATGCTGTGGGGTTATACATTTTTTCAAAGTCATCACTGCACTGATATACCTTGTGGTGATGTGAAGTTGAAAAAACTGGAAGCCAACTAACGATCCCCTCAAACAATGTTAAAGGGGGCTGCATGCATCACGTTATTACTCACTTGCTTATTCTATACCTAATACTTATGCATTCCAACAAATGATGTCAACTCATAAAAAAGGTAATTTCCAATAGTTCTTATTACAGCAATATATAATGAGTCTACTTGAATTACTTAACTTGCAGTTAGTGTATTATGGTGAAAGCGTTATGTCATCATAGTGATACATTCTAGTTTAAGCTAGAATACTGACAATCTGGGAATTGAGTTTCATAAGATTTAAAATTCTGTCTTCAACAATATCATCATTATTGCAACAGACTTGTAAGTTAAAAAAGTTTAAAAAAATTAGTTCTAAAGCAATCAAAGAGTGATTTTTGGTTTTGATGGACAAATGCCTTCCTTACCTCATTGAATTACTTTTTTTCAATATGTTATTATGCGTCGGGACAATCACACAGCACTGGAAAGGCTGGGTTATGTAGCTGAGAACCCACTCTGCTACTAGGCAATGCTTTAATGATCATTTGTAGAAATAGAAAGATGAAATAGGCGATATTTACCAAATAGAGTGAATGAAGCAAGTAAAGATGCGTAGTTCATTAATTGACAAATGATGGGAAAAAAAGGCCAGAGAGCACCCGCGGGACTAGAACCATTGAAAGGTTGAACAAGTTAAATGATGTAAACTAGAGAAGGAACCGCTGGGCTATAGCTGACCCAACAGCAACATCTTTCTTCAAGCTATAACACAGTGAACATCAACTAGGGAATTAATGTTAATTTTTTGAACTCTCAGGATAAACATATTGCACAAATTACTTTCATGTTATTGAAGCCATTAGCGATAAGGAATATATATTCTTCACTTTAAGCTACTCCTAAATATTGGAAGGGTGTTCAGCCTCAAATGAAGGTACAGACACCAGAAACATTTATGGTATGAAAATCTTAACCCATGGAATTGTCTCTGTATTCAGATGAAGAACTCTGAACTTCTTTAAGGGGATGTGTTGTAGATCAGGCAGTCCATTGTTTGTGGCAGTCTGAGATTTGTAGCCGTGATTTATTAACAGGATTAACAACAGAATTAAAAATCCTTCTGAGTGAGTAGTTTAACATTAAATTCAAATCACAGAATTCAATGTAAATGCAGCCAAAATTAGGTTTTGACATATTAAACCTGGAAACCCTGTCAGGTCTGCATCCCCAGCAGCAACAACTGTACATTGTCATAAACACCTGTCGTTGCAGTTGTTATCAATGTAGGAACATTTTGTTTGGTGACTTTGTCAAACATTATGCAGTTCGTCAACATTTTCAGGGTTCCTTTTTTGTAGAAGAAACCACTAAATTAGGATTTTTTTTTTTAAAAAGAAACACAAATGATTCCAACACCATGCTGTGGGGTTATACATTTTTTCAAAGTCATCACTGCACTGATATACCTTGTGGTGATGTGAAGTTGAAAAAACTGGAAGCCAACTAACGATCCCCTCAAACAATGTTAAAGGGGGCTGCATGCATCACGTTATTACTCACTTGCTTATTCTATACCTAATACTTATGCATTCCAACAAATGATGTCAACTCATAAAAAAGGTAATTTCCAATAGTTCTTATTACAGCAATATATAATGAGTCTACTTGAATTACTTAACTTGCTGTTAGTGTATTATGGTGAAAGCGTTATGTCATCATAGTGATACATTCTAGTTTAAGCTAGAATACTGACAATCTGGGAATTTAGTTTCATAAGATTTAAAATTCTGTCTTCAACAATATCATCATTATTGCAACAGGCTTGTAAGTTAAAAAAGTTTTAAAAAATTAGTTCTAAAGCAATCAAAAAGTGATTTTTGGTTTTGATGGACAAATGCCTTCCTTACCTCATTGAATTACTTTTTTTCAATATGTTATTATGCGTCGGGACAATCACACAGCACTGGAAAGGCTGTGTTATGTAGCTGAGAACCCACTCTGCTAGAAGGCAATGCTTTAATGATCATTTGTAGAAATAGAAATATGAAATAGGCGATATTTACCAAATAGAGTGAATGAAGCAAGTAAAGATGCGTAGTTCATTAATTGACAAATGATGGGAAAAAAAGCCAGAGAGCACCCGCGGGACTAGAACCATTGAAAGGTTGAACAAGTTAAATGATGTAAACTTGAGAAGGAACCGCTGTTCTATAGCTGACCCAACAGCAACATCTTTCTTCAAGCTATAACACAGTGAACATCAACTAGGGAATTAATGTTAATTTTTTGAACTCTCAGGATAAACATATTGCACAAATTACTTTCATGTTATTGAAGCCATTAGCGATAAGGAATATATATTCTTCACTTTGAGCTACTCCTAAATATTGGAAGGGTGTTCAGCCTCAAATGAAGGTACAGACACCAGAAACATTTATGGTATGAAAATCTTAACCCATGGAATTGTCTCTGTATTCAGATGAAGAACTCTGAACTTCTGTAAGGGGATGTGTTGTAGATCAGGCAGTCCATTGTTTGTGGCAGTCTGAGATTTGTAGCCGTGATTTATTAACAGGATTAACAACAGAATTAAAAATCCTTCCGAGTGAGTAGTTTAACATTAAATTCAAATCACAGAATTCAATGTAAATGCAGCCAAAATTAGGTTTTGACATATTAAACCTGGAAACCCTGTCAGGTCTGCATCCCCAGCAGCAACAACTGTACATTGTCATAAACACCTGTCGTTGCAGTTGTTATCAATGTAGGAACATTTTGCTAGGTGACTTTGTCAAACATTATGCAGTTAGTCAACATTTTCAGGGTTCCTTTTTTGTAGAAGAAACCACTAAATTAGGATTTTATTTTTTTAAAAAAAACACAAATGATTCCAACACCATGCTGTGGGGTTATACATTTTTTCAAATTCATCACTGCACTGATATACCTTGTGGTGATGTGAAGTTGAAAAAACTGGACGCCAACTAACGGTCCCCTCAAACAATGTTTAAGGGGGCTGCATGCATCACGTTACTCACTTGCTTATTCTATACCTAATACTTATGCATTCCAACAAATGATGTCAACTCATAAAAAAGGTAATTTCCAATAGTTCTTATTACAGCAATATATAATGAGTCTACTTGAATTACTTAACTTGCTGTTAGTGTATTATGGTGAAAGCATTATGTCATCATAGTGATACATTCTAGTTTAAGCTAGAATACTGACAATCTGGGAATTTAGTTTCATAAGATTTAAAATTCTGTCTTCAACAATATCATCATTATTGCAACAGGCTTGTAAGTTAAAAAAGTTTTAAAAAATTAGTTCTAAAGCAATCAAAGAGTGATTTTTGGTTTTGATGGACAAATGCCTTCCTTACCTCATTGAATTACTTTTTTTCAATATGTTATTATGCGTCGGGACAATCACACAGCACTGGAAAGGCTGGGTTATGTAGCTGAGAACCCACTCTGCTAGTAGGCAATGCTTTAATGATCATTTGTAGAAATAGAAAGATGAAATAGGCGATATTTACCAAATAGAGTGAATGAAGCAATTAAAGATGCGTAGTTCATTAATTGACAAATGATGGGAAAAAAAGGGCAGAGAGCACCCGCGGAACTAGAACCATTGAAAGGTTGAACAAGTTAAATGATGTAAACTAGAGAAGGAACCGCTGGGCTATAGCTGACCCAACAGCAACATCTTTCTTCAAGCTATAACACAGTGAACATCAACTAGGGAATTAATGTTAATTTTTTGAACTCTCAGGATAAACATATTGCACAAATTACTTTCATGTTATTGAAGCCATTAGCGATAAGGAATATATATTCTTCACTTTAAGCTACTCCTAAATATTGGAAGGGTGTTCAGCCTCAAATGAAGGTACAGACACCAGAAACATTTATGGTATGAAAATCTTAACCCATGGAATTGTCTCTGTATTCAGATGAAGAACTCTGAACTTCTGTAAGGGGATGTGTTGTAGATCAGGCAGTCCATTGTTTGTGGCAGTCTGAGATTTGTAGCCGTGATTTATTAACAGGATTAACAACAGAATTAAAAATCCTTCTGAGTGAGTAGTTTAACATTAAATTCAAATCACAGAATTCAATGTAAATGCAGCCAAAATTAGGTTTTGACATATTAAACCTGGAAACCCTGTCAGGCCTGCATCCCCAGCAGCAACAACTGTACATTGTCATAAACACCTGTCGTTGCAGTTGTTATCAATGTAGGAACATTTTGCTAGGTGACTTTGTCAAACATTATGCAGTTCGTCAACATTTTCAGGGTTCCTTTTTTGTAGAAGAAACCACTAAATTAGGATTTTATTTTTTAAAAAGAAACACAAATGATTCCAACACCATGCTGTGGGGTTATACATTTTTTCAAAGTCATCACTGCACTGATATACCTTGTGGTGATGTGAAGTTGAAAAAACTGGAAGCCAACTAACGATCCCCTCAAACAATGTTAAAGGGGGCTGCATGCATCACGTTATTACTCACTTGCTTATTCTATACCTAATACTTATGCATTCCAACAAATGATGTCAACTCATAACAAAGGTAATTTCCAATAGTTCTTATTACAGCAATATATAATGAGTCTACTTGAATTACTTAACTTGCTGTTAGTGTATTATGGTGAAAGCGTTATGTCATCATAGTGATACATTCTAGTTTAAGCTAGAATACTGACAATCTGGGAATTTAGTTTCATAAGATTTAAAATTCTGTCTTCAACAATATCATCATTATTGCAACAGGCTTGTAAGTTAAAAAAGTTTTAAAAAATTAGTTCTAAAGCAATCAAAAAGTGATTTTTGGTTTTGATGGACAAATGCCTTCCTTACCTCATTGAATTACTTTTTTTCAATATGTTATTATGCGTCGGGACAATCACACAGCACTGGAAAGGCTGGGTTATGTAGCTGAGAACCCACTCTGCTAGTAGGCAATGCTTTAATGATCATTTGTAGAAATAGAAATATGAAATAGGCGATATTTACCAAATAGAGTGAATGAAGCAAGTAAAGATGCGTAGTTCATTAATTGACAAATGATGGGAAAAAAAGGCCAGAGAGCACCCGCGGGACTAGAACCATTGAAAGGTTGAACAAGTTAAATGATGTAAACTAGAGAAGGAACCGCTGGGCTATAGCTGACCCAACAGCAACATCTTTCTTCAAGCTATAACACAGTGAACATCAACTAGGGAATTAATGTTAATTTTTTGAACTCTCAGGATAAACATATTGCACAAATTACTTTCATGTTATTGAAGCCATTAGCGATAAGGAATATATATTCTTCACTTTGAGCTACTCCTAAATATTGGAAGGGTGTTCAGCCTCAAATGAAGGTACAGACACCAGAAACATTTATGGTATGAAAATCCTAACCCATGGAATTGTCTCTGTATTCAGATGAAGAACTCTGAACTTCTGTAAGGGGATGTGTTGTAGATCAGGCAGTCCATTGTTTTTGGCAGTCTGAGATTTGTAGCCGTGATTTATTAACAGGATTAACAACAGAATTAAAAATCCTTCCGAGTGAGTAGTTTAACATTAAATTCAAATCACAGAATTCAATGTAAATGCAGCCAAAATTAGGTTTTGACATATTAAACCTGGAAACCCTGTCAGGTCTGCATCCCCAGCAGCAACAACTGTACATTGTCATAAACACCTGTCGTTGCAGTTGTTATCAATGTAGGAACATTTTGCTAGGTGACTTTGTCAAACATTATGCAGTTAGTCAACATTTTCAGGGTTCCTTTTTTGTAGAAGAAACCACTAAATTAGGATTTTATTTAAAAAAAAAACACAAATGATTCCAACACCATGCTGTGGGGTTATACATTTTTTCAAATTCATCACTGCACTGATATACCTTGTGGTGATGTGAAGTTGAAAAAACTGGCCGCCAACTAACGGTCCCCTCAAACAATGTTAAAGGGGGCTGCATGCATCACGTTACTCACTTGCTTATTCTATACCTAATACTTATGCATTCCAACAAATGATGTCAACTCATAAAAAAAAAGGTAATTTCCAATAGTTCTTATTACAGCAATATATAATGAGTCTACTTGAATTACTTAACTTGCTGTTAGTGTATTATGGTGAAAGCGTTATGTCATCATAGTGATACATTCTAGTTTAAGCTAGAATACTGACAATCTGGGAATTTAGTTTCATAAGAAAAATTCTGTCTTCAACAATATCATCATTATTGCAACAGGCTTGTAAGTTAAAAAAGTTTTAAAAAAATTAGTTCTAAAGCAATCAAAAGGTGATGTTTAGGTTTGATGGACAAATGCCTTCCTTACCTCGTTGAATTACTTTTTTTCAAAATGTTATTATGCGTCGGGAAAATCACACAGCACTGGAAAGGCTGTGTTATGTAGCTGAGAACCCACTCTGCTAGTAGGCAATGCTTTAATGATCATTTGTAGAAATAGAAAGAGGAAATAGGCGATATTTACCAAATAGAGTGAATGAAGCAAGTAAAGATGCGTAGTTCATTAATTGACAAATGATGGGAAAAAAAGGCCAGAGAGCACCCGCGGGACTAGAACCATTGAAAGGTTGAACAAGTTAAATGATGTAAACTTGAGAAGGAACCGCTGGGCTATAGCTGACCCAACAGCAACATCTTCCTTCAAGCTATAACACAGTGAACATCAACTAGGGAATTAATGTTAATTTTTTTGAACTCTCAGGATTAACATATTGCACAAATTACTTTCATGTTATTGAAGCCATTAGCGATAAGGAATATATATTCTTCACTTTGAGCTACTCCTGAATATTGGAAGGGGGTTCAGCCTCAAATGAAGGTGAAGATATCAGAAACATTTATGGTATGAAAATCTTAAACCATGGAATTGTCTCTGTATTCAAATGAAGAACTCTGAACTTCTGTAAGGGGATGTGTTGTAGATCAAGCAGTCCATTGTTTGTGGCAGTCTGAGATTTGTAGCCGTGATTTATTAACAGGATTAACAACAGAATTAAAAATCCTTCTGAGAGAGTAGTTTAACATTAAATTCAAATCACAGAATTCGATGTAAATGCAGCCAAAATTAGGTTTTGACATATTAAACCTGGAAACCCTGTCAGGTCTGCATCCCCAGCTGCAACAACTGCACATTGTCATAAACACCTGTTGTTGCAGTTGTTATCAATGTAGGAACATTTTGCTAGGTGACTTTGTCAAACATTATGCAGTTCGTCAACATTTTCAGGGTTCCTTTTTTGTAGAAGAAACCACTAAATTAGGATTTTATTTTTTAAAAAGAAACACAAATGATTCCAACAGCATGCTGTGGGGTTATACATTTTTTCAAAGTCATCACTGCACTGATATACCTTGTGGTGATGTGAAGTTGAAAAAACTGGAAGCCAACTAACGATCCCCTCAAACAATGTTAAAGGGGGCTGCATGCATCACGTTATTACTCACTTGCTTATTCTATACCTAATACTTATGCATTCCAACAAATGATGTCAACTCATAAAAAAGGTAATTTCCAATAGTTCTTATTACAGCAATATATAATGAGTCTACTTGAATTACTTAACTTGCTGTTAGTGTATTATGGTGAAGGCGTTATGTCATCATAGTGATACATTCTAGTTTAAGCTAGAATACTGACAATCTGGGAATTTAGTTTCATAAGATTTAAAATTCTGTCTTCAACATTATCATCGTTATTGCAGCAGGCTTGTAAGTTAAACAAGTTTTTAAAAATTAGATCTAAAGCAATCAAAAGGTGATGTTTGATTTTGATGGACAAATGCCTTCCTTACCTCATTGAATTACTTTTTTTCAATATGTTATTATGCGTCGGGACAATCACACAGCACTGGAAAGGCTGGGTTATGTAGCTGAGAACCCACTCTGCTAGTAGGCAATGCTTTAATGATCATTTGTAGAAATAGAAAGAGGAAATAGGCGATATTTACCAAATAGAGTGAATGAAGCAAGTAAAGATGCGTAGTTCATTAATTGACAAATGATGGGAAAAAAGGCCAGAGAGCACCCGCGGGACTAGAACCATTGAAAGGTTGAACAAGTTATATGATGTAAACTAGAGAAGGAACCGCTGGGCTATAGCTGACCCAACAGCAGCATCTTTCTTCAAGCTATAACACAGTGAACATCAACTAGGGAATTAATGTTAATTTTTTGAACTCTCAGGATAAACATATTGCACAAATTACTTTCATGTTATTGAAGCCATTAGCGATAAGGAATATATATTCTTCACTTTGAGCTGCTCCTAAATAATGGAAGGGTGTTCAGCCTCAAATGAAGGTACAGACACCAGAAACATTTATGGTATGAAAATCTTAACCCATGGAATTGTCTCTGTATTCAGATGAAGAACTCTGAAGTTCTGTAAGGGGATGTGTTGTAGATCAGGCAGTCCATTGTTTGTGGCAGTCTGAGATTTGTAGCCGTGATTTATTAACAGGATTAACAACAGAATTAAAAATCCTTCTGAGTGAGTAGTTTAACATTAAATTCAAATCACAGAATCCAATGTAAATGCAGCCAAAATTAGGTTTTGACATATTAAACCTGGAAACCCTGTCAGGTCTGCATCCCCAGCAGCAACAACTGTACATTGTCATAAACACCTGTTGTTGCAGTTGTTATCAATGTAGGAACATTTTGCTAGGTGACTTTGTCAAACATTATGCAGTTCGTCAACATTTTCAGGGTTCCTTTTTTGTAGAAGAAACGACTAAATTAGGATTTTATTTTTTATAAAGAAACACAAATGATTCCAACACCATGCTGTGGGGTTAATAATTTTTTCAAATTCATCACTGCACTGATATACCTTGTGGTGATGTGAAGTTGAAAAAACTGGAAGCCAACTAACGGTCCCCTCAAACAATGTTAAAGGGGGCTGCATGCATCACGTTACTCACTTGCTTATTCTATACCTAATACTTATGCATTCCAACAAATGATGTCAACTCATAAAAAAGGTAATTTCCAATAGTTCTTATTACAGCAATATATAATGAGTCTACTTGAATTACTTAACTTGCTGTTAGTGTATTATGGTGAAAGCGTTATGTCATCATAGTGATACATTCTAGTTTAAGCAAGAATACTGACAATCTGGGAATTTAGTTTCATAAGAAAAATTCTGTCTTCAACAATATCATCATTATTGCAACAGGCTTATAAGTTAAAAAAGTTTAAAAAAATTAGTTCTAAAGCAATCAAAAGGTGATGTTTAGGTTTGATGGACAAATGCCTTCCTTACCTCGTTGAATTACTTTTTTTCAATATGTTATTATGCGTCGGGAAAATCACACAGCACTGGAAAGGCTGTGTTATGTAGCTGAGAACCCACTCTGCTAGTAGGCAATGCTTTAATGATCATTTGTAGAAATAGAAAGAGGAAATAGGCGATATTTACCAAATAGAGTGAATGAAGCAAGTAAAGATGCGTAGTTCATTAATTGACAAATGATGGGAAAAAAAGGCCAGAGAGCACCCGCGGGACTAGAACCATTGAAAGGTTGAACAAGTTAAATGATGTAAACTTGAGAAGGAACCGCTGGGCTATAGCTGACCCAACATCAACATCTTCCTTCAAGCTATAACACAGTGAACATCAACTAGGGAATTAATGTTAATTTTTTTGAACTCTCAGGATTAAAATATTGCACAAATTACTTTCATGTTATTGAAGCCATTAGCGATAAGGAATATATATTCTTCACTTTGAGCTACTCCTGAATATTGGAAGGGGGTTCAGCCTCAAATGAAGGTGAAGATATCAGAAACATTTATGGTATGAAAATCTTAACCCATGGAATTGTCTCTGTATTCAGATGAAGAACTCTGAACTTCTGTAAGGGGATGTGTTGTAGATCAGGCAGTCCATTGTTTGTGGCAGTCTGAGATTTGTAGCCGTGATTTATTAACAGGATTAACAACAGAATTAAAAATCCTTCTGAGAGAGTAGTTTAACATTAAATTCAAATCACAGAATTCGATGTAAATGCAGCCAAAATTAGGTTTTGACATATTAAACCTGGAAACCCTGTCAGGTCTGCATCCCCAGCTGCAACAACTGCACATTGTCATAAACACCTGTTGTTGCAGTTGTTATCAATGTTGGAACATTTTGCTAGGTGACTTTGTCAAACATTATGCAGTTCGTCAACATTTTCAGGGTTCCTTTTTTGTAGAAGAAACCTCTAAATTAGGATTTTATTTTTTAAAAAGAAACACAAATGATTCCAACACCATGCTGTGGGGTTATACATTTTTTCAAAGTCATCACTGCACTGATATACCTTGTGGTGATGTGAAGTTGAAAAAACTGGAAGCCAACTAACGATCCCCTCAAACAATGTTAAAGGGGGCTGCATGCATCACGTTATTACTCACTTGCTTATTCTATACCTAATACTTATGCATTCCAACAAATGATGTCAACTCATAAAAAAGGTAATTTCCATTAGTTCTTATTACAGCAATATATAATGAGTCTACTTGAATTACTTAACTTGCTGTTAGTGTATTATGGTGAAAGCGTTATGTCATCATAGTGATACATTCTAGTTTAAGCTAGAATACTGACAATCTGGGAATTTAGTTTCATAAGATTTAAAATTCTGTCTTCAATAATATCATCATTATTGCAACAGGCTTGTAAGTTAATAAAGTTTAAAAAAATTAGTTCTAAAGCAATCAAAAAGTGATTTTTGGTTTTGATGGACAAATGCCTTCCTTACCTCATTGAATTACTTTTTTTCAATATGTTATTATGCGTCGGGACAATCACACAGCACTGGAAAGGCTGGGTTATGTAGCTGAGAACCCACTCTGCTAGTAGGCAATGCTTTAATGATCATTTGTAGAAATAGAAAGATGAAATAGGCGATATTTACCAAATAGAGTGAATGAAGCAAGTAAAGATGCGTAGTTCATTACTTGACAAATGATGGGAAAAAAAGGCCAGAGAGCACCCGCGGGACTAGAACCATTGAAAGGTTGAACAAGTTAAATGATGTAAACTTGAGAAGGAACCGCTGTTCTATAGCTGACCCAACAGCAACATCTTTCTTCAAGCTATAACACAGTGAACATCAACTAGGGAATTAATGTTAATGTTTTTGAACTCTCAGGATAAACATATTGCACAAATTACTTTCATGTTATTGAAGCCATTAGCGATAAGGAATATATATTCTTCACTTTAAGCTACTCCTAAATATTGGAAGGGTGTTCAGCCTCAAATGAAGGTACAGACACCAGAAACATTTATGGTATGAAAATCTTAACCCATGGAATTGTCTCTGTATTCAGATGAAGAACTCTGAACTTCTGTAAGGGGATGTGTTGTAGATCAGGCAGTCCATTGTTTGTGGCAGTCTGAGATTTGTAGCCGTGATTTATTAACAGGATTAACAACAGAATTAAAAATCCTTCCGAGTGAGTAGTTTAACATTAAATTCAAATCACAGAATTCAATGTAAATGCAGCCAAAATTAGGTTTTGACATATTAAACCTGGAAACCCTGTCAGGTCTGCATCCCCAGCAGCAACAACTGTACATTGTCATAAACACATGTCGTTACAGTTGTTATCTATGTAGGAACATTTTGCTAGGTGACTTTGTCAAACATTATGCAGTTAGTCAACATTTTCAGGGTTCCTTTTTTGTAGAAGAAACCACTAAATTAGGATTTTATTTAAAAAAAAAAACACAAATGATTCCAACACCATGCTGTGGGGTTATACATTTTTTCAAATTCATCACTGCACTGATATACCTTGTGGTGATGTGAAGTTGAAAAAACTGGACGCCAACTAACGGTCTCCTCAAACAATGTTAAAGGGGGCTGCATGCATCACGTTACTCACTTGCTTATTCTATACCTAATACTTATGCATTCCAACAAATGATGTCAACTCATAAAAAAAGGTAATTTCCAATAGTTCTTATTACAGCAATATATAATGAGTCTACTTGAATTACTTAACTTGCTGTTAGTGTATTCTGGTGAAAGCGTTATGTCATCATAGTGATACATTCTAGTTTAAGCTAGAATACTGACAATCTGGGAATTTAGTTTCATAAGAAAAATTCTGTCTTCAACAATATCATCATTATTGCAACAGGCTTGTAAGTTAAAAAAGTTTAAAAAAAATTAGTTCTAAAGCAATCAAAAGGTGATGTTTAGGTTTGATGGACAAATGCCTTCCTTACCTCGTTGAATTACTTTTTTTCAATATGTTATTATGCGTCGGGAAAATCACACAGCACTGGAAAGGCTGTGTTATGTAGCTGAGAACCCACTCTGCTAGTAGGCAATGCTTTAATGATCATTTGTAGAAATAGAAAGAGGAAATAGGCGATATTTACCAAATAGAGTGAATGAAGCAAGTAAAGATGCGTAGTTCATTAATTGACAAATGATGGGAAAAAAAGGCCAGAGAGCACCCGCGGGACTAGAACCATTGAAAGGTTGAACAAGTTAAATGATGTAAACTTGAGAAATAGCTGACCCAACAGCAACATCTTCCTTCAAGCTATAACACAGTGAACAACAACTAGGGAATTAATGTTAATTTTTTGAACTCTCAGGATAAACATATTGCACAAATTACTTTCATGTTATTGAAGCCATTAGCGATAAGGAATATATATTCTTCACTTTGAGCTACTCCTGAATATTGGAAGGGGGTTCAGCCTCAAATGAAGGTGAAGATATCAGAAACATTTATGGTATGAAAATCTTAACCCATGGAATTGTCTCTGTATTCAGATGAAGAACTCTGAACTTCTGTAAGGGGATGTGTTGTAGATCAAGCAGTCCATTGTTTGTGGCAGTCTGAGATTTGTAGCCGTGATTTATTAACAGGATTAACAACAGAATTAAAATCCTTTTGAGAGAGTAGTTTAACATTAAATTCAAATCACAGAATTCGATGTAAATGCAGCCAAAATTAGGTTTTGACATATTAAACCTGGAAACCCTGTCAGGTCTGCATCCCCAGCTGCAACAACTGCACATTGTCATAAACACCTGTTGTTGCAGTTGTTATCAATGTAGGAACATTTTGCTAGGTGACATTGTCAAACATTATGCAGTTCGTCAACATTTTCAGGGTTCCTTTTTTGTAGAAGAAACCACTAAATTAGGATTTTATTTTTTAAAAAGAAACACAAATGATTCCAACAGCATGCTGTGGGGTTATACATTTTTTCAAAGTCATCACTGCACTGATATACCTTGTGGTGATGTGAAGTTGAAAAAACTGGAAGCCAACTAACGATCCCCTCAAACAATGTTAAAGGGGGCTGCATGCATCACGTTATTACTCACTTGCTTATTCTATACCTAATACTTATGCATTCCAACAAATGATGTCAACTCATAAAAAAGGTAATTTCCAATAGTTCTTATTACAGCAATATATAATGAGTCTACTTGAATTACTTAACTTGCTGTTAGTGTATTATGGTGAAAGCGTTATGTCATCATAGTGATACATTCTAGTTTAAGCTAGAATACTGACAATCTGGGAATTTAGTTTCATAAGATTTAAAATTCTGTCTTCAACAATATCATCATTATTGCAACAGGCTTGTAAGTTAAAAAAGTTAAAAAAAATTAGTTCTAAAGCAATCAAAAAGTGATTTTTGGTTTTGATGGACAAATGCCTTCCTTACCTCATTGAATTACTTTTTTTCAATATGTTATTATGCGTCGGGACAATCACACAGCACTGGAAAGGCTGGGTTATGTAGCTGAGAACCCACTCTGCTAGTAGGCAATGCTTTAATGATCATTTGTAGAAATAGAAAGATGAAATAGGCGATATTTACCAAATAGAGTGAATGAAGCAAGTAAAGATGCGTAGTTCATTAATTGACAAATGATGGGAAAAAAAGGCCAGAGAGCACCCGCGGGACTAGAACCATTGAAAGGTTGAACAAGTTATATGATGTAAACTAGAGAAGGAACCGCTGGGCTATAGCTGACCCAACAGCAACATCTTTCTTCAAGCTATAACACAGTGAACATCAACTAGGGAATTAATGTTAATTTTTTGAACTCTCAGGATAAACATATTGCACAAATTACTTTCATGTTATTGAAGCCATTAGCGATAAGGAATATATATTCTTCACTTTGAGCTACTCCTAAATATTGGAAGGGTGTTCAGCCTCAAATGAAGGTACAGACACCAGAAACATTTATGGTATGAAAATCTTAACCCATGGAATTGTCTCTGTATTCAAATGAAGAACTCTGAAGTTCTGTAAGGGGATGTGTTGTAGATCAGGCAGTCCATTGTTTGTGGCAGTCTGAGATTTGTAGCCGTGATTTATTAACAGGATTAACAACAGAATTAAAAATCCTTCTGAGTGAGTAGTTTAACATTAAATTCAAATCACAGAATCCAATGTAAATGCAGCCAAAATTAGGTTTTGACATATTAAACCTGGAAACCCTGTCAGGTCTGCATCCCCAGCAGCAACAACTGTACATTGTCATAAACACCTGTTGTTGCAGTTGTTATCAATGTAGGAACATTTTGCTAGGTGACTTTGTCAAACATTATGCAGTTCGTCAACATTTTCAGGGTTCCTTTTTTGTAGAAGAAACCACTAAATTAGGATTTTATTGTTTAAAAAGAAACACAAATGATTCCAACACCATGCTGTGGGGTTATACATTTTTTCAAATTCCTCACTGCACTGATATACCTTGTGGTGATGTGAAGTTGAAAAAACTGGAAGCCAACTAACGGTCCCCTCAAACAATGTTAAAGGGGGCTGCATGCATCACGTTACTCACTTGCTTATTCTATACCTAATACTTATGCATTCCAACAAATGATGTCAACTCATAATAAAGGTAATTTCCAATAGTTCTTATTACAGCAATATATAATGAGTCTACTTGAATTACTTAACTTGCTGTTAGTGTATTATGGTGAAAGCGTTATGTCATCATAGTGATACATTCTAGTTTAAGCTAGAATACTGACAATCTGGGAATTTAGTTTCATAAGAAAAATTCTGTCTTCAACATTATCATCATTATTGCAACAGACTTGTAAGTTAAAAAAGTTTTAAAAAATTAGTTCTAAAGCAATCAAAAGGTGAAGTTTGGTTTTGATGGACAAATGCCTTCCTTACCTCATTGAATTACTTTTTTTCAATATGTTATTATGGGTCGGGACAATCACACAGCACTGGAAATGCTGTGTTATGTAGCTGAGAACCCACTCTGCTAGTAGGCAATGCTTTAATGATCATTTGTAGAAATAGAAAGAGGAAATAGGCGATATTTACCAAATAGAGTGAATGAAGCAAGTAAAGATGCGTAGTTCATTAATTGACAAATGATGGGAAAAAAAGGCCAGAGAGCACCCGCGGGACTAGAACCATTGAAAGGTTGAACAAGTTAAATGATGTAAACTTGAGAAGGAACCGCTGGGCTATAGCTGACCCAACAGCAACATCTTCCTTCAAGCTATAACACAGTGAACATCAACTAGGGAATTAATGTAAATTTTTTGAACTCTCAGGATAAACATATTGCACAAATTACTTTCATGTTATTGAAGCCATTAGCGATAAGGAATATATATTCTTCACTTTGAACTACTCCTAAATATTGGAAGGGTGTTCAGCCTCACAGACACCAGAAACATTTATGGTATGAAAATCTTAACCCATGGAATTGTCTCTGTATTCAAATGAAGAACTCTGAAGTTCTGTAAGGGGATGTGTTGTAGATCAGGCAGTCCATTGTTTGTGGCAGTCTGAGATTTGTAGCCGTGATTTATTAACAGGATTAACAACAGAATTAAAAATCCTTCTGAGTGAGTAGTTTAACATTAAATTCAAATCACAGAATCCAATGTAAATGCAGCCAAAATTAGGTTTTGACATATTAAACCTGGAAACCCTGTCAGGTCTGCATCCCCAGCAGCAACAACTGTACATTGTCATAAACACCTGTTGTTGCAGTTGTTATCAATGTAGGAACATTTTGCTAGGTGACTTTGTCAAACATTATGCAGTTCGTCAACATTTTCAGGGTTCCTTTTTTGTAGAAGAAACCACTAAATTAGGATTTTATTTTTTAAAAAGAAACACAAATGATTCCAACACCATGCTGTGGGGTTATACATTTTTTCAAATTCCTCACTGCACTGATATACCTTGTGGTGATGTGAAGTTGAAAAAACTGGAAGCCAACTAACGGTCCCCTCAAACAATGTTAAAGGGGGCTGCATGCATCACGTTACTCACTTGCTTATTCTATACCTAATACTTATGCATTCCAACAAATGATGTCAACTCATAATAAAGGTAATTTCCAATAGTTCTTATTACAGCAATATATAATGAGTCTACTTGAATTACTTAACTTGCTGTTAGTGTATTATGGTGAAAGCGTTATGTCATCATAGTGATACATTCTAGTTTAAGCTAGAATACTGACAATCTGGGAATTTAGTTTCATAAGAAAAATTCTGTCTTCAACATTATCATCATTATTGCAACAGGCTTGTAAGTTAAAAAAGTTTTAAAAAACTTAGTTCTAAAGCAATCAAAAGGTGAAGTTTGGTTTTGATGGACAAATGCCTTCCTTACCTCATTGAATTACTTTTTTTCAATATGTTATTATGGGTCGGGACAATCACACAGCACTGGAAATGCTGTGTTATGTAGCTGAGAACCCACTCTGCTAGTAGGCAATGCTTTAATGATCATTTGTAGAAATAGAAAGAGGAAATAGGCGATATTTACCAAATAGAGTGAATGAAGCAAGTAAAGATGCGTAGTTCATTAATTGACAAATGATGGGAAAAAAAGGCCAGAGAGCACCCGCGGGACTAGAACCATTGAAAGGTTGAACAAGTTAAATGATGTAAACTTGAGAAGGAACCGCTGGGCTATAGCTGACCCAACAGCAACATCTTCCTTCAAGCTATAACACAGTGAACATCAACTAGGGAATTAATGTAAATTTTTTGAACTCTCAGGATAAACATATTGCACAAATTACTTTCATGTTATTGAAGCCATTAGCGATAAGGAATATATATTCTTCACTTTGAACTACTCCTAAATATTGGAAGGGTGTTCAGCCTCACAGACACCAGAAACATTTATGGTATGAAAATCTTAACCCATGGAATTGTCTCTGTATTCAGATGAAGAACTCTGAACTTCTGTAAGGGGATGTGTTGTAGATCAAGCAGTCCATTGTTTGTGGCAGTCTGAGATTTGTAGCCATGATTTATTAACAGGATTAACAACAGAATTAAAAATCCTTCTGAGAGAGTAGTTTAACATTAAATTCAAATCACAGAATTCAATGTAAATGCAGCCAAAATTAGGTTTTGACATATTAAACCTGGAAACCCTGTCAGGTCTGCATCCCCAGCTGCAACAACTGCACATTGTCATAAACACCTGTGGTTGCAGTTGTTATCAATGTAGGAACATTTTGCTAAGTGACTTTGTCAAACATTATGCAGTTCGTCAACATTTTCAGGGTTCCTTTTTTGTAGAAGAAACCACTAAATTAGGATTTTATTTTTTAAAAAGAAACACAAATGATTCCAACACCATGCTGTGGGGTTATACATTTTTCAAAGTCATCACTGCACTGATATACCTTGTGGTGATGTGAAGTTGAAAAAACTGGAAGCCAACTAACGATCCCCTCAAACAATGTTAAAGGGGGCTGCATGCATCACGTTATTACTCACTTGCTTATTCTATACCTAATACTTATGCATTCCAACAAATGATGTCAACTCATAAAAAAGGTAATTTCCAATAGTTCTTATTACAGCAATATATAATGAGTCTACTTGAATTACTTAACTTGCTGTTAGTGTATTATGGTGAAATCATTATGTCATCATAGTGATACATTCTAGTTTAAGCTAGAATACTGACAATCTGGGAATTTAGTTTCATAAGATTTAAAATTCTGTCTTCAACAATATCATCATTATTGCAACAGGCTTGTAAGTTAAAAAAGTTTAAAAAAATTAGTTCTAAAGCAATCAAAAGGTGATTTTTGTTTTTGATGTACAAATGCCTTCCTTACCTCATTGAATTACTTTTTTTCAATATGTTATTATGCGTCGGGATAATCACACAGCACTGGAAAGGCTGGGTTATGTAGCTGAGAACCCACTCTGCTAGGAGGCAATGCTTTAATGATCATTTGTAGAAATAGAAAGAGGAAATAGGCGATATTTACCAAATAGAGTGAATGAAGCAAGTAAAGATGCGTAGTTCATTAATTGACAAATGATGGGAAAAAAAGGCCAGAGAGCACCCGCGGGACTAGAACCATTGAAAGGTTGAACAAGTTAAATTATGTAAACTTGAGAAGGAACCGCTGGGCTATAGCTGACCCAACAGCAACATCTTTCTTCAAGCTATAACACAGTGAACATCAACTAGGGAATTAATGTTAATTTTTTGAACTCTCAGGATAAACATATTGCACAAATTACTTTCATGTTATTGAAGCCATTAGCGATAAGGAATATATATTCTTCACTTTGAGCTACTCCTAAATATTGGAATGGTGTTCAGCCTCAAATGAAGGTACAGACACCAGAAACATTTATGGTATGAAAATCTTAACCCATGGAATTGTCTCTGTATTCAGATGAAGAACTCTGAACTTCTGTAAGGGGATGTGTTGTAGATCAGGCAGTCCATTGTTTGTGGCAGTCTGAGATTTGTAGCCGTGATTTATTAACAGGATTAACAACAGAATCAAAAATCCTTCTGAGTGAGTAGTTTAACATTAAATTCAAATCACAGAATTCAATGTAAATGCAGCCAAAATTAGGTTTTGACATATTACACCTGGAAACCCTGTCAGGTCTGCATCCCCAGCAGCAACAACTGTACATTGTCATAAACACCTGTCGTTGCAGTTGTTATCAATGTAGGAACATTTTGCTAGGTGACTTTGTCAAACATTATGCAGTTCGTCAACATTTTCAGGGTTCCTTTTTTGTAGAAGAAACCACTAAATTAGGATTTTATTTTTTAAAAAGAAACACAAATGATTCCAACACCATGCTGTGGGGTTATACATTTTTTTAAAGTCATCACTGCACTGATATACCTTGTGGTGATGTGAAGTTGAAAAAACTGGAAGCCAACTAACAATCCCCTCAAACAATGTTAAAGGGGGCAGCATGCATCACGTTATTACTCACTTGCTTATTCTATACCTAATACTTATGCATTCCAACAAATGATGTCAACTCATAAAAAAGGTAATTTCCAATAGTTCTTATTACAGCAATATATAATGAGTCTACTTGAATTACTTAACTTGCTGTTAGTGTATTATGGTGAAAGCGTTATGTCATCATAGTGATACATTCTAGTTTAAGCTAGAATACTGACAATCGTCGAATTTAGTTTCATAAGATTTAAGATTCTGTCTTCAACAATATCATCATTATTGCAACAGGCTTGTAAGTTAAAAAAGTTTTTAAAAATTAGTTCTAAAGCAATCAAAAGGTGATTTTTGGTTTTGATGGACAAATGCCTTCCTTACCTCATTGAATTACTTTTTTTCAATATGTTATTATGCGTCGGGAAATTCACACAGCACTGGAAAGGCTGGGTTATGTAGCTGAGAACCCACTCTGCTAGTAGGCAATGCTTTAATGATCATTTGTAGAAATAGAAAGATGAAATAGGCGATATTTACCAAATAGAGTGAATGAAGCAAGTAAAGATGCGTAGTTCATTAATTGACAAATGATGGGAAAAAAGGCCAGAGAGCACCCGCGGGACTAGAACCATTGTAAGGTTGAACACGTTAAATGATGTAGACTTGAGAAGGAACCGCTGGGCTATAGCTGACCCAACAGCAACATCTTTCTTCAAGCTATAACACAGTGAACATCAACTAGGGAATTAATGTTAATTTTTTGCTCTCTCAGGATAAACATATTGCACAAATTACTTTCATGTTATTGAAGCCATTAGCGATAAGGAATATATATTCTTCACTTTGAGCTACTCCTAAATATTGGAAGGGTGTTCAGTCTCAAATGAAGGTACAGACACCAGAAACATTTATGGTATGAAAATCTTAACCCATGGAATTGTCTCTGTATTCAGATGAAGAACTCTGAACTTCTGTAAGGGGATGTGTTGTAGATCAGGCAGTCCATTGTTTGTGGCAGTCTGAGATTTGTAGCCCTGATTTATTAACAGGATTAACAACAGAATTAAAAATCCTTCTGAGTGAGTAGTTTAACATTAAATTCAAATCACAGAATTCAATGTAAATGCAGCCAAAATTAGGTTTTGACATATTAAACCTGGAAACCCTGTCATGTCTGCATCCCCAGCAGCAACAACTGTACATTGTCATAAACACCTGTCGTTGCAGTTGTTATCAATGTAGGAACATTTTGCTAGGTGACTTTGTCAAACATTATGCAGTTCGTCAACATTTTCAGGGTTCCTTTTTTGTAGAAGAAACCACTAAATTAGGATTTTATTTTTTAAAAAGAAACACAAATGATTCCAACACCATGCTGTGGGGTTATACATTTTTTCAAATTCATCACTGCACTGATATACCTTGTGGTGATGTGAAGTTGAAAAAACTGGAAGCCAACTAACGGTCCCCTCAAACAATGTTAAAGGGGGCTGCATGCATCACGTTACTCACTTGCTTATTCTATACCTAATACTTATGCATTCCAACAAATGATGTCAACTCATAAAAAAGGTAATTTCCAATAGTTCTTATTACAGCAATATATAATGAGTCTACTTGAATTACTTAACTTGCTGTTAGTGTATTATGGTGAAAGCCTTATGTCATCATAGTGATACATTCTAGTTTGGGCTAGAATACTGACAATCTGGGAATTTAGTTTCATAAGATTTAAAATTCTGTCTTCAACAATATCATCATTATTGCAACAGGCTTATAAGTTAAAAAAGTTTTAAAAAATTAGTTCTAAAGCAATCAAAAGGTGATGTTTAGGTTTGATGGACAAATGCCTTCCTTACCTCGTTGAATTACTTTTTTTCAATATGTTATTATGCGTCGGGAAAATCACACAGCACTGGAAAGGCTGTGTTATGTAGCTGAGAACCCACTCTGCTAGTAGGCAATGCTTTAATGATCATTTGTAGAAATAGAAAGAGGAAATAGGCGATATTTACCAAATAGAGTGAATGAAGCAAGTAAAGATGCGTAGTTCATTAATTGACAAATGATGGGAAAAAAGGCCAGAGAGCACCCGCGGGACTAGAACCATTTAAAGGTTAAACAAGTTAAATCATGTAAATTTGAGAAGGAACCACTGGGCTATAGCTGACCCAACAGAAATATCTTTCTTCAAGCTATAACACAGTAAACATCAACTAGGGAATTAATGTTAATTTTTTGGAACTCTCAGGATAAACATATTGCACAAATTACTTTCATGTTATTGAAGCCATTAGCGATAAGGAATATATATTCTTCACTTTCAGCTACTCCTGAATATTAGAAGGGGGTTCAGCCTCAAATGAAGGTACAGACATCAGAAACATTTATGATATGAAAATCGTAACCCATGGAGTTGTCTATGTATTCAGATGAAGAACTCTGAACTTCTGTAAGGGGATGTGTTGTAGATCAAGCAGTCCATTGTTTGTGGCAGTGTGAGATTTGTAGCCGTGATTTATTAACAGGATTAACAACAGAATTAAAAATCCTTCTGAGAGAGTAGTTTAACATTAAATTCAAATCACAGAAGTCAATGTAAATGCAGCCAAAATTAGGTTTTGACATATTAAACCTGGAAACCCTGTCAGGTCTGCATCCCCAGCAGCAACAACTGTACATTGTCATAAACACCTGTCGTTGCAGTTGTTATCAATGTAGGAACATTTTGCTAGGTGACTTTGTCAAACATTATGCAGTTCTTCAACATTTTCAGGGTTCCTTTTTTGTAGAAGAAACCACTAAATTAGGATTTTAGTTTTTTAAAAAGAAACACAAATGATTCCAACACCATGCTGTGAGGTTATACATTTTTTCAAATTCATCACTGCACTGATATACCTTGTGGTGATGTGAAGTTGAAAAAACTGGAAGCCAACTAACGGTCCCCTCAAACAATGTTAAAGGGGGCTGCATGCATCAAGTTGCTCACTTGCCTATTCTATACGTAATACTTATGCATTCCAACAAGTGATGTCAACTCATAAAAAAGGTAATTTCCAATAGTTCTTATTACAGCAAAATAAAATGAGTCTACTTGAATTACTTAACTTGCTGTTAGTGTATTATGGTGAAAGCGTTATGTCATCATAGTGATACATTCTAGTTTCAGCTAGAATACTGACAATCTGGGAATTTAGTTTCATAAGATTTAAAATTCTGTCTTCAACATTATCATCATTATTGCAACAGGCTTGTAAGTTAAAAAAGTTAAAAAAAATTAGTTCTAAAGCAATCAAAAGGTGAAGTTTGGTTTTGATGGACAAATGCCTTCCTTACCTCATTGAATTACTTTTTTTCAATATGTTATTATGGGTCGGGACAATCACACAGCACTGGAAATGCTGTGTTATGTAGCTGAGAACCCACTCTGCTAGTAGGCAATGCTTTAATGATCATTTGTAGAAATAGAAAGAGGAAATAGGCGATATTTACCAAATAGAGTGAATGAAGCAAGTAAAGATGCGTAGTTCATTAATTGACAAATGATGGGAAAAAAAGGCCAGAGAGCACCCGCGGGACTAGAACCATTGAAAGGTTGAACAAGTTAAATGATGTAAACTTGAGAAGGAACCGCTGGGCTATAGCTGACCCAACAGCAACATCTTCCTTCAAGCTATAACACAGTGAACATCAACTAGGGAATTAATGTTAATTTTTTTGAACTCTCAGGATTAACATATTGCACAAATTACTTTCATGTTATTGAAGCCATTAGCGATAAGGAATATATATTCTTCACTTTGAGCTACTCCTGAATATTGGAAGGGGGTTCAGCCTCAAATGAAGGTGAAGATATCAGAAACATTTATGGTATGAAAATCTTAACCCGTGGAATTGTCTCTGTATTCAGATGAAGAACTCTGAACTTCTGTAAGGGGATGTGTTGTAGATCAAGCAGTCCATTGTTTGTGGCAGTCTGAGATTTGTAGCCATGATTTATTAACAGGATTAACAACAGAATTAAAAATCCTTCTGAGAGAGTAGTTTAACATTAAATTCAAATCACAGAATTCAATGTAAATGCAGCCAAAATTAGGTTTTGACATATTAAACCTGGAAACCCTGTCAGGTCTGCATCCCCAGCTGCAACAACTGCACATTGTCATAAACACCTGTTGTTGCAGTTGTTATCAATGTAGGAACATTTTGCTAGGTGACTTTGTCAAACATTATGCAGTTCGTCAACATTTTCAGGGTTCCTTTTTTGTAGACGAAACCACTAAATTAGGATTTTATTTTTTAAAAAGAAACACAAATGATTCCAACACCATGCTGTGGGGTTATACATTTTTTCAAATTCATCACTGCACTGATATACCTTGTGGTGATGTGAAGTTGAAAAAACTGGAAGCCAACTAACGGTCCCCTCAAACAATGTTAAAGGGGGCTGCATGCATCACGTTACTCACTTGCTTATTCTATACGTAATACTTATGCATTCCAACAAATGATGTCAACTCATAAAAAAAGGTAATTTCCAATAGTTCTTATTACAGCAAAATAAAATGAGTCTACTTGAATTACTTAACTTGCTGTTAGTGTATTATGGTGAAAGTGTTATGTCATCATAGTGATACATTCTAGTTTCAGCTAGAATACTGACAATCTGGGAATTTAGTTTCATAAGATTTAAAATTCTGTCTTCAACATTATCATCATTATTGCAACAGGCTTGTAAGTTAAAAAAGTTTAAAAAAATTAGTTCTAAAGCAATCAAAAGGTAAAGTTTGGTTTTGATGGACAAATGCTTTCCTTACCTCATTGAATTACTTTTTTTCAATATGTTATTTTGGGTCGGGACAATCACACAGCACTGGAAATGCTGGGTTATGTAGCTGAGAACCCACTCTGCTAGTAGGCAATGCTTTAATGATCATTTGTAGAAATAGAAAGAGGAAATAGGCGATATTTACCAAATAGAGTGAATGAAGCAAGTAAAGATGCGTAGTTCATTAATTGACAAATTATGGGAAAAAAAGGCCAGAGAGCACCCGCGGGACTAGAACCATTGAAAGGTTGAACAAGTTAAATTATGTAAACTTGCGAAGGAACCGCTGGGCTATAGCTGCCCCAACAGCAACATCTTTCTTTAAGCTATAACACAGTGAACATAAACTAGGGAATTAATGTTAATTTTTGGAACTCTCAGGATAAACATATTGCACAAATTACTTTCATGTTATTGAAGCCATTAGCGATAAGGAATATATATTCTTCACTTTGAGCTACTCCTAAATATTGGAAAGGTGTTCAGCCTCAAATGAAGGTAAAGACACCAGAAACATTTATGGTATGAAAATCTTAACCCATGGAATTGTCTCTGTATTCAGATGAAGAACTCTGAACTTCTGTAAGGGGATGTGTTGTATATCAGGCAGTCAATTGTTTGTGGCAGTCTGAGATTTGTAGCCGTGATTTATTAACAGGATTAACAACAGAATTAAAAATCCTTTTGAGTGAGTAGTTTAACATTAAATTCAAATCACAGAATTCAATGTAAATGCAGCCAAAATTAGGTTTTGACATATTAAACCTGGAAACCCTGTCAGGTCTGCATCCCCAGCAGCAACAACTGTACATTGTCATAAACACCTGTCGTTGCAGTTGTTATCAATGTAGGAACATTTTGCCAGGTGACTTTGTCAAACATTATGCAGTTCTTCAACATTTTCAGGGTTCCTTTTTTGTAGAAGAAACCACTAAATTAGGATTTTATTTTTTAAAAAGAAACACAAATGATTCCAACACCATGCTGTGGGGTTATACATTTTTTCAAATTCATCACTGCACTGATATACCTTGTGGTGATGTGAAGTTGAAAAAACTGGAAGCCAACTAACGGTCCCCTCAAACAATGTTAAAGGGGGCTGCATGCATCATGTTACTCACTTGCTTATTCTATACCTAATACTTATGCATTCCAACAAATGATGTCAACTCATAAAAAAGGTAATTTCCAATAGTTCTTATTACAGCAATATAAAATGAGTCTACTTGAATTACTTAACTTGCTGTTAGTGTATTATGGTGAAAGCGTTATGTCATCATAGTGATACATTCTAGTTTAAGCTAGAATACTGACAATCTGGGAATATAGTTTCATAAGATTTAAAATTCTGTCTTCAACATTATCATCATTATTGCAACAGGCTTGTAATTTGAAAAAGTTTAAAAAAATTAGTTCTAAAGCAATCAAAAGGTGATGTTTGGTTTTGATGGACAAATGCCTTCCTTACCTCATTGAATTTCTTTTTTTCAATATGTTATTATGCATCGGGACAATCACACAGCACTGGAAAGACTGTGTTAGGTAGCTGTGAACCCACTCTGCTAGTAGGCAATGCTTTAATGATCATTTGTAGAAATAGAAAGAGGAAATAGTCGATATTCACCAAATAGAGTGAATGAAGCAAGTAAAGATGCGTAGTTCATTAATTGACAAATGATGGGAAAAAAAGGCCAGAGAGCACCCGCGGGACTAGAACCATTGAAAGGTTGAACAAGTTAAATGATGTAAACTTGAGAAGGAACCGCTGGGCTATAGCTGACCCAACAGCAACATCTTTCTTCAAGCTATAACACAGTGAACATCAACTAGGGAATTAATGTTAATTTTTTGAACTCTCCGGATAAACATATTGCACAAATTACTTTCATGTTATTGAAGCCATTAGCGATAAGGAATATATATTCTTCACTTTGAGCTACTCCTAAATATTGGAAGGGTGTTCAGCCTCAAATGAAGGTACAGACACCAGAAACATTTATGGTATGAGAATCTTAACCCATGGAATTGTCTCTGTATTCAGATGAAGAACTCTGAACTTCTGTAAGGGGATGTGTTGTAGATCAGGCAGTCAATTGTTTGTGGCAGTCTGAGATTTGTAGCCGTGATTTATTAACAGGATTAACAACAGAATTAAAAATCCTTCTGAGTGAGTAGTTTAACATTAAATTCAAATCACAGAATTCAATGTAAATGCAGCCTGTAGGAAGGTGGATATCTGGCTATGGTTACCCCCAAACTTTTTGCCTGGTGTTTAGCTGGTTTTTGACATAGTTGGCCTGGGATCCTGCTATTCAGGGCCCCAGGCTAATTGCTCTCTCCTTAAAATGGACTCCATGTACCTTAGGTACATACACAATTGGAACTGGTTCACCTTATTGGCCCCTGTAACAGTGTACCCAGGTACCCAGGGCATAGGTGCTTCCAAGGCCTACCAGGGGCTGCAGCATGTATTGTGCCACCCCTGGCCTTGCCTCCATATTTGACACAACTGGCTGATCACTCAGCTGGGGTAAGTCGGTGTAACCACCCCTTACTTAGGTGTACTATGCCTATACCTAACCTAAAATGGACACATATGTTCCTATCAGTCACTCCTATGGAAGGCCTCATCAAATCCTGGAGGCAGAGTGCTTGGAAATATGTGAGATAGTGCTCTGGCATGAGCTGAGCCTGTCTGCAGCTTTCGGAACCATGTCCTTTAGCTGTTTCATGATACTGCCATACCATATACTCTTAAGTGCATTATAATCCTCGCGGTTTAATGCTATCTTGGGTTTGGCTTTATCAAAATATGTCGAGTAAGGTGTCATACGAATTGGAATACTACCCCCTCGCCAGTTCTGGCAACAGGGGTAGCATTCCACCCTTCTAGAGGGACACGACATGTACCTAACCTGAACCCCGGTTAAAGTTAAACAGAGCCTCAGCATCACAAGATGGATGCTGCCACCGCAGACACAAGTCTGACCTCCTGCTGCTGGGACTCCTTCCAGCGAGGGCAGCTTGGACAAAGGGTTTCCTGCCTTGGGAGGTGCTAGCACCACCCCAGACAGGATTTTGTGTATTGGGTAGGACAGGGCTGAATAGAATCAGACATGCCTGGGGCACACAAGGTGTCCCTGTGCATAGGCCAGTTCAAACCGGTGCTGGGGCCTTCCAGCCCCAGTCCTGGCGCGAAACTGGACAAAGGAAAGGGGGTGTAACCACCCCCCTTCCTGGTTCCACCCAGAGGAGGGACCTAGTAGGTGATCCGGCCCCCCAGATTCGAATAAGAGTGGGAGCTGTGTCCTGGGACTTCAGATCATCCTGAATCAACTTGAAATACAGACGAAGACTGGACTTCGACATTCTGCTGCTCAGAAGACGGAAGAGAATCTCCCTTGTGGCCAAGGAGTGACCACCCTGTGAACATAGGCACCAACCAGCAACTCGACGTCTGCTTTGCCGCCGCCTCCCGCTGGAGCCCGAGCCCAGAGCCCGACAAGACCCAGACTCCCAGACTTCTCACAGCCCGATCCACAGTCCCTGCAAAGAAGGGACCCGTGGAGGCATCGAGAGACGTGGGACCGGACCTCTTGGAAGACCCCTGAAACGCTGACTGCGCAGCATCAGAGGCACCCTCGACGCTGTGCTTTGGGTTTTGAGAAGCCCCAACCTCGAGCAGCCCTTGCACCGAAGATCCGCCCCCCAGCATCTCCACGATCTGCGTGGGGCCCTTTTGCACCGTGCCACTCGACGCACCATCCCGGCCACCTGCCACGTGGCTAGCGGCCATCTTGGCGACGAAACCGACAAACTACACCGCTGGTCTCGTTGCTCCAGACTGGCCCTTGCTCCCCTGAAAAGGAGCAGCCGCTCTGACCTTTCTTGTCCGAGTGAGAAGCTTGAATCACTTCCTGCATGGCTTGCTTTAGCCAAGGCCTGTTTGCTCCAATCAAGTTGCCGACACCGCTGTAGGAAGGTGGATATCTGACTATGGTTACCCCCAAACTTTTTGCCTGGTGTTTAGCTGGTTTTTGACATAGTTGGCCTGGGATCCTGCTATTCAGGGCCCCAGGCTAATTGCTCTCTCCTTAAAATGGACTCCATGTACCTTAGGTACATACACAATTGGAACTGGTTCACCTTATTGGCCCCTGTAACAGTGTACCTAGGTACCCAGGGCATAGGTGCTTCCAAGGCCTACTAGGGGCTGCAGCATGTATTATGCCACCCCTGGCCTGGCCTCCATATTTGACACAACTGGCTGATCACTCAGCTGGGGTAAGTCGGTGTAACCACCCCTTACTTAGGTGTAGTATGCCTATACCTAACCTAAAATGGACACATATATTCCTATCAGCCACTCCTATGGAAGGCCTCATCCATCCTGGAGGCAGAGTGCTTGGAAATATGTGAGATGGTGCTCTGGCATGAGCTGAGCCTGTCTGCAGCTTTCGGAACCATGTCCTTTAGCTGTTTCATGATACTGCCATACCATATACTCTTAAGTGCATTATAATCCTCGCGGTTAAATGCTATCTTAGGTTTGGCTTTATCAAAACATGTCGAGTAAGGTGTCATACGAATTGGAATACTACCCCCTCGCCAATTCTGGCGACGGGGGTAGCATTCCACCCTTCTAGAGGGACACGACATGTACCTAGCCTGAACCCCGGTTAAAGTTAAACAGAGCCTTAGCATCTCAAAATGGATGCTGCCACCACAGACACAAGTCTGACCTCCTGCTGCTGGGAGTCCTTCCAGCGAGGGCAGCTTGGACAAAGGGTTTCCTGCCTTGGGAGGTGCTAGCACCACCCCAGACAGGATTTTGTGTATTGGGTAGGACAGGGCTGAATAGAATCAGACATGCCTGGGGCACACAAGGTGTCCCTGTGCATAGGCCAGTTCAAACCGGTGCTGGGGCTTTCCTGCCCCCAGTCCTGGCGCGAAACTGGACAAAGGAAAGGGGGTGTAACCACTCCCCTTCCTGGTTCCACCCAGAGGAGGGACCTAGTAGGTGATCCGGCCCCCCAGATTCGAATAAGAGTGGGAGCTGTGTCCTGAGACTTCAGATCATCCTGAATCAACTTGAAATAAAGAAGAAGACTGGACTTCGACATTCTGCTGCTCAGAAGACGGAAGAGAATCTCCCTTGTGGCCAAGGAGTGACCACCCTGTGAACACAGGCACCAACCAGCAACTCGACGTCTGCTTTGCCGCCGCCTCCCGCCGGAGCCCGAGCCCAGAGCCTGACAAGACTCAGATCCCCAGACTTCTCACCGCCCGATCCACAGTCCCTGCAAAGAAGGGACCCGTGGAGGCACCGAGAGACGTGGGACCGTACATCTTGGAAGACCCCCAAAAAGCTGACTGCGCAGCATCAGAGGCACCCTCGATGCTGTGCTTTGGGGTTTGAGAAGCCCTAACCTCGTGCAGCCCTTGCACCAAAGATCAGCCCCCCAGCATCTCCACGATCTGCGTGGGGCCCTTTTGCACCGTGCCACTTGATGCGCCATCCCGGCCAATTGCCACGTGGCTAGCGGCCATCTTGGCAACGAAAATGACGAACTACACTGCTGGTCTGGTTGCTCCAGACTGGCCCTTGCTCCTCTGAAAAGGAGCAGCCGCTCTGACCTTGCTGGTCCGAGTGAGAAGCTTGAATCACTTCCTGCGTGGCTTGCTTTAGCCAAAGCCTGTTATCTCCAATCAAGTTGCCGACACCGCCATCAGCGATAGCCTACGTGGGACAGCTCGTGACCGACTCCTGGACATCCTTGACTTCTTCGTGTCCACGTGGCTGCAGAGACAATCTTCATGACATCACCTGTTTGCCCCCGACATCGCCTGGTTCCGTCCTGGTTCCACGGTAGTCACTGGCTAGTGACTTTGAACATTGTCCCATCTGCTTTCAGGTCTTCACCTCTTCAGATCCACCCTTGGATCCACCGGAACTCTTCACGTCTAGCCGCCTGCAGCATCTTCAGCTCCAAGCACCATCGACCTGCGTGACGAAACCCGACACTACTTCGACCCTGTGCACCCGCTTCCTGTGGGTGAGGTAACTCTGCTCCGCCGGTGTTCCCACACTGGTACACACCTCTAGTGTCTGTGTCTAAAGTTTCATCCTTCTAGGTCACTCGGAAGGTTCCTTAATAACTAACTTTGTAACTTTTACGCACCATTGACATTGCATTGGTACTGCATGCACTTTCCGCACTGCACCCGAGTCCCGTGGGCCTTTCCAGACTTCTTCACTGCTAGTCCCGATCAGCTCCAGCGATTCCCCAGGCCCTAGGCCTCTTCACTTTCCCCATAGTGGTTCTTATACCACTTTTTTTGTATATGGTTTAGGTGGCCCCTAGGGCTCATCCATATTCGCGCAACTTTTATGTATTTAAACTGTGTTTTGTTTTAACACATTTGCTTCTGTGCTCATAAAGAGTATAGGGGATATTTGTAGAAATAAATCTATATATATTTTCAATATATATCGGTGTGGTGTCCTTTCATTTGATATTCAAGGGGATTGTGTATGGTAAAACAGCTTGCTTCACATGCCTTTACAGAGTTTAGCCTAAGACTGCTTAGTCCATGCTACCCCTAGGATAGCTTGTCTATAAGGTTGACTTTACAACCTGCACCATAAGGCTTGCTTGGCATGGTACAAGGTGATCACTAGAACTAGTGAGCAGCATATACCAGGCCAACTTCTCACACAGCCAAAATTAGGTTTTGACATATTAAACCTGGAAACCCTGTCAGGTCTGCATCCCCAGCAGCAACAACTGTACATTGTCATAAACACCTGTCGTTGCAGTTGTTATCAATGTAGGAACATTTTGCTAGGTGACTTTGTCAAACATTATGCAGTTCTTCAACATTTTCAGGGTTCCTTTTTTGTAGAAGAAACCACTAAATTAGGATTTTATTTTTTAAAAAGAAACACAAATGATTCCAACACCATGCTGTGAGGTTATAATTTTTTTCTAATTCATCACAGCACTGATATACCTTGTGGTGATGTGAAGTTGAAAAAACTGGAAGCCAACTAACGGTCCCCTCAAACAATGTTAAAGGGGGCTGCATGCATCACGTTACTCACTTGCTTATTCTATACCTAATACTTATGCATTCCAACAAATGATGTCAACTCATAAAAAAGGTAATTTCCAATAGTTCTTATTACAGCAATATATAATGAGTCTACTTGAATTACTTAACTTGCTGTTAGTGTATTATGGTGAAAGCGTTATGTCATCATAATGATACATTCTAGTTTAAGCTAGAATACTGACAATCTGGGAATTTAGTTTCATAAGATTTAAAATTCTGTCTTCAACATTATCATCATTATTGCAACAGGCCTGTAAGTTAAAAAAAGTTTTAAAAAATTAGTTCTAAAGCAATCAAAAGGTGATGTTTGGTTTTGATGGACAAATGCCTTCCTTACCTCATTGAATTACTTTTTTTCATTATGTTATTATGCGTCGGGACAATCACACAGCACTGGAAAGGCTGTGTTATGTAGCTGAGAACCCACTCTGCTAGTAGGCAATGCTTTAATGATCATTTGTAGTAATAGAAAGAGGAAATTGGCGATATTTACCAAATAGAGTGAATGAAGCAAGTAAAGATGCGTAGTTCATTAATTGACAAATGATGGGGAAAAAAGGCCAGAGAGCACCCGCGGGACTAGAACCATTGAAAGGTTGAACAAGTTAAATGATGTAAACTTGAGAAGGAAGCGCTGGGCTATTGCTGACCCAACAGCAACATCTTTCTTCAAGCTATACCACAGTGAACATCAACTAGGGAATTAATGTTAATTTTTTTGAACTCTCAGGATAAACATATTGCACAAATTACTTTCATGTTATTGAAGCCATTAGCGATAAGGAATATATATTCTTCACTTTGAGCTACTCCTAAATATTGGAAGGGTGTTCAGCCTCAAATGAAGGTACAGACACCATAAACATTTATGGTATGAAAATCTTAACCCATGGAATTGTCTCTGTATTCAGATGAAGAACTCTGTACTTCTGTAAGGGGATGTGTTGTAGATCAGGCAGTCCATTGTTTGTGGCAGTCTGAGATTTGTAGCCGTGATTAACAACAGAATTAAAAATCCTCCTGAGAGAGTAGTTTAACATTAAATTCAAATCACAGAATTCAATGTAAATGCAGCCAAAATTAGGTTTTGACATATTAAACCTGGAAACCCTGTCAGGTCTGCATCCCCAGCAGCAACAACTGTACATTGTCATAAACACCTGTCGTTGCTTTTGTTATCAATGTAGGAACATTTTGCTAGGTGACTTTGTCAAACATTATGCAGTTCTTCAACATTTTCAGGGTTCCTTTTCTGTAGAAGAAACCACTAAATTAGGATTTTATTTGTTAAAAAGAAACACAAATGATTCCAACACCATGCTGTGGGGTTATACATCTTTTCAAATTCATCACTGCACTGATATACCTTGTGGTGATGTGAAGTTGAAAAAACGGGAAGCCAACTAACGGTCCCCTCAATCAATGTTAAAGGGGGCTGCATGCATCACGTTACTCACTTGCTTATTCTATACCTAATACTTATGCATTCCAACAAATGATGTCAACTCATAAAAAAGGTAATTTCCAATAGATCTTATTACAGCAAAATAAAATGAGTCTACTTGAATTACTTAACTTGCTGTTAGTGTATTATGGTGAAAGCGTTATGTCATCATAGTGATACATTCTAGTTTAAGCTAGAATACTGACAATCTGGGAATTTAGTTTCATAAGATTTAAAATTCTGTCTTCAACATTATCATCATTATTGCAACAGGCTTGTAAGTTAAAAAAGTTTAAAAAAATGAGTTCTAAAGCAATCAAAAGGTGATGTTTGGTTTTGATGGACAAATGCCTTCCTTACCTCATTGAATTACTTTTTTTCAATATGTTATTATGCGTCGGGACAATCACACAGCACTGGAAAGGCTGTGTTATGTAGGTGAGAACCCACTCTGCTAGTAGGCAATGCTTTAATGATCATTTGTAGAAATAGAAAGAGGAAATAGGCGATATTTACCAAATAGAGTGAATGAAGCAAGTAAAAATGCGTAGTTCATTAATTGACAAATGATGGGGAAAAAAGCCAGAGAGAACCCGCGGGAATAGAAACATTGAAAGGTTGAACAAGTTAAATGATGTAAACTTGAGAAGGAACCGCTGGGCTATAGCTGACCCAACAGCAACATCTTTCTTCAAGCTATAACACAGTGAACATCAACTAGGGAATTAATGTTAATTTTTTTAACTCTCAGGATAAACATATTGCACAAATTACTTTCATGTTATTGAAGCCATTAGCGATAAGGAATATATATTCTTCACTTTGAGCTACTCCTAAATATTGGAAGGGTGTTCAGCCTCAAATGAAGGTACAGACACCAGCAACATTTATGGTATGAAAATCTTAACCTATGGAATTGTCTCTGTATTCAGATGAAGAACTCTGAACTTCTGTAAGGGGATGTGTTGTAGATCAGGCAGTCCATTGTTTGTGGCAGTCTGAGATTTGTAGCCATGAATTATTAACAGGATTAACAACAGAATTAAAAATCCTTCTAAGTGAGTAGTTTAACATTAAATTCAAATCACAGAATTCAATGGAAATGCAGCCAAAATTAGGTTTTGACATATTAAACCTGGAAACCCTGTCAGGTCTGCATCCCCAGCAGCAAGAACTGTACATTGTCATAAACACCTGTCGTTGCAGTTGTTATCAATGTAGGAACATTTTGCTAGGTGACTTTGTCAAACATTATGCAGTTCGTCAACATTTTCAGGGTTCCTTTTTTGTAGAAGAAACCACTAAATTAGGATTTTAGTTTTTTAAAAAGAAACACAAATGATTCCAACACCATGCTGTGGGGTTATACATTTTTTCAAATTCATCACTGCACTGATATACCTTGTGGTGATGTGAAGTTGAAAAAACTGGAAGCCAACTAACGGTCCCCTCAAACAATGTTAAAGGGGGCTGCATGCATCACGTTACTCACTTGCTTATTCTATACCTAATACTTATGCATTCCAACAAATGATGTCAACTCATAAAAAAGGTAATTTCCAATAGTTCTTATTACAGCAATATATAATGAGTCTACTTGAATTACTTAACTTGCTGTTAGTGTATTATGGTGAAAGCGTTATGTCATCATAGTGATACATTCTAGTTTAAGCTAGAATACTGACAATCTGGGAATTTATTTTCATAAGATTTAAAATTCTGTCTTCAACATTATCATCATTATTGCAACAGGCTTGTAAGTTAAAAAAGTTAAAAAAAATTAGTTCTAAAGCAATCAAAATGTGATGTTTGGTTTTGATGGACAAATGCCTTCCTTACCTTATTGAATTACTTTTTTCAATATGTTATTATGCGTCGGGACAATCACACAGCACTGGAAAGGCTGTGTTATGTAGCTGAGAACCCACTCTGCTAGTAGGCAATGCTTTAATGATCATTTGTAGAAATAGAAAGAGGAAATTGGCGATATTTACCAAATAGAGTGAATGAAGCAAGTAAAGATGCGCAGTTCATTAATTGACAAATGATGGGAAAAAAAGGCCAGGGAGCACCCGCGGGACTAGAACCATTGAAAGGTTAAACAAGTTAAATGATGTAAACTTGAGAAGGAACCGCTGGGCTATAGCTGAACCAACAGCAGCATCTTTCTTCAAGCTATAACACAGTGAACATCAACTAGGGAATTAATGTTAATTTTTTGAACTCTCAGGATAAACATATTGCACAAATTACTTTCATGTTATTGAAGCCATTAGCGATAAGGAATATATATTCTTCACTTTGAGCTACTCCTAAATATTGGAAGGGTGTTCAGCCTCAAATGAAGGTACAGACACCATAAACATTTATGGTATGAAAACCTTAACCCATGGAATTGTCTCTGTATTCAGATAAAGAACTCTGAACTTCTGTAAGGGGATGTGTTGTAGATCAGGCAGTCCATTGTTTGTGGCAGTCTGTGATTTGTAGCCGTGATTTATTAACAGGATTAACAACAGAATTAAAAATCCTTCTGAGTGAGTAGTTTAACATTAAATTCAAATCACAGAATTCAATGTAAATGCAGCCAAAATTAGGTTTTGACATATTAAACCTGGAAACCCTGTCAGGTCTGCATCCCCAGCAGCAACAACTGTACATTGTCATAAACACCTGTCGTTGCAGTTGTTATCAATGTAGGAACATTTTGCTAGGTGACTTTGTCAAACATTATGCAGTTCGTCAACATTTTCAGGGTTCCTTTTTTGTAGAAGAAATCACTAAATTGGGATTTTATTTTTTAAAAAGAAACACAAATGATTCCAACACCATGCTGTGGGGTTATACATTTTTTCAAATTCATCACTGCACTGATATACCTTGTGGTGATGTGAAGTTGAAAAAACTGGAAGCCAACTAACGGTCCCCTCAAAGAATGTTAAAGGGGGCTGCATGCATCACGTTACTCACTTGCTTATTCTATACCTAATACTTATGCATTCCAACAAATGATGTCAACTCATAAAAAAGGTAATTTCCAATAGTTCTTATTACAGCAGGGGTGTCCAAACCGATCCTGGCGGGCTCTATCCATGCCAGATTTTTGGGATATCCCCATCTGGGGATCACGGTTCGATCCCCGGCACCGGCGGCAGATTAGCCCAGCACCATGTGACTCTGGGCAATAGCTGGCGCCGCGGCTAGGGCGGCTGACTCCGGAATCTGGGGATCACGGTTCGATCCCCGGCACCGGCGGCAGATTAGCCCAGCACCATGTGACTCTGTGCAATAGCTGGCGCCGCGGCTAGGGCGGCTGACTCCGGAATCTGGAGATCACGGTTCGATCCCCGGCACCGGCGGCAGATTAGCACAGCACCATGTGACTCTGGGCAATAGCTGGCGCCGCGGCTAGGGCGGCTGACTCCGGAATCTGGGGATCACGTTTCGATCCCCGGCACCGGCGGCAGATTAGCCCAGCACCATGTGACTCTGGGCAATCGCTTGCTTAATCTTCCCGACGGCCCCTAGCGCCTAGAGACCCTTACGGGTGATTGTGCGCTTTACAAATGTGGATTATTAAAATTAATATTTGGGCCGATTCCAAACCGGTTCGTAAAAGCATATCCGCCCGAATCTGTCGGACAACCACGTACGCCCGGGAGAGGACTGCCCGGGACCCGTGGAGCCCGTCCTGGGCACTCTGACCTGCCGTCGGCCCAGGGAAGGGAGCCCCGGACGCCCGGGACCCGTGGAGCCCGAACTGGGAACTCCGGCATGCCGTTGGCCCGGGGAAGGGAGTCCCAGATACCCGGGACCCGTGGAGCCCGTCATGGGTACTCTGACAAGCCGTTGTCCCGGGGAAGGGAGCCCCGGATGCCCGGGACTCGTGGAGCCTGTCCTTGGCACTCTGGCATGCCGTTGGCCTGGAGATGGAAGCCCCGGACGCCCGGGGGAGGACTGCCCGGGACCCATGGAGCCCGTCCCGGGTACTTTGCCATGCTGTTGGCCTCCTGGAGATGGGTGCCCCGGACGCCCAGGGGACGAATGCCGGGGACGCATGGAGCCCGTCCTGGCCACTTTTCCATGCTGTCGGGCTGGATGGAGCCCCGGGCGCCCGGGGGACGAATGCCGGGGATGAATGGAGCCCGTCCTGGGCACTTTTCCATGCGGTCGGGCTGGAAGGAGCCCCGGGCGCCCGGAGGACGAATGCCCGGGATGCATGGAGCCCGTCCCGGGCACTCTGCCATGCCGTCAGCCTGGAGCACCCCGACACCCAGGGGAGGACCACCCTGAAAACCATGGAGCCCGACCCGGGCACTCTGCCATGCCGTCAGCCTGGATGGAGCCCCGGACGCCCGGGGGACCACTGCCCAAGAGCCCGGGGGAGGAATGCCCGGGACGCATGGAGCCCGTCCCGGGCACTCTGCCATGCCGTCGGCCTGGATGGAGCCCCGGACGCCCGGGGGACGACTGCCCAAGAGCCATGGAGCCCAACCCGGGCACTCTGCCATGCCCTCAGCCTGGATGGAGCCCCGGGCCTGGAGGAAGGGAGCCCCGGGTGGCCTAGGGAGGTGTTGCCCAGGCATAGCCTATCTGGTCCCCTTGGCAGAGAACCACCAGCCCTGGAGGGGTGTCCGGGCGTACCCTGCCCCAAGTAATCCGGAGGGAAATTACCCCCCTTTCTTGCAATCTGTGCACGCGAGGTGACAGAGGGGACCCAAGGCGTGAAAGTACCCAACCTCATGGAGCCCTCGCTGGGATCCGGGAGGCGAATGGCACCCCATCAGGACTTCCAGGGAAGTTCGACCATCTGGTCGCCCCATAGGAAAGCGTTGCGGGCGACCAGATGCCTGAGGGAATGTCGGCGATCAGATGGCCGGGCATGGAGGTGATGCCGCCTGGACTCTCCCCACCCCATCCCCGTCCCGGGACGAATGCCCGGGACGCATGGAGCCCGTCCTGGGCACTTTTCCATGCCGTCGGCCTGGAGCGCCCCGACACCCAGGGGAGGACCACCCTGGAAACCATGGAGCCCGACCCGGGCACTCTGCCATGCCGTCAGCCTGGATGGAGCCCCAGACGTCCGGGGGACGAAGGCCCGGGACGCATGGAGCCCGTCCCGGGCACTCTGCCATTCCGTCAGCCTGGAGCGCCCAGACACCCAGGGGAGGACCACCCTGGAAACCATGGAGCCCGACCCGGGCACTCTGCCATGCCGTCAGCCTGGATGGAGCCCCGGACGCCCGGGGGACGACTGCCCAAGAGCCCGGGGGACGAATGCCCGGGACGCATGGAGCCCGTCTCGGGCACTCTGCCATGCCGTCTGCCTGGATGGAGCCCCGGACGCCCGGGGGACGACTGCCCAAGAGCCATGGAGCCCGACCCGGGCACTCTGCCATGCCGTCAGCCTGGATGGAGCCCCGGACGCCCAGGGGACGACTGCCCAAGAGCCCGGGGGACGAATGCCCGGGACGCATGGAGCCCGTCCCGGGCACTCTGCCATGCCGTCGGCCTGCATGGAGCCCCGGACGCCCGGGGGATGACTGCCCAAGAGCCATGGAGCCCCACCCAGGCACTCTGCCATGCCGTCAGCCTGGATGGAGCCCCGGACGCCCAGGGGACGACTGCCCAAGAGCCCGGGGGACGAATGCCCGGGACGCATTGAGCCCGTCCCGGGCACTCTGCCATGCTGTCGGCCTGGATGCAGCCCCGGACTCCCGGGGGACGACTGCCCAAGAGCCATGGAGCCCGACCCGGGCACTCTGCCATGCCGTCAGCCTGGATGGAGCCCCAGGCGCCTGGGGGACGAATGCCCGGGATGCATGGAGCCCGTCCTGGGCACTTTTCCATGCCGTCGGCTGGGATGGAGCCCCGGACGCCCGGGGGGACGACTGCCCAAGAGCCATGGAGCCCGTCCTGGGCAATTTGACAAGCCGTTGGCCTGGAGGAAGGAAGCCCCGGGTGGCCTAGGGAGGTGTTACCCAGGCATAGCCCATCTGGTCCCCCTGGCAGAGAACCACCAGCCTTGGAGGGGTGTCCGGGCGTACCCTGTCCCTAGTAATCCGGAGGGAAAATTCCCCCCTTTCTTGTAATCTGTGCAGGCGAGGTGACAGAGGGGACCCAAGGCGTGAAAGTACCCGACCTCATGGAGCCCTCGCTGGGATCCGGGAGGTGAATGGCACCTCATAGGGACTTCCAGGGAAGCCCGGCCATCTGGTCGTCGTATTTGTTGAGCCCTGGGAGAGAACTGGGGCTTGGCAGGGCCAGGGTAACAGCAGTTCCCAGTCTGCCAGGTCACCAGGTCTGGGGATATGCTGCCCATGCGCTGCCGGGGCCCGGGCACGGCCTCCGGTGGGCCCTCAGGTGCGTAAGTCTGGCACGGGGATGCTCTGAACCTGCTTGGCTGGGGCCAGGGCTCGACAAATCCACTCGCCCGCTCGACCGGGGCCTAAACGGCATTCTGCTCCTGGCGGGCTTGGGGCTTAGCTTCCAAACCCTACCCCCAGGCCAGGGAGAGCCTCTGCAGGCCCCGATGGACCCCAGCGCCCGGAACCTCGGCTGGCTTGCAGAACGGGGGCTCCAGCACCCCGGGACCTGCCGGACAGAGTTCAAGCCCCAGGCCTGGTCCCATGTTCCGAACCCTAGCCAGGCCGGGGAATGCCTCCCCATGCCCAGAGGGACCCTAGCGCCCAGACCCTCGACTGGCTTGCAGGACAGGGGGCTCCAGCACCCTCGGGGCCTGCCAGATGGAGTTCAAGCCCTGGGCCAGGTCCCAGCTTCCAAACCCTAGCCAGGCTGGGGAGAGCCTCCCCGGGCACCGGTGGAGCCCCGTCCCCAGCACCCGGACCCTCTGGTGGCCTGCGGGACGGAGGCTCGCGCACCCCGGGGCCGGCCGGCCGGAGCTCAAGCCCCGGGCCCGGTCCCACCTTCCGAACCCTAGCCAGGCTGGGGAGAGCCTCCCCGGGCCCCAGTGGAGCCCCGTCCCCAGCGCCCGGACCCTCTGATGGCCTGCGGGACGGGGGGGCTCGCGCATCCCGGGGCCGGCCGGCCGGCCGGAGCTCAAGCCCCGGGCCCGGTCCCACCTTCCGAACCCTAGCCAGGCTGGGGAGAGCCTCCCCGGCCCCGGTGGAGCCCCGGCCCCAGCGCCCGGAGCCTCTGGTGGCCTGCGTGACGGGGGGCTCGCGCACCCCGGGGCCGGCCGGCCGGAGCTCAAGCCCCGGGCCCGGTCCCACCTTCTGAACCCTAGCCGGGCTGGGGAGAGCCTCCCCGGGCCCCGGTGGAGCCCTGTCCCCAGCGCCCCGACCCAAGGAGGGTTAAGCCCAGGCCACGTCCACTCCCCGACGGCCTGCCCCCAGGGAGCCC